>NC_090437.1:204208457-204542124 GCF_031143425.1 Pleurodeles waltl
CCCCAAGTCTCCCGATAATAATGATACCTCACTTGTGTGCGTAGGCCTAGCCCACGCGACAGGAAACGCCCCAAAGCGCAACGTGGACACATCCACATTTTTTAAAGAAAACAGGAGGTGTTTTTTGCGAAGTGCCTACCTGTAGATTTTGGCCTCTTGCTCAGCCGGCACCTAGGGAAACCTACCAAACCTGTGCATTTCTGAAAACTAGAGACCTAGGGGAATCCAAGGAGGGGTGACTTGCGGGGCTCGGACCAGGTTCTGTTACCCAGAATCCTTTGCAAACCTCAAAATTTGACAAAAAAAACACATGTTCCTCACATTTCTGTGGCTTAAAGTTCTGGAATCTGAGAGGAGCCACGAATTTCCTTCCACCCAGCGTTCCCCCAAGTCTCCCGATAAAAATGATACCTCACTTGTGTGGGTAGGCCTAGCGCCCGCGACAGGAAACGCCCCAAAGCGCAACGTGGACACATCCAAATATTTGAAAGAAAACAGAGATGTTTTTTGCGAAGTGCCTACATGTAGATTTTGGCCTCTAGCTCAGCCGGCACCTAGGGAAACCTACCAAACCTGTGCATTTCTGAAAACTAGAGACCTAGGGGAATCCAAGGAGGGGTGACTTGCAGGGCTCGGACCAGGTTCTGTTACCCCGAATCCTTTGCAAACCTCAAAATTTGGCTAAAAAAACACATGTTCCTCACATTTCTATGGCAGAAAGTTCTGGAATCTGAGAGGAGCCACAGATTTCCTTCCACCCAGCGTTCCCCCAAGTCTCCCGATAAAAATGATACCTCACTTGTGTGGGTAGGCCTAGCGCCCGCGACAGGAAACGCCCCAAAGCGCAACGTGGACACATCCAACTTTTTTAAAGAAAACAGAGGTGTTTTTTGCGAAAGGGCCTACCTGTAGATTTTGGCCTCTAGCTCAGCTGGCACCTAGGGAAACCTACCAAACCTGTGCATTTCTGAAAACTAGAGACCTAGGGGAATCCAAGGAGGGATGACTTGCGGGGCTCGGACCAGGTTCTGTTACCCAGAATCCTTTGCAAACCTCAAAAGTTGGCTAAAAAAACACATGTTCCTCACATTTCTGTGGCAGAAAGTTCTGGAATCTGAGAGGAGCCACAGATTTCCTTCCACCCAGCGTTCCCCCAAGTCTGCCGATAAAAACGATACCTCACTTGCATGGGTAGGCCTAGCGCCCGCGACAGGAAACGCCCCAAAGCGCAACGTGGACACATCCACATTTTTGAAAGAAAACAGAGGTGTTTTTTTTGCGAAAGGGCCTACCTGTAGATTTTGGCCTCTAGCTCAGCCGGCACCTAGGGAAACCTACCAAACCTGTGCATTTCTGACAACTAGAGACCTAGGGGAATCCAAGGAGGGGTGACTTGCGGGGCTCGGACCAGGTTCTGTTACCCAGAATCCTTTGCAAATCTCAAAATTTGGCTAAAAAAACACAAGTTCCTCACATTTCTGTGGCTTAAAGTTCTGGAATCTGAGAGGAGCCACAAATTTCCTTCCACCCAGCGTTCCCCCAAGTCTCCCGATAAAAATGATACCTCACTTGTGTGGGTAGGCCTAGTGCCCGCGACAGGAAACGCCCCAAAGCGCAACGTGGACACATCCAAATTTTTGAAAAAAAACAGAGGTGTTTTTTGCGAAGTGCCTACCTGTAGATTTTGGCCTCTTGCTCAGCCGGCACCTAGGGAAACCTACCAAACCTGTGCATTTCTGAAAACTAGAGACCTAGGGGAATCCAAGGAGGGGTGACTTGCAGGGCTCGGACCAGGTTCTGTTACCCCGAATCCTTTGCAAACCTCAAAATTTGGCTAAAAAAACACATGTTCCTCACATTTCTATGGCAGAAAGTTCTGGAATCTGAGAGGAGCCACAGATTTCCTTCCACCCAGCGTTCCCCCAAGTCTCCCGATAAAAATGATACCTCACTTGTGTGGGTAGGCCTAGCGCCCGCGACAGGAAACGCCCCAAAGCGCAACGTGGACACATCCAACTTTTTTAAAGAAAACAGAGGTGTTTTTTGCAAAAGGGCCTACCTGTAGATTTTGGCCTCTAGCTCAGCTGGCACCTAGGGAAACCTACCAAACCTGTGCATTTCTGAAAACTAGAGACCTAGGGGAATCCAAGGAGGGATGACTTGCGGGGCTCGGACCAGGTTCTGTTACCCAGAATCCTTTGCAAACCTCAAAAGTTGGCTAAAAAAACACATGTTCCTCACATTTCTGTGGCAGAAAGTTCTGGAATCTGAGAGGAGCCACAGATTTCCTTCCACCCAGCGTTCCCCCAAGTCTGCCGATAAAAACGATACCTCACTTGCATGGGTAGGCCTAGCGCCCGCGACAGGAAACGCCCCAAAGCGCAACGTGGACACATCCACATTTTTGAATGAAAACAGAGGTGTTTTTTTTGCGAAAGGGCCTACCTGTAGATTTTGGCCTCTAGCTCAGCCGGCACCTAGGGAAACCTACCAAACCTGTGCATTTCTGACAACTAGAGACCTAGGGGAATCCAAGGAGGGGTGACTTGCGGGGCTCGGACCAGGTTCTGTTACCCAGAATCCTTTGCAAATCTCAAAATTTGGCTAAAAAAACACAAGTTCCTCACATTTCTGTGGCTTAAAGTTCTGGAATCTGAGAGGAGCCACAAATTTCCTTCCACCCAGCGTTCCCCCAAGTCTCCCGATAAAAATGATACCTCACTTGTGTGGGTAGGCCTAGTGCCCGCGACAGGAAACGCCCCAAAGCGCAACGTGGACACATCCAAATTTTTGAAAAAAAACAGAGGTGTTTTTTGCGAAGTGCCTACCTGTAGATTTTGGCCTCTTGCTCAGCCGGCAATTATGGAAACCTACCAAACCTGTGCATTTTTGAAAACTAGAGACCTAGGGGAATCCAAGGAGGGGTGACTTGCGGGGCTCGGACCAGGTTCTGTTACCCAGAATCCTTTGCAAACCTCAAAATTTGACAAAAAAAACACATGTTCCTCACATTTCTGTGGCTTAAAGTTCTGGAATCTGAGAGGAGCCACGAATTTCCTTCCACCCAGCGTTCCCCCAAGTCTCCCGATAAAAATGGTACCTCACTTGTGTGGGTAGGCCTAGCGCCCGCGACAGGAAATGCCCCAAAGCGCAACGTGGAAACCTCCACATTTTTGAAAGAAAACAGAGGTGTTTTTTGCGAAGTGCCTACCTGTAGATTTTGGCCTCAAGCTCAGCCGGCACCTAGGGAAACCTACCAAACCTGTGCATTTATGAAAACTAGAGACCTAGGGGAATCCAAGGAGGGGTGACTTGCGGAGCTCGGACCAGGTTCTGTTACCCAGAATCCTTTGCAAACCTCAAAAATTTGGCTAAAAAAACACATGTTCCTCACATTTCTGTGGCAGAAAGTTCTGGAATCTGAGAGGAGCCACAAATTTCCTTCCACCCAGCGTCCCCCGAAGTCTCCCGATAAAAATTATACCTCACTTGTGTGGTAAGGCCTAGCGCCCGCGACAGGAAACGCCCCAAAGCGCAACGTGGACACATCCAAATTTTTGAAAGAAAACAGAGGTGTTTTTTGCGAAGTGCCTACCTGTAGATTTTGGCCTCTAGCTCAGCCGGCACCTAGGGAAACCTACCAAACCTGTGCATTTCTGAAAACTAGAGACCTAGGGGAATCCAAGATGGGGTGACTTGCGGGGCTCGGACCAGGTTCTGTTACCCAGAATCCTTTGCAAACCTCAAAATATGGCTAAAAAAACACATGTTCCTCACATTTCTGTGGCAGAAAGTTCTGGAATCTGAGAGGAGCCACAAATTTCCTTCCACCCAGTGTTCCCCAAGTCTCCCGATAAAAATGATACCTCACTTGTGTGGGTAGGCCTAGCGCCCACGACAGGAAACGCCCCAAAGCGCAACGTGGACACATCCAAATTTTTGAAAGAAAACAAAGGTGTTTTTTGCGAAGTGCCTACCTGTAGATTTTGGCCTCTAGCTCAGCCGACACCTAGGGAAACCTACAAAACCTGTGCATTTCTGAAAACTAGAGACCTAGGGGAATCCAAGATGGGGTGACTTACGGGGCTCGGACCAGGTTCTGTTACCCAGAATCCTTTGCAAACCTCAAAATATGGCTAAAAAAACACATGTTCCTCACATTTCTGTGGCAGAAAGTTCTGGAACCTGAGAGGAGCCACAAATTTCCTTCCACTCAGCGTTCCCCCAAGTCTCCCGATAAAAATGATACCTCACTTGTGTGGGTAGGCCTAGCGCCCGCGACAGGAAACGCCCCAAAGCGCAACGTGGACACATCCAAATTTTTGAAAGAAAACAGAGGTGTTTTTTGCGAAGTGCCTACCTGTAGATTTTGGCCTCTAGCTCAGCCGGCACCTAGGGAAACCTACCAAACCTGTGCATTTCTGAAAACTAGAGATCTATGGGAATCCAAGGAGGGGTGACTTGCGGGTCTCGGACCAGGTTCTGCTACCCCGAATCCTTTGCAAACCTCAAAATTTGGCTAAAAAAACACATGTTCCTCACATTTCTGTGGCAGAAAGTTCTGGAATCTGAGAGGAGCCACAAATTTCCTTCCACCCAGCGTTCCCCCAAGTCTCCCAATAAAAATGATACCTCACTTGTGTGGGTAGGCCTAGCGCCCGCGACAGGAAACGCCCCAAAGCGCAATGTGGACACATCCAAATTTTTTAAAGAAAACAGGAGGTGTTTTTTGCGAAGTGCCTACCTGTAGATTTTGGCCTCTAGCTCAGCCGGCACCTAGGGAAACCTACCAAACCTTTGCATTTTGAAAACTAGAGACCTAGGGAAATCCAAGGAGGGGTGACTTGCGGGTCTCGGACCAGGTTCTGTTACCCAGAATCCTTTGCAAACCACACAATTTGGCAAAAAAAACACATGTTCCTCACATTTCTGTGGCAGAAAGTTCTGGAATCTGAGAGGAGCCACAAATTTCCTTCCACCCAGCGTTCCCCCGAGTCTCCTGATAAAAATGATACCTCACTTGTGTGGGTAGGCCTAGCGCCCGCGACAGGAAACGCCCCAAAGCGCAGCGTGGACACATCCAAATTTTTAAAGAAAACAGAGGTGTTTTTTGCGAAGTGCCTACCTGTAGATTTTGGCCTCTAGCTCAGCCGGCCCCTATGGAAACCTACCAAACTTGTGCACTTCTGACAACTAGAGACCTAGGGGAATCCAAGGAGGGGTGACTTGCGGGGCTCGGACCAGGTTCTGTTACCCAGAATCCTTTGCAAACCTCAAAAGTTGGCTAAAAAAACACATGTTCCTCATATTTCTGTGGCAGAAAGTTCTGGAATCTGAGAGGAGCCACAGATTTCCTTCCACCCAGCGTTCCCCCAAGTGTCCCGATAAAAATGATACCTCACTTGTGTGGGTAGGCCTAGCGCCCGCGACAGGAAACGCCCCAAAGCGCAACGTGGACACATCCATATTTTTGAAAGAAAACAGAGGTGTTTTTTGCGAAGTGCCTACCTGTAGATTTTGGGCTCTAGCTCAGCCGGCACCTAGGGAAATCTACCAAACCTGTGCATTTCTGAAAACTAGAGACCTAGGGGAATCCAAGGAGGGGTGACTTGCGGAGCTCGGACCAGGTTCTGTTACCCAGAATCCTTTGCAAACCTCAAAATTTGGCTAAAAAAACACATGTTCCTCACATTTCTGTGGCACAAAGTTCTGGAATCTGAGAGGAGCCACAAATTTCCTTCCACCCAGCGTTCCCCCAAGTCTCCCGATAAAAATGATACCTCACTTGTGTGGGTAGGCCTAGCGCCCGCGACAGGAAACGCCCCAAAGCGCAACGTGGACACATCCACATTTTTGAAAGAAAACAGAGGTGTTTTTTGCGAAAGGGCCTACCTGTAGATTTTGGCCTCTAGCTCAGCCGGCACCTAGGGAAACCTACCAAAGCTGTGCATTTCTGAAAACTAGAGACCTAGGGGAATCCAAGGAGGGGTGACTTGCGGGGCTCGGACCAGGATCTGTTACCCAGAATCCTTTGCAAATCTCAAAATTTGGCTAAAAAAACTCAAGTTCCTCACATTTCTGTGGCTTAAAGTTCTGGAATCTGAGAGGAGCCACAAATTTCCTTCCACCCAGTGTTCCCCCAAGTCTCCCGATAAAAATGATACCTCACTTGTGTGGGTAGGCCTAGCACCCGCGACAGGAAACGCCCCAAAGCGCAACGTGGACACATCCAAATTTTTGAAAAAAAACAGAGGTGTTTTTTGCGAAGTGCCTACCTGTAGATTTTGGCCTCTAGCTCAGCCGGCAATTAGGGAAACCTACCAAACCTGTGCATTTTTGAAAACTAGAGACCTAGGGGAATCCAAGGAGGGGTAACTTGCGGAGCTCGGACCAGGTTCTGTTACCCAGAATCCTTTGCAAACCTCAAAATTTGGCTAATAAAACACATGTTCCTCACATTTCTGTGGCAGAAAGTTCTGGAATCTGAGAGGAGTCACAAATTTCCTTCCACCCAGCGTTCCCCCAAGTCTCCCGATAAAAATGATACCTCACTTGTGTGGGTAGGCCTAGCGCCCGCGACAGGAAACGCCCCAAAGCGCAACATAGACACATCCAAATTTTTGAAAGAAAACAGAGGTGTTTTTTGCAAAGTGCCTAGCTGTAGATTTTGGCCTCTAGCTCAGCCGGCACCTAGGGAAACCTACCAAACCTGTGCATTTCTGAAAACTAGAGATCTATGGGAATCCAAGGAGGGGTGACTTGCGGGGCTCGGAATAGGTTCTGTTACCCCGAATCCTTTGCAAACCTCAAAATTTGGCTAAAAAAACACATGTTCCTCACATTTCTGTGGCAGAAAGTTCTGGAATCCGAGAGGAGCCACAAATTTCCTTCCACCCAGCGTTCCCCCAAGTCTCCCAATAAAAATGATACCTCACTTGTGTGGGTAGGCCTAGCGCCCGCGACAGGAAACGCCCCAAAGCTCAATGTGGACACATCCAAATTTTTGAAAGAAAACAGGAGGTGTTTTTTGCGAAGTGCCTACCTGTAGATTTTGGCCTCTAGCTCAGCCGGCACCTAGGGAAACCTACCAAACCTTTGCATTTTTGAAAACTAGAGACCTAGGGAAATCCAAGGAGGGGTGACTTGCGGGTCTTGGACCAGGTTCTGTTACCCAGAATCCTTTGCAAACCACAAAATTTGGCTAAAAAAACACATGTTCCTCACATTTCTGTGGCAGAAAGTTCTGGAATCTGAGAGGAGCCACAAATTTCCTTCCACCCAGCGTTCCCCCGAGTCTCCCGATAAAAATGATACCTCACTTGTGTGGGTAGGCCTAGCGCCCGCGTCAGGAAACGCCCCAAAGCGCAACATAGACACATCCAAATTTTTGAAAAAAAACAGAGGTGTTTTTTGCGAAGTGCCTACCTGTAGATTTTGGCCTCTAGCTCAGCCGGCAATTAGGGAAACCTACCAAACCTGTGCATTTTTGAAAACTAGAGACCTAGGGGAATCCAAGGAGGGGTAACTTGCGGAGCTCGGACCAGGTTCTGTTACCCAGAATCCTTTGCAAACCTCAAAATTTGGCTAATAAAACACATGTTCCTCACATTTCTGTGGCAGAAAGTTCTGGAATCTGAGAGGAGTCACAAATTTCCTTCCACCCAGCGTTCCCCCAAGTCTCCCGATAAAAATGATACCTCACTTGTGTGGGTAGGCCTAGCGCCCGCGACAGGAAACGCCCCGAAGCGCAACATAGACACATCCAAATTTTTGAAAGAAAACAGAGGTGTTTTTTGCAAAGTGCCTAGCTGTAGATTTTGGCCTCTAGCTCAGCCGGCACCTAGGGAAACCTACCAAACCTGTGCATTTCTGAAAACTAGAGATCTATGGGAATCCAAGGAGGGGTGACTTGCGGGGCTCGGAATAGGTTCTGTTACCCCGAATCCTTTGCAAACCTCAAAATTTGGCTAAAAAAACACATGTTCCTCACATTTCTGTGGCAGAAAGTTCTGGAATCCGAGAGGAGCCACAAATTTCCTTCCACCCAGCGATCCCCCAAGTCTCCCAATAAAAATGATACCTCACTTGTGTGGGTAGGCCTAGCGCCCGCGACAGGAAATGCCCCAAAGCTCAATGTGGACACATCCAAATTTTTGAAAGAAAACAGAGGTGTTTTTTGCGAAGTACCTACCTGTAGATTTTGGCCTCTAGCTCAGCCGGCACCTAGGGAAACCTTCCAAACCTGTGCATTTCTGAAAACTAGAGATCTATAGGAATCCAAGGAGGGGTGACTTGCGGGGCTCGGACCAGGTTCTGTTACCCCGAATCCTTTGCAAACCTCAACATTTGGCTAAAAAAACACATGTTCCTCACATTTCTATGACAGAAAGTTCTGGAATCTGAGAAGAGCCACAAATTTCCTTCCACCGAGCGTTCCCCCAAGTCTCCCGATAAAAATGATACCTCACTTGTGTGGGTAGGCCTAGCGCCCGCGACAGGAAATGCCCCAAAGCGCAACGTGGACACATCCAAATTTTTGAAAGAAAACAGAGGTGTTTTTTTGCGAAGTGCCTACCTGTAGATTTTGGCCTCTAGCTCAGCCGGCACCTAGGGAAACCTACCAAACCTGTGCATTTCTGAAAACTAGAGATCTATGGGAATCCAAGGAGGGGTGACTTGCGGGGCTCGGACCAGGTTCTGTTACCCCGAATCCTTTGCAAACCTCAAAATTAGGCTAAAAAAACACATGTTCCTCACATTTCTGTGGCAGAAAGTTCTGGAATCTGAGAGGAGCCACAAATTTCCTTCCACCCAGCGTTCCCCCGAGTCTCCCGATAAAAATGATACCTCACTTGTGTGGGTAGGCCTAGCGCCCGCGTCAGGAAACGCCCCAAAGCGCAACATAGACACATCCAAATTTTTGAAAAAAAACAGAGGTGTTTTTTGCGAAGTGCCTACCTGTAGATTTTGGCCTCTAGCTCAGCCGGCAATTAGGGAAACCTACCAAACCTGTGCATTTTTGAAAACTAGAGACCTAGGGGAATCCAAGGAGGGGTAACTTGCGGAGCTCGGACCAGGTTCTGTTACCCAGAATCCTTTGCAAACCTCAAAATTTGGCTAATAAAACACATGTTCCTCACATTTCTGTGGCAGAAAGTTCTGGAATCTGAGAGGAGTCACAAATTTCCTTCCACCCAGCGTTCCCCCAAGTCTCCCGATAAAAATGATACCTCACTTGTGTGGGTAGGCCTAGCGCCCGCGACAGGAAACGCCCCAAAGCGCAACATAGACACATCCAAATTTTTGAAAGAAAACAGAGGTGTTTTTTGCAAAGTGCCTAGCTGTAGATTTTGGCCTCTAGCTCAGCCGGCACCTAGGGAAACCTACCAAACCTGTGCATTTCTGAAAACTAGAGATCTATGGGAATCCAAGGAGGGGTGACTTGCGGGGCTCGGAATAGGTTCTGTTACCCCGAATCCTTTGCAAACCTCAAAATTTGGCTAAAAAAACACATGTTCCTCACATTTCTGTGGCAGAAAGTTCTGGAATCCGAGAGGAGCCACAAATTTCCTTCCACCCAGCGTTCCCCCAAGTCTCCCAATAAAAATGATACCTCACTTGTGTGGGTAGGCCTAGCGCCCGCGACAGGAAACGCCCCAAAGCTCAATGTGGACACATCCAAATTTTTGAAAGAAAACAGGAGGTGTTTTTTGCGAAGTGCCTACCTGTAGATTTTGGCCTCTAGCTCAGCCGGCACCTAGGGAAACCTACCAAACCTTTGCATTTTTGAAAACTAGAGACCTAGGGAAATCCAAGGAGGGGTGACTTGCGGGTCTTGGACCAGGTTCTGTTACCCAGAATCCTTTGCAAACCACAAAATTTGGCTAAAAAAACACATGTTCCTCACATTTCTGTGGCAGAAAGTTCTGGAATCTGAGAGGAGCCACAAATTTCCTTCCACCCAGCGTTCCCCCGAGTCTCCCGATAAAAATGATACCTCACTTGTGTGGGTAGGCCTAGCGCCCGCGTCAGGAAACGCCCCAAAGCGCAACATAGACACATCCAAATTTTTGAAAGAAAACAGAGGTGTTTTTTGCAAAGTGCCCACCTGTAGATTTTGGCCTCTAGCTCAGCCGGCACCTAGGGAAACCTACCAAACCTGTGCATTTCTGAAAACTAGAGACCTAGGGGAATCCAAGGAGGGGTGACTTGCGGAGCTCGGACCAGGTTCTGTTACCCAGAATCCTTTGCAAACCTCATAATTTGGCTTAAAAAACACATGTTCCTCACATTTCTGTCGCAGAAAGTTCTGGAATCTGTGAGGAGCCACAAATTTCCTTCCACCCAGCGTTCCCCCAAGTCTCCCGATAAAAATGATACCTCACTTGTGTGGGTAGGCCTAGCGCCCGCGACAGGAAACGCCCCAAAGCGCAACGTGGACACATCCAAATTTTTGAAAGAAAACAGAGGTGTTTTTTGCAAAGTGCCTACCTGTAGATTTTGGCCTCTAGCTCAGCCGGCACCTAGGGAAACCTACCAAACCTGTGCATTTCTGAAAACTAGAGATCTATGGGAATCCAAGGAGGGGTGACTTGCGGGGCTCGGACCAGGTTCTGTTACCCAGAATCCTTTGCAAACCTCAAAATTTGGCTAATAAAACACATGTTCCTCACATTTCTGTGGCAGAAAGTTCTGGAATCTGAGAGGAGCCACAAATTTCCTTCCACCCAGCGTTCCCCCAAGTCTCCCAATAAAAATGATACCTCACTTGTGTGGGTAGGCCTAGCGCCCGCGACAGGAAACGGCCCAAAGCTCAATGTGGACACATCCAAATTTTTGAAAGAAAACAGGAAGTGTTTCTTGCGAAGTGCCTACCTGTAGATTTTGGCCTCTAGCTCAGCCGGCACCTAGGGAAACCTACCAAACCTTTGCATTTTTGAAAACTAGAGACCTAGGGAAATCCAAGGAGGGGTGACTTGCGGGTCTCGGACCAGGTTCTGTTACCCAGAATCCTTGCAAACCACAACATTTGACTAAAAAAACACATGTTCCTCACATTTCTGTGGCAGAAAGTTCTGGAATCTGAGAGGAGCCACAAATTTCCTTCCACCCAGCGTTCCCCCGAGTCTCTTGATAAAAATGATACCTCACTTGCGTGGGTAGGCCTAGCGCCCGCGACAGGAAACGCCCCAAAGCGCAACGTGGACACATCCACATTTTTAAAGAAAACAGAGGTGTTTTTTGCGAAGTGCCTACCTGTAGATTTTGGCCTCTAGCTCAGCTGGCACCTAGGGAAACCTACCAAACCTGTGCATTTCTGAAAACTAGAGACCTAGGGGAATCTAAGATGGGGTGACTTGCGGGGCTCGGACCAGGTTCTGTTACCCAGAATCCTTTGCAAACCTCAAAATATGGGTAAAAAAACACATGTTCCTCACATTTCTGTGGCAGAAAGTTCTGGAATCTCAGAGGAGCCACAAATTTCCTTCCACCCAGTGTTCCCCCAAGTCTCCCAATAAAAATGATACCTCACTTGTGTGGGTAGGCCTAGCGCCCGCGACAGGAAACGCCCCAAAGCGCAACGTGGACACATCCAAATTTGTGAAGGTAAACAGGGGTGTTTTTTGCAAAGTGCCTACCTGTAGATTTTGGCTTGTAGCTCAGCCGCCACCTAGGGAAACCTACCAAACCTGTGCATTTCTGAAAACTAGAGACCTAGGGGAATCCAAGGAGGGATGACTTGCGGGGCTCGGACCAGGTTCTGTTACCCGTCATCCTTTGTAAACCTCAAAAGTTGGCTAAAAAAACACATGTTCCTCACATTTCTGTGTCAGAAAGTTCTGGAATCTGAGAGGAGCCACAGATTTCCTTCCACCCAGCGTTCCCCCAAGTCTCCCGATAAAAACGATACCTCACTTGTGTGGGTAGGCCTAGCGCCCGCGACAGGAAACGCCCCAAAGCGCAACGTGGACACATCCACATTTTTGAAAGAAAACAGAGGTGTTTTTTGCGAAGTGCCTCCCTGGAGATTTTGGCCTCAAGCTCAGCCGGCACCTAGGGAAACCTACCAAACCTGTGCATTTTTGAAAACTAGAGACCTAGGGGAATCCAAGGAGGGGTGACTTGCGGAGCTCGGACTAGGTTCTGTTACCCAGAATCCTTTGCAAACCTCAAAAATTTGGCAAAAAAAACACATGTTCCTCACATTTCTGTGGCAGAAAGTTCTGGAATCTGAGAGGAGCCACAAATTTCCTTCCACCCAGCGTCCCCCGAAGTCTCCCGATAAAAATGATACCTCACTTGTGTGGGTAGGCCTAGCGCCCGCGACAGGAAACGCCCCAAAGCGCAACGTGGACACATCCACATTTTTTAAAGAAAACAGAGGTGTTTTTTGCGAAGTGCCTACCTGTAGATTTTGGCCTCTAGCTCAGCCGGCACCTAGGGAAACCTACCAACCTGTGCATTTCTGAAAACTACAGACCTAGGGGAATCCGAGATGGGGTGACTTGCGGGGCTTGGATCAGGTTCTGTTACCCAGAATCCTTTGCAAACCTCAAAATATGGCTAAAAAAACACATGTTCCTCACATTTCTGTGGCAGAAAGTTCTGGAATCTGAGAGGAGCCACAAACTTCCTTCCACCCAGTGTTCCCCAAGTCTCCCGATAAAAATGATACCTCACTTGTGTGGGTAGGCCTAGCGCCCGCGACAGGAACCGCCCCAAAGCGCAACGTGGACACATCCAAATTTTTGAAAGAAAACAGAGGTGTTTTTTGCGAAGTGCCTACCTGTATATTTTGGGCTCTAGCTCAGCCGGCACCTAGGGAAACCTACCAAACTTGTGCATTTCTGACAACTAGAGACCTAGGGGAATCCAAGGAGGGGTGACTTGCGGGGCTCGGACCAGGTTCTGTTACCCAGAATCCTTTGCAAACCTCAAAATATGGGTAAAAAAACACATGTTCCTCACATTTCTGTGGCAGAAAGTTCTGGAATCTGAGAGGAGCCACAAATTTCCTTCCACCCAGCGTTCCCCCAAGTCTCCCGATAAAAATGATACCTCACTTGTGTGGGTAGGCCTAGCGCCCGCGACAGGAAACGCCCCAAAGCGCAATGTGGACACATCCAAATTTTTTAAAGAAAACAGGAGGTGTTTTTTGCGAAGTGCCTACCTGTAGATTTTGGCCTCTAGCTCAGCCGGCACCTAGGGAAACCTACCAAACTTGTGCATTTCTGACAACTAGAGACCTAGGGGAATCCAAGGAGGGGTGACTTGCGGGTCTCGGACCAGGTTCTGTTACCCAGAATCCTTCGCAAACCACAAAATTTGGCAAAAAAAACACATGTTCCTCATATTTCTGTGGCAGAAAGTTCTGGAATCTGAGAGGAGCCACAAATTTCCTTCCACCCAGCGTTCCCCCGAGTCTCCTGATAAAAATGATACCTCACTTGTGTGGGTAGGCCTAGCGCCCGTGACAGGAAACACCCCAAAGCGCAGTGTGGACACATCCAAATTTTTAAAGAAAACATAGGTGTTTTTTGCTAAGTGCCTACCTGTAGATTTTGGCCTCTAGCTCAGCCGGCACCTAGGGAAACCTGCCAATCCTGTGCATTTCTGAAAACTAGAGACCTAGGGGAATCCAAGATGGGGTGACTTGCGGGGCTCGGACCAGGTTCTGTTACCCAGAATCCTTTGCAAACCTCAAAATATGGGTAAAAAAACACATGTTCCACACATTTCTGTGGCAGAAAGTTCTGGAATCTCAGAGAAGCCACAAATTTCCTTCCACCCAGCGTTCCCCCAAGTCTCCCGATAATAATGATACCTCACTTGTGTGGGTAGGCCTAGCCCACGCGACAGGAAACGCCCCAAAGCGCAACGTGGACACATCCACATTTTTTAAAGAAAACAGGAGGTGTTTTTTGCGAAGTGCCTACCTGTAGATTTTGGCCTCTTGCTCAGCCGGCACCTAGGGAAACCTACCAAACCTGTGCATTTCTGAAAACTAGAGACCAAGGGGAATCCAAGGAGGGGTGACTTGCGGGGCTCGGACCAGGTTCTGTTACCCAGAATCCTTTGCAAACCTCAAAATTTGACAAAAAAAACACATGTTCCTCACATTTCTGTGGCTTAAAGTTCTGGAATCTGAGAGGAGCCACAAATTTCCTTCCACCCAGCATTCCCCCAAGTCTCCCGATAAAAATGATACCTCACTTGTGTGGGTAGGCCTAGCGCCCGCGACAGGAAACGCCCCAAAGCGCAACGTGGACACATCCAAATATTTGAAAGAAAACAGAGATGTTTTTTGCGAAGTGCCTACATGTAGATTTTGGCCTCTAGCTCAGCCGGCACCTAGGGAAACCTACCAAACCTGTGCATTTCTGAAAACTAGAGACCTAGGGGAATCCAAGGAGGGGTGACTTGCAGGGCTCGGACCAGGTTCTGTTACCCCGAATCCTTTGCAAACCTCAAAATTTGGCTAAAAAAACACATGTTCCTCACATTTCTATGGCAGAAAGTTCTGGAATCTGAGAGGAGCCACAGATTTCCTTCCACCCAGCGTTCCCCCAAGTCTCCCGATAAAAATGATACCTCACTTGTGTGGGTAGGCCTAGCGCCCGCGACAGGAAACGCCCCAAAGCGCAACGTGGACACATCCAACATTTTTAAAGAAAACAGAGGTGTTTTTTGCGAAGTGCCTACCTGTAGATTTTGGCCTCTAGCTCAGCTGGCACCTAGGGAAACCTACCAAACCTGTGCATTTCTGAAAACTAGAGACCTAGGGGAATCCAAGGAGGGATAACTTGCGGGGCTCGGACCAGGTTCTGTTACCCAGAATCCTTTGCAAACCTCAAAAGTTGGCTAAAAAAACACATGTTCCTCACATTTCTGTGGCAGAAAGTTCTGGAATCTGAGAGGAGCCACAGATTTCCTTCCACCCAGCGTTCCCCCAAGTCTGCCGATAAAAACGATACCTCACTTGCATGGGTAGGCCTAGCGCCCGCGACAGGAAACGCCCCAAAGCGCAACGTGGACACATACACATTTTCGAAAGAAAACAGAGGTGTTTTTTGCGAAAGGGCCTACCTGTAGATTTTGGCCTCTAGCTCAGCCGGCACCTAGGGAAACCTACCAAACCTGTGCATTTCTGACAACTAGAGACCTAGGGGAATCCAAGGAGGGGTGACTTGCGGGGCTCGGACCAGGTTCTGTTACCCAGAATCCTTTGCAAATCTCAAAATTTGGCTAAAAAAACACAAGTTCCTCACATTTCTGTGGCTTAAAGTTCTGGAATCTGAGAGGAGCCACAAATTTCCTTCCACCCAGCGTTCCCCCAAGTCTCCCGATAAAAATGATACCTCACTTGTGTGGGTAGGCCTAGCGCCCGCGACAGGAAACGCCCCAAAGCGCAACGTGGACACATCCAAATTTTTGAAAGAAAACAGAGGTGTTTTTTGCAAAGTGCCTACCTGTAGATTTTGGCCTCTAGCTCAGCCGGCACCTAGGGAAACCTACCAAACCTGTGCATTTCTGAAAACTAGAGATCTATGGGAATCCAAGGAGGGGTGACTTGCGGGGCTCGGACCAGGTTCTGTTACCCAGAATCCTTTGCAAACCTCAAAATTTGGCTAATAAAACACATGTTCCTCACATTTCTGTGGCAGAAAGTTCTGGAATCTGAGAGGAGCCACAAATTTCCTTCCACCCAGCGTTCCCCCAAGTCTCCCAATAAAAATGATACCTCACTTGTGTGGGTAGGCCTAGCGCCCGCGACAGGAAACGGCCCAAAGCTCAATGTGGACACATCCAAATTTTTGAAAGAAAACAGGAAGTGTTTCTTGCGAAGTGCCTACCTGTAGATTTTGGCCTCTAGCTCAGCCGGCACCTAGGGAAACCTACCAAACCTTTGCATTTTTGAAAACTAGAGACCTAGGGAAATCCAAGGAGGGGTGACTTGCGGGTCTCGGACCAGGTTCTGTTACCCAGAATCCTTCGCAAACCACAAAATTTGGCAAAAAAAACACATGTTCCTCATATTTCTGTGGCAGAAAGTTCTGGAATCTGAGAGGAGCCACAAATTTCCTTCCACCCAGCGTTCCCCCGAGTCTCCTGATAAAAATGATACCTCACTTGTGTGGGTAGGCCTAGCGCCCGTGACAGGAAACACCCCAAAGCGCAGTGTGGACACATCCAAATTTTTAAAGAAAACATAGGTGTTTTTTGCAAAGTGCCTACCTGTAGATTTTGGCCTCTAGCTCAGCCGGCACCTAGGGAAACCTGCCAAACCTGTGCATTTCTGAAAACTAGAGACCTAGGGGAATCCAAGATGGGGTGACTTGCGGGGCTCGGACCAGGTTCTGTTACCCAGAATCCTTTGCAAACCTCAAAATATGGGTAAAAAAACACATGTTCCTCACATTTCTGTGGCAGAAAGTTCTGGAATCTCAGAGAAGCCACAAATTTCCTTCCACCCAGCGTTCCCCCAAGTATCCCGATAATAATGATACCTCACTTGTGTGGGTAGGCCTAGCCCACGCGACAGGAAACGCCCCAAAGCGCAACGTGGACACAACCACATTTTTTAAAGAAAACAGGAGGTGTTTTTTGCGAAGTGCCTACCTGTAGATTTTGGCCTCTTGCTCAGCCGGCACCTAGGGAAACCTACCAAACCTGTGCATTTCTGAAAACTAGAGACCAAGGGGAATCCAAGGAGGGGTGACTTGCGGGGCTCGGACCAGGTTCTGTTACCCAGAATCCTTTGCAAACCTCAAAATTTGACAAAAAAAACACATGTTCCTCACATTTCTGTGGCTTAAAGTTCTGGAATCTGAGAGGAGCCACAAATTTCCTTCCACCCAGCGTTCCCCCAAGTCTCCCGATAAAAATGATACCTCACTTGTGTGGGTAGGCCTAGCGCCCGCGACAGGAAACGCCCCAAAGCGCAACGTGGACACATCCAAATATTTGAAAGAAAACAGAGATGTTTTTTGCGAAGTGCCTACATGTAGCTTTTGGCCTCTAGCTCAGCCGGCACCTAGGGAAACCTACCAAACCTGTGCATTTCTGAAAACTAGAGACCTAGGGGAATCCAAGGAGGGGTGACTTGCAGGGCTCGGACCAGGTTCTGTTACCCCGAATCCTTTGCAAACCTCAAAATTTGGCTAAAAAAACACATGTTCCTCACATTTCTATGGCAGAAAGTTCTGGAATCTGAGAGGAGCCACAGATTTCCTTCCACCCAGCGTTCCCCCAAGTCTCCCGATAAAAATGATACCTCACTTGTGTGGGTAGGCCTAGCGCCCGCGACAGGAAACGCCCCAAAGCGCAACGTGGACACATCCAACTTTTTTAAAGAAAACAGAGGTGTTTTTTGCGAAGTGCCTACCTGTAGATTTTGGCCTCTAGCTCAGCTGGCACCTAGGGAAACCTACCAAACCTGTGCATTTCTGAAAACTAGAGACCTAGGGGAATCCAAGGAGGGATGACTTGCGGGGCTCGGACCAGGTTCTGTTACCCAGAATCCTTTGCAAACCTCAAAAGTTGGCTAAAAAAACACATGTTCCTCACATTTCTGTGGCAGAAAGTTCTGGAATCTGAGAGGAGCCACAGATTTCCTTCCACCCAGCGTTCCCCCAAGTCTGCCGATAAAAACGATACCTCACTTGCATGGGTAGGCCTAGCGCCCGCGACAGGAAACGCCCCAAAGCGCAACGTGGACACATCCACATTTTTGAAAGAAAACAGAGGTGTTTTTTGCGAAAGGGCCTACCTGTAGATTTTGGCCTCTAGCTCAGCCGGCACCTAGGGAAACCTACCAAACCTGTGCATTTCTGACAACTAGAGACGTAGGGGAATCCAAGGAGGGGTGACTTGCGGGGCTCGGACCAGGTTCTGTTACCCAGAATCCTTTGCAAATCTCAAAATTTGGCTAAAAAAACACAAGTTCCTCACATTTCTGTGGCTTAAAGTTCTGGAATCTGAGAGGAGCCACAAATTTCCTTCCACCCAGCGTTCCCCCAAGTCTCCCGATAAAAATGATACCTCACTTGTGTGGGTAGGCCTAGCGCCCGCGACAGGAAACGCCCCAAAGCGCAACGTGGACACATCCACATTTTTGAAAGAAAACAGAGGTGTTTTTTGCAAAGTGCCTACCTGTAGATTTTGGCCTCTAGCTCAGCCGGCACCTAGGGAAACCTACCAAACCTGTGCATTTCTGAAAACTAGAGATCTATGGGAATCCAAGGAGGGGTGACTTGCGGGGCTCGGACCAGGTTCTGTTACCCAGAATCCTTTGCAAACCTCAAAATTTGGCTAATAAAACACATGTTCCTCACATTTCTGTGGCAGAAAGTTCTGGAATCTGAGAGGAGCCACAAATTTCCTTCCACCCAGCGTTCCCCCAAGTCTCCCAATAAAAATGATACTTCACTTGTGTGGGTAGGCCTAGCGCCCGCGACAGGAAACGGCCCAAAGCTCAATGTGGACACATCCAAATTTTTGAAAGAAAACAGGAAGTGTTTCTTGCGAAGTGCCTACCTGTAGATTTTGGCCTCTAGCTCAGCCGGCACCTAGGGAAACCTACCAAACCTTTGCATTTTTGAAAACTAGAGACCTAGGGAAATCCAAGGAGGGGTGACTTGCGGGTCTCGGACCAGGTTCTGTTACCCAGAATCCTTGCAAACCACAACATTTGACTAAAAAAACACATGTTCCTCACATTTCTGTGGCAGAAAGTTCTGGAATCTGAGAGGAGCCACAAATTTCCTTCCACCCAGCGTTCCCCCGAGTCTCCTGATAAAAATGATACCTCACTTGTGTGGGTAGGCCTAGCGCCCGCGACAGGAAACGCCCCAAAGCGCAACGTGGACACATCCACATTTTTTAAGAAAACAGAGGTGTTTTTTGCGAAGTGCCTACCTGTAGATTTTGGCCTCTAGCTCAGCTGGCACCTAGGGAAACCTACCAAACCTGTGCATTTCTGAAAACTAGAGACCTAGGGGAATCTAAGATGGGGTGACTTGCGGGGCTCGGACCAGGTTCTGTTACCCAGAATCCTTTGCAAACCTCAAAATATGGGTAAAAAAACACATGTTCCTCACATTTCTGTGGCAGAAAGTTCTGGAATCTCAGAGGAGCCACAAATTTCCTTCCACCCAGTGTTCCCCCAAGTCTCCCAATAAAAATGATACCTCACTTGTGTGGGTAGGCCTAGCGCCCGCGACAGGAAACGCCCCAAAGCGCAACGTGGACACATCCAAATTTGTGAAGGTAAACAGGGGTGTTTTTTGCAAAGTGCCTACCTGTAGATTTTGGCTTGTAGCTCAGCCGCCACCTAGGGAAACCTACCAAACCTGTGCATTTCGGAAAACTAGAGACCTAGGGGAATCCAAGGAGGGATGACTTGCGGGGCTCGGACCAGGTTCTGTTACCCGTCATCCTTTGTAAACCTCAAAAGTTGGCTAAAAAAACACATGTTCCTCACATTTCTGTGTCAGAAAGTTCTGGAATCTGAGAGGAGCCACAGATTTCCTTCCACCCAGCGTTCCCCCAAGTCTCCCGATAAAAACGATACCTCACTTGTGTGGGTAGGCCTAGCGCCCGCGACAGGAAACGCCCCAAAGCGCAACGTGGACACATCCACATTTTTGAAAGAAAACAGAGGTGTTTTTTGCGAAGTGCCTACCTGTAGATTTTGGCCTCAAGCTCAGCCGGCACCTAGGGAAACCTACCAAACCTGTGCATTTTTGAAAACTAGAGACCTAGGGGAATCCAAGGAGGGGTGACTTGCGGAGCTCGGACCAGGTTCTGTTACCCAGAATCCTTTGCAAACCTCAAAAATTTGGCAAAAAAAACACATGTTCCTCACATTTCTGTGGCAGAAAGTTCTGGAATCTGAGAGGAGCCACAAATTTCCTTCCACCCAGCGTCCCCCGAAGTCTCCCGATAAAAATGATACCTCACTTGTGTGGGTAGGCCTAGCGCCCGCGACAGGAAACGCCCCAAAGCGCAACGTGGACACATCCAAATTTTTGAAAGAAAACAGAGGTGTTTTTTGCGAAGTGCCTACCTGTAGATTTTGGCCTCTAGCTCAGCCGGCACCTAGGGAAACCTACCAACCTGTGCATTTCTGAAAACTAGAGACCTAGGGGAATCCGAGATGGGGTG
The DNA here is from genome assembly GCF_031143425.1 of Pleurodeles waltl. Taxonomy (NCBI): domain Eukaryota; kingdom Metazoa; phylum Chordata; class Amphibia; order Caudata; family Salamandridae; genus Pleurodeles; species Pleurodeles waltl. The sequence goes on from NC_090437.1 coordinate 204,228,624, forward strand.
ACTTGCGGGGCTCGGACCAGGTTCTGTTACCCAGAATCCTTTGCAAACCTCAAAATATGGCTAAAAAAACACATGTTCCTCACATTTCTGTGGCAGAAAGTTCTGGAATCTGAGAGGAGCCACAAACTTCCTTCCACCCAGTGTTCCCCAAGTCTCCCGATAAAAATGATACCTCACTTGTGTGGGTAGGCCTAGCGCCCGCGACAGGAACCGCCCCAAAGCGCAACGTGGACACATCCAAATTTTTGAAAGAAAACAGAGGTGTTTTTTGCGAAGTGCCTACCTGTATATTTTGGGCTCTAGCTCAGCCGGCACCTAGGGAAACCTACCAAACCTGTGCATTTCTGACAACTAGAGACCTAGGGGAATCCAAGGAGGGGTGACTTGCGGGGCTCGGACCAGGTTCTGTTACCCAGAATCCTTTGCAAACCTCAAAATTTGGCTAAAAAAACACATGTTCCTCACATTTCTGTGGCAGAAAGTTCTGGAATCTGAGAGGAGCCACTAATTTCCTTCCACCCAGCGTTCCCCCAAGTCTCCCGATAAAAATGATACCTCACTTGTGTGGGTAGGCCTAGCGCCCGCGACAGGAAACGCCCCAAAGCGCAATGTGGACACATCCAAATTTTTTAAAGAAAACAGGAGGTGTTTTTTGCGAAGTGCCTACCTGTAGATTTTGGCCTCTAGCTCAGCCGGCACCTAGGGAAACCTACCAAACCTTTGCATTTTTGAAAACTAGAGACCTAGGGAAATCCAAGGAGGGGTGACTTGCGGGTCTCGGACCAGGTTCTGTTACCCAGAATCCTTCGCAAACCACAAAATTTGGCAAAAAAAACACATGTTCCTCATATTTCTGTGGCAGAAAGTTCTGGAATCTGAGAGGAGCCACAAATTTCCTTCCACCCAGCGTTCCCCCGAGTCTCCTGATAAAAATGATACCTCACTTGTGTGGGTAGGCCTAGCGCCCGTGACAGGAAACACCCCAAAGCGCAGTGTGGACACATCCAAATTTTTAAAGAAAACATAGGTGTTTTTTGCGAAGTGCCTACCTGTAGATTTTGGCCTCTAGCTCAGCCGGCACCTAGGGAAACCTGCCAAACCTGTGCATTTCTGAAAACTAGAGACCTAGGGGAATCCAAGATGGGGTGACTTGCGGGGCTCGGACCAGGTTCTTTTACCCAGAATCCTTTGCAAACCTCAAAATATGGGTAAAAAAACACATGTTCCTCACATTTCTGTGGCAGAAAGTTCTGGAATCTCAGAGAAGCCACAAATTTCCTTCCACCCAGCGTTCCCCCAAGTCTCCCGATAATAATGATACCTCACTTGTGTGGGTAGGCCTAGCCCACGCGACAGGAAACGCCCCAAAGCGCAACGTGGACACATCCACATTTTTTAAAGAAAACAGGAGGTGTTTTTTGCGAAGTGCCTACCTGTAGATTTTGGCCTCTTGCTCAGCCGGCACCTAGGGAAACCTACCAAACCTGTGCATTTCTGAAAACTAGAGACCAAGGGGAATCCAAGGAGGGGTGACTTGCGGGGCTCGGACCAGGTTCTGTTACCCAGAATCCTTTGCAAACCTCAAAATTTGACAAAAAAAACACATGTTCCTCACATTTCTGTGGCTTAAAGTTCTGGAATCTGAGAGGAGCCACAAATTTCCTTCCACCCAGCGTTCCCCCAAGTCTCCCGATAAAAATGATACCTCACTTGTGTGGGTAGGCCTAGCGCCCGCGACAGGAAACGCCCCAAAGCGCAACGTGGACACATCCAAATATTTGAAAGAAAACAGAGATGTTTTTTGCGAAGTGCCTACATGTAGATTTTGGCCTCTAGCTCAGCCGGCACCTAGGGAAACCTACCAAACCTGTGCATTTCTGAAAACTAGAGACCCAGGGGAATCCAAGGAGGGTTGACTTGCAGGGCTCGGACCAGGTTCTGTTACCCCGAATCCTTTGCAAACCTCAAAATGTGGCTAAAAAAACACATGTTCCTCACATTTCTATGGCAGAAAGTTCTGGAATCTGAGAGGAGCCACAGATTTCCTTCCACCCAGCGTTCCCCCAAGTCTCCCGATAAAAATGATACCTCACTTGTGTGGGTAGGCCTAGCGCCCGCGACAGGAAACGCCCCAAAGCGCAACGTGGACACATCCAACTTTTTTAAAGAAAACAGAGGTGTTTTTTGCGAAGTGCCTACCTGTAGATTTTGGCCTCTAGCTCAGCTGGCACCTAGGGAAACCTACCAAACCTGTGCATTTCTGAAAACTAGAGACCTAGGGGAATCCAAGGAGGGATGACTTGCGGGGCTCGGACCAGGTTCTGTTACCCAGAATCCTTTGCAAACCTCAAAAGTTGGCTAAAAAAACACATGTTCCTCACATTTCTGTGGCAGAAAGTTCTGGAATCTGAGAGGAGCCACAGATTTCCTTCCACCCAGCGTTCCCCCAAGTCTGCCGATAAAAACGATACCTCACTTGCATGGGTAGGCCTAGCGCCCGCGACAGGAAACGCCCCAAAGCGCAACGTGGACACATCCACATTTTTGAAAGAAAACAGAGGTGTTTTTTGCGAAAGGGCCTACCTGTAGATTTTGGCCTCTAGCTCAGCCGGCACCTAGGGAAACCTACCAAACCTGTGCATTTCTGACAACTAGAGACCTAGGGGAATCCAAGGAGGGGTGACTTGCGGGGCTCGGACCAGGTTCTGTTACCCAGAATCCTTTGCAAATCTCAAAATTTGGCTAAAAAAACACATGTTCCTCACATTTCTGTGGCTTAAAGTTCTGGAATCTGAGAGGAGCCACAAATTTCCTTCCACCCAGCGTTCCCCCAAGTCTCCCGATAAAAATGATACCTCACTTGTGTGGGTAGGCCTAGTGCCCACGACAGGAAACGCCCCAAAGCGCAACGTGGACACATCCAAATTTTTGAAAAAAAACAGAGGTGTTTTTTGCGAAGTGCCAACCTGTAGATTTTGGCCTCTAGCTCAGCCGGCAATTATGGAAACCTACCAAACCTGTGCATTTTTGAAAACTAGAGACCTAGGGGAATCCAAGGAGGGATGACTTGCGGGGCTCGGACCAGGTTCTGTTACCCAGAATCCTTTGCAAACCTCAAAAGTTGGCTAAAAAAACACATGTTACTCACATTTCTGTGGCAGAAAGTTCTGGAATCTGAGAGGAGCCACAGATTTCCTTCCACCCAGCGTTCCCCCAAGTCTCCCCATAAAAATGATACCTCACTTGTGTGGGTAGGCCTAGCGCCCGCGACAGGAAACGCCCCAAAGCGCAACGTGGACACATCCACATTTTTGAAAGAAAACAGAGGTGTTTTTTGCGAAGTGCCTACCTGTAGATTTTGGCCTCAAGCTCAGCCGGCACCTAGGGAAACCTACCAAACCTGTGCATTTATGAAAACTAGAGACCTAGGGGAATCCAAGGAGGGGTGACTTGCGGAGCTCGGACCAGGTTCTGTTACCCAGAATCCTTTGCAAACCTCAAAAATTTGGCTAAAAAAACACATGTTCCTCACATTTCTGTGGCAGAAAGTTCTGGAATCTGAGAGGAGCCACAAATTTCCTTCCACCCAGCGTCCCCCGAAGTCTCCCGATAAAAATTATACCTCACTTGTGTGGTAAGGCCTAGCGCCCGCGACAGGAAACGCCCCAAAGCGCAACGTGGACAAATCCAAATTTTTGAAAGAAAACAGAGGTGTTTTTTGCGAAGTGCCTACCTGTAGATTTTGGCCTCTAGCTCAGCCGGCACCTAGGGAAAGCTACCAAACCTGTGCATTTCTGAAAACTAGAGACCTAGGGGAATCCAAGATGGGGTGACTTGCGGGGCTCGGACCAGGTTCTGTTACCCAGAATCCTTTGCAAACCTCAAAATATGGCTAAAAAAACACATGTTCCTCACATTTCTGTGGCAGAAAGTTCTGGAATCTGAGAGGAGCCACAGATTTCCTTCCACCCAGCGTTCCCCCAAGTCTCCCGATAAAAATGATACCTCACTTGTGTGGGTAGGCCTAGCGCCCGCGACAGGAAACGCCCCAAAGCGCAACGTGGACACATCCAACTTTTTAAAAGAAAACAGAGGTGTTTTTTGCGAAGTGCCTACCTGTAGATTTTGGCCTCTAGCTCAGCTGGCACCTAGGGAAACCTACCAAACCTGTGCATTTCTGAAAACTAGAGACCTAGGGGAATCCAAGGAGGGATGACTTGCGGGGCTCGGACCAGGTTCTGTTACCCAGAATCCTTTGCAAACCTCAAAAGTTGGCTAAAAAAACACATGTTCCTCACATTTCTGTGGCAGAAAGTTCTGGAATCTGAGAGGAGCCACAGATTTCCTTCCACACAGCGTTCCCCCAAGTCTGCCGATAAAAACGATGCCTCACTTGCATGGGTAGGCCTAGCGCCCGCGACAGGAAACGCCCCAAAGCGCAACGTGGACACATCCACATTTTTGAAAGAAAACAGAGGTGTTTTTTGCGAAAGGGCATACCTGTAGATTTTGGCCTCTAGCTCAGCCGGCACCTAGGGAAACCTACCAAACCTGTGCATTTCTGACAACTAGAGACCTAGGGGAATCCAAGGAGGGGTGACTTGCGGGGCTCGGACCAGGTTCTGTTACCCAGAATCCTTTGCAAATCTCAAAATTTGGCTAAAAAAACACAAGTTCCTCACATTTCTGTGGCTTAAAGTTCTGGAATCTGAGAGGAGCCACAAATTTCCTTCCACCCAGCGTTCCCCCAAGTCTCCCGATAAAAATGATACCTCACTTGTGTGGGTAAGCCTAGCGCCCGCGACAGGAAACGCCCCAAAGCGCAACGTGGACACATCCAAATTTTTGAAAGAAAACAGAGGTGTTGTTTGCAAAGTGCCTACCTGTAGATTTTGGCCTCTAGCTCAGCCGGCACCTAGGGAAACCTACCAAACCTGTGCATTTCTGAAAACTAGAGATCTATGGGAATCCAAGGAGGGGTGACTTGCGGGGCTCGGACCAGGTTCTGTTACCCAGAATCCTTTGCAAACCTCAAAATTTGGCTAATAAAACACATGTTCCTCACATTTCTGTGGCAGAAAGTTCTGGAATCTGAGAGGAGCCACAAATTTCCTTCCACCCAGCGTTCCCCCAAGTCTCCCAATAAAAATGATACCTCACTTGTGTGGGTAGGCCTAGCGCCCGCGACAGGAAACGGCCCAAAGCTCAATGTGGACACATCCAAATTTTTGAAAGAAAACAGGAAGTGTTTCTTGCGAAGTGCCTACCTGTAGATTTTGGCCTCTAGCTCAGCCGGCACCTAGGGAAACCTACCAAACCTTTGCATTTTTGAAAACTAGAGACCTAGGGAAATCCAAGGAGGGGTGACTTGCGGGTCTCGGACCAGGTTCTGTTACCCAGAATCCTTGCAAACCACAACATTTGACTAAGAAAACACATGTTCCTCACATTTCTGTGGCAGAAAGTTCTGGAATCTGAGAGGAGCCACAAATTTCCTTCCACCCAGCGTTCCCCCGAGTCTCCTGATAAAAATGATACCTCACTTGTGTGGGTAGGCCTAGCGCCCGCGACAGGAAACGCCCCAAAGCGCAACGTGGACACATCCACATTTTTGAAAGAAAACAGAGGTGTTTTTTGCGAAGTGCCTACCTGTAGATTTTGGCCTCAAGCTCAGCCGGCACCTAGGGAAACCTACCAAACCTGTGCATTTTTGAAAACTAGAGACCTAGGGGAATCCAAGGAGGGGTGACTTGCGGAGCTCGGACCAGGTTCTGTTACCCAGAATCCTTTGCAAACCTCAAAAATTTGGCAAAAAAAACACATGTTCCTCACATTTCTGTGGCAGAAAGTTCTGGAATCTGAGAGGAGCCACAAATTTCCTTCCACCCAGCGTCCCCCGAAGTCTCCCGATAAAAATGATACCTCACTTGTGTGGGTAGGCCTAGCGCCCGCGACAGGAAACGCCCCAAAGCGCAACGTGGACACATCCAAATTTTTGAAAGAAAACAGAGGTGTTTTTTGCGAAGTGCCTACCTGTAGATTTTGGCCTCTAGCTCAGCCGGCACCTAGAGAAAGCTACCAAACCTGTGCATTTCTGAAAACTAGAGACCTAGGGGAATCCAAGATGGGGTGACTTGCGGGGCTCGGACCAGGTTCTGTTACCCAGAATCCTTTGCAAACCTCAAAATATGGCTAAAAAAACACATGTTCCTCACATTTCTGTGGCAGAAAGTTCTGGAATCTGAGAGGAGCCACAGATTTCCTTCCACCCAGCGTTCCCCCAAGTCTCCCGATAAAAATGATACCTCACTTGTGTGGGTAGGCCTAGCGCCCGCGACAGGAAACGCCCCAAAGCGCAACGTGGACACATCCAACTTTTTTAAAGAAAACAGAGGTGTTTTTTGCGAAGTGCCTACCTGTAGATTTTGGCCTCTAGCTCAGCTGGCACCTAGGGAAACCTACCAAACCTGTGCATTTCTGAAAACTAGAGACCTAGGGGAATCCAAGGAGGGATGACTTGCGGGGCTCGGTCCAGGTTCTGTTACCCAGAATCCTTTGCAAACCTCAAAAGTTGGCTAAAAAAACACATGTTCCTCACATTTCTGTGGCAGAAAGTTCTGGAATCTGAGAGGAGCCACAGATTTCCTTCCACACAGCGTTCCCCCAAGTCTGCCGATAAAAACGATGCCTCACTTGCATGGGTAGGCCTAGCGCCCGCGACAGGAAACGCCCCAAAGCGCAACGTGGACACATCCACATTTTTGAAAGAAAACAGAGGTGTTTTTTGCGAAAGGGCCTACCTGTAGATTTTGGCCTCTAGCTCAGCCGGCACCTAGGGAAACCTACCAAACCTGTGCATTTCTGACAACTAGAGACCTAGGGGAATCCAAGGAGGGGTGACTTGCGGGGCTCGGACCAGGTTCTGTTACCCAGAATCCTTTGCAAATCTCAAAATTTGGCTAAAAAAACACAAGTTCCTCACATTTCTGTGGCTTAAAGTTCTGGAATCTGAGAGGAGCCACAAATTTCCTTCCACCCAGCGTTCCCCCAAGTCTCCCGATAAAAATGATACCTCACTTGTGTGGGTAAGCCTAGCGCCCGCGACAGGAAACGCCCCAAAGCGCAACGTGGACACATCCAAATTTTTGAAAGAAAACAGAGGTGTTGTTTGCAAAGTGCCTACCTGTAGATTTTGGCCTCTAGCTCAGCCGGCACCTAGGGAAACCTACCAAACCTGTGCATTTCTGAAAACTAGAGATCTATGGGAATCCAAGGAGGGGTGACTTGCGGGGCTCGGACCAGGTTCTGTTACCCAGAATCCTTTGCAAACCTCAAAATTTGGCTAATAAAACACATGTTCCTCACATTTCTGTGGCAGAAAGTTCTGGAATCTGAGAGGAGCCACAAATTTCCTTCCACCCAGCGTTCCCCCAAGTCTCCCAATAAAAATGATACCTCACTTGTGTGGGTAGGCCTAGCGCCCGCGACAGGAAACGGCCCAAAGCTCAATGTGGACACATCCAAATTTTTGAAAGAAAACAGGAAGTGTTTCTTGCGAAGTGCCTACCTGTAGATTTTGGCCTCTAGCTCAGCCGGCACCTAGGGAAACCTACCAAACCTTTGCATTTTTGAAAACTAGAGACCTAGGGAAATCCAAGGAGGGGTGACTTGCGGGTCTCGGACCAGGTTCTGTTACCCAGAATCCTTGCAAACCACAACATTTGACTAAGAAAACACATGTTCCTCACATTTCTGTGGCAGAAAGTTCTGGAATCTGAGAGGAGCCACAAATTTCCTTCCACCCAGCGTTCCCCCGAGTCTCCTGATAAAAATGATACCTCACTTGTGTGGGTAGGCCTAGCGCCCGCGACAGGAAACGCCCCAAAGCGCAACGTGGACACATCCACATTTTTGAAAGAAAACAGAGGTGTTTTTTGCGAAGTGCCTACCTGTAGATTTTGGCCTCAAGCTCAGCCGGCACCTAGGGAAACCTACCAAACCTGTGCATTTTTGAAAACTAGAGACCTAGGGGAATCCAAGGAGGGGTGACTTGCGGAGCTCGGACCAGGTTCTGTTACCCAGAATCCTTTGCAAACCTCAAAAATTTGGCAAAAAAAACACATGTTCCTCACATTTCTGTGGCAGAAAGTTCTGGAATCTGAGAGGAGCCACAAATTTCCTTCCACCCAGCGTCCCCCGAAGTCTCCCGATAAAAATGATACCTCACTTGTGTGGGTAGGCCTAGCGCCCGCGACAGGAAACGCCCCAAAGCGCAACGTGGACACATCCAAATTTTTGAAAGAAAACAGAGGTGTTTTTTGCGAAGTGCCTACCTGTAGATTTTGGCCTCTAGCTCAGCCGGCACCTAGGGAAAGCTACCAAACCTGTGCATTTCTGAAAACTAGAGACCTAGGGGAATCCAAGATGGGGTGACTTGCGGGGCTCGGACCAGGTTCTGTTACCCAGAATCCTTTGCAAACCTCAAAATATGGCTAAAAAAACACATGTTCCTCACATTTCTGTGGCAGAAAGTTCTGGAATCTGAGAGGAGCCACAGATTTCCTTCCACCCAGCGTTCCCCCAAGTCTCCCGATAAAAATGATACCTCACTTGTGTGGGTAGGCCTAGCGCCCGCGACAGGAAACGCCCCAAAGCGCAACGTGGACACATCCAACTTTTTTAAAGAAAACAGAGGTGTTTTTTGCGAAGTGCCTACCTGTAGATTTTGGCCTCTAGCTCAGCTGGCACCTAGGGAAACCTACCAAACCTGTGCATTTCTGAAAACTAGAGACCTAGGGGAATCCAAGGAGGGATGACTTGCGGGGCTCGGTCCAGGTTCTGTTACCCAGAATCCTTTGCAAACCTCAAAAGTTGGCTAAAAAAACACATGTTCCTCACATTTCTGTGGCAGAAAGTTCTGGAATCTGAGAGGAGCCACAGATTTCCTTCCACACAGCGTTCCCCCAAGTCTGCCGATAAAAACGATGCCTCACTTGCATGGGTAGGCCTAGCGCCCGCGACAGGAAACGCCCCAAAGCGCAACGTGGACACATCCACATTTTTGAAAGAAAACAGAGGTGTTTTTTGCGAAAGGGCCTACCTGTAGATTTTGGCCTCTAGCTCAGCCGGCACCTAGGGAAACCTACCAAACCTGTGCATTTCTGACAACTAGAGACCTAGGGGAATCCAAGGAGGGGTGACTTGCGGGGCTCGGACCAGGTTCTGTTACCCAGAATCCTTTGCAAATCTCAAAATTTGGCTAAAAAAACACAAGTTCCTCACATTTCTGTGGCTTAAAGTTCTGGAATCTGAGAGGAGCCACAAATTTCCTTCCACCCAGCGTTCCCCCAAGTCTCCCGATAAAAATGATACCTCACTTGTGTGGGTAAGCCTAGCGCCCGCGACAGGAAATGCCCCAAAGCGCAACGTGGACACATCCAAATTTTTGAAAGAAAACAGAGGTGTTGTTTGCAAAGTGCCTACCTGTAGATTTTGGCCTCTAGCTCAGCCGGCACCTAGGGAAACCTACCAAACCTGTGCATTTCTGAAAACTAGAGATCTATGGGAATCCAAGGAGGGGTGACTTGCGGGGCTCGGACCAGGTTCTGTTACCCAGAATCCTTTGCAAACCTCAAAATTTGGCTAATAAAACACATGTTCCTCACATTTCTGTGGCAGAAAGTTCTGGAATCTGAGAGGAGCCACAAATTTCCTTCCACCCAGCGTTCCCCCAAGTCTCCCAATAAAAATGATACCTCACTTGTGTGGGTAGGCCTAGCGCCCGCGACAGGAAATGGCCCAAAGCTCAATGTGGACACATCCAAATTTTTGAAAGAAAACAGGAAGTGTTTCTTGCGAAGTGCCTACCTGTAGATTTTGGCCTCTAGCTCAGCCGGCACCTAGGGAAACCTACCAAACCTTTGCATTTTTGAAAACTAGAGACCTAGGGAAATCCAAGGAGGGGTGACTTGCGGGTCTCGGACCAGGTTCTGTTACCCAGAATCCTTGCAAACCACAACATTTGACTAAAAAAACACATGTTCCTCACATTTCTGTGGCAGAAAGTTCTGGAATCTGAGAGGAGCCACAAATTTCCTTCCACCCAGCGTTCCCCCGAGTCTCCTGATAAAAATGATACCTCACTTGTGTGGGTAAGCCTAGCGCCCGCGACAGGAAACGCCCCAAAGCGCAACGTGGACACATCCAAATTTTTGAAAGAAAACAGAGGTGTTGTTTGCAAAGTGCCTACCTGTAGATTTTGGCCTCTAGCTCAGCCGGCACCTAGGGAAACCTACCAAACCTGTGCATTTCTGAAAACTAGAGATCTATGGGAATCCAAGATGGGGTGACTTGCGGGGCTCGGACCAGGTTCTGTTACCCAGAATCCTTTGCAAACCTCAAAATATGGCTAAAAAAACACATGTTCCTCACATTTCTGTGGCAGAAAGTTCTGGAATCTGAGAGGAGCCACAGATTTCCTTCCACCCAGCGTTCCCCCAAGTCTCCCGATAAAAATGATACCTCACTTGTGTGGGTAGGCCTAGCGCCCGCGACAGGAAACGCCCCAAAGCGCAACGTGGACACATCCAACTTTTTTAAAGAAAACAGAGGTGTTTTTTGCGAAGTGCCTACCTGTAGATTTTGGCCTCTAGCTCAGCTGGCACCTAGGGAAACCTACCAAACCTGTGCATTTCTGAAAACTAGAGACCTAGGGGAATCCAAGGAGGGATGACTTGCGGGGCTCGGTCCAGGTTCTGTTACCCAGAATCCTTTGCAAACCTCAAAAGTTGGCTAAAAAAACACATGTTCCTCACATTTCTGTGGCAGAAAGTTCTGGAATCTGAGAGGAGCCACAGATTTCCTTCCACACAGCGTTCCCCCAAGTCTGCCGATAAAAACGATGCCTCACTTGCATGGGTAGGCCTAGCGCCCGCGACAGGAAACGCCCCAAAGCGCAACGTGGACACATCCACATTTTTTAAAGAAAACAGAGGTGTTTTTTGCGAAAGGGCCTACCTGTAGATTTTGGCCTCTAGCTCAGCCGGCACCTAGGGAAACCTACCAAACCTGTGCATTTCTGACAACTAGAGACCTAGGGGAATCCAAGGAGGGGTGACTTGCGGGGCTCGGACCAGGTTCTGTTACCCAGAATCCTTTGCAAATCTCAAAATTTGGCTAAAAAAACACAAGTTCCTCACATTTCTGTGGCTTAAAGTTCTGGAATCTGAGAGGAGCCACAAATTTCCTTCCACCCAGCGTTCCCCCAAGTCTCCCGATAAAAATGATACCTCACTTGTGTGGGTAAGCCTAGCGCCCGCGACAGGAAACGCCCCAAAGCGCAACGTGGACACATCCAAATTTTTGAAAGAAAACAGAGGTGTTGTTTGCAAAGTGCCTACCTGTAGATTTTGGCCTCTAGCTCAGCCGGCACCTAGGGAAACCTACCAAACCTGTGCATTTCTGAAAACTAGAGATCTATGGGAATCCAAGGAGGGGTGACTTGCGGGGCTCGGACCAGGTTCTGTTACCCAGAATCCTTTGCAAACCTCAAAATTTGGCTAATAAAACACATGTTCCTCACATTTCTGTGGCAGAAAGTTCTGGAATCTGAGAGGAGCCACAAATTTCCTTCCACCCAGCGTTCCCCCAAGTCTCCCAATAAAAATGATACCTCACTTGTGTGGGTAGGCCTAGCGCCCGCGACAGGAAACGGCCCAAAGCTCAATGTGGACACATCCAAATTTTTGAAAGAAAACAGGAAGTGTTTCTTGCGAAGTGCCTACCTGTAGATTTTGGCCTCTAGCTCAGCCGGCACCTAGGGAAACCTACCAAACCTTTGCATTTTTGAAAACTAGAGACCTAGGGAAATCCAAGGAGGGGTGACTTGCGGGTCTCGGACCAGGTTCTGTTACCCAGAATCCTTGCAAACCACAACATTTGACTAAGAAAACACATGTTCCTCACATTTCTGTGGCAGAAAGTTCTGGAATCTGAGAGGAGCCACAAATTTCCTTCCACCCAGCGTTCCCCCGAGTCTCCTGATAAAAATGATACCTCACTTGTGTGGGTAGGCCTAGCGCCCGCGACAGGAAACGCCCCAAAGCGCAACGTGGACACATCCACATTTTTGAAAGAAAACAGAGGTGTTTTTTGCGAAGTGCCTACCTGTAGATTTTGGCCTCAAGCTCAGCCGGCACCTAGGGAAACCTACCAAACCTGTGCATTTTTGAAAACTAGAGACCTAGGGGAATCCAAGGAGGGGTGACTTGCGGAGCTCGGACCAGGTTCTGTTACCCAGAATCCTTTGCAAACCTCAAAAATTTGGCAAAAAAAACACATGTTCCTCACATTTCTGTGGCAGAAAGTTCTGGAATCTGAGAGGAGCCACAAATTTCCTTCCACCCAGCGTCCCCCGAAGTCTCCCGATAAAAATGATACCTCACTTGTGTGGGTAGGCCTAGCGCCCGCGACAGGAAACGCCCCAAAGCGCAACGTGGACACATCCAAATTTTTGAAAGAAAACAGAGGTGTTTTTTGCGAAGTGCCTACCTGTAGATTTTGGCCTCTAGCTCAGCCGGCACCTAGGGAAAGCTACCAAACCTGTGCATTTCTGAAAACTAGAGACCTAGGGGAATCCAAGATGGGGTGACTTGCGGGGCTCGGACCAGGTTCTGTTACCCAGAATCCTTTGCAAACCTCAAAATATGGCTAAAAAAACACATGTTCCTCACATTTCTGTGGCAGAAAGTTCTGGAATCTGAGAGGAGCCACAGATTTCCTTCCACCCAGCGTTCCCCCAAGTCTCCCGATAAAAATGATACCTCACTTGTGTGGGTAGGCCTAGCGCCCGCGACAGGAAACGCCCCAAAGCGCAACGTGGACACATCCAACTTTTTTAAAGAAAACAGAGGTGTTTTTTGCGAAGTGCCTACCTGTAGATTTTGGCCTCTAGCTCAGCTGGCACCTAGGGAAACCTACCAAACCTGTGCATTTCTGAAAACTAGAGACCTAGGGGAATCCAAGGAGGGATGACTTGCGGGGCTCGGTCCAGGTTCTGTTACCCAGAATCCTTTGCAAACCTCAAAAGTTGGCTAAAAAAACACATGTTCCTCACATTTCTGTGGCAGAAAGTTCTGGAATCTGAGAGGAGCCACAGATTTCCTTCCACACAGCGTTCCCCCAAGTCTGCCGATAAAAACGATGCCTCACTTGCATGGGTAGGCCTAGCGCCCGCGACAGGAAACGCCCCAAAGCGCAACGTGGACACATCCACATTTTTGAAAGAAAACAGAGGTGTTTTTTGCGAAAGGGCCTACCTGTAGATTTTGGCCTCTAGCTCAGCCGGCACCTAGGGAAACCTACCAAACCTGTGCATTTCTGACAACTAGAGACCTAGGGGAATCCAAGGAGGGGTGACTTGCGGGGCTCGGACCAGGTTCTGTTACCCAGAATCCTTTGCAAATCTCAAAATTTGGCTAAAAAAACACAAGTTCCTCACATTTCTGTGGCTTAAAGTTCTGGAATCTGAGAGGAGCCACAAATTTCCTTCCACCCAGCGTTCCCCCAAGTCTCCCGATAAAAATGATACCTCACTTGTGTGGGTAAGCCTAGCGCCCGCGACAGGAAATGCCCCAAAGAGCAACGTGGACACATCCAAATTTTTGAAAGAAAACAGAGGTGTTGTTTGCAAAGTGCCTACCTGTAGATTTTGGCCTCTAGCTCAGCCGGCACCTAGGGAAACCTACCAAACCTGTGCATTTCTGAAAACTAGAGATCTATGGGAATCCAAGGAGGGGTGACTTGCGGGGCTCGGACCAGGTTCTGTTACCCAGAATCCTTTGCAAACCTCAAAATTTGGCTAATAAAACACATGTTCCTCACATTTCTGTGGCAGAAAGTTCTGGAATCTGAGAGGAGCCACAAATTTCCTTCCACCCAGCGTTCCCCCAAGTCTCCCAATAAAAATGATACCTCACTTGTGTGGGTAGGCCTAGCGCCCGCGACAGGAAATGGCCCAAAGCTCAATGTGGACACATCCAAATTTTTGAAAGAAAACAGGAAGTGTTTCTTGCGAAGTGCCTACCTGTAGATTTTGGCCTCTAGCTCAGCCGGCACCTAGGGAAACCTACCAAACCTTTGCATTTTTGAAAACTAGAGACCTAGGGAAATCCAAGGAGGGGTGACTTGCGGGTCTCGGACCAGGTTCTGTTACCCAGAATCCTTGCAAACCACAACATTTGACTAAAAAAACACATGTTCCTCACATTTCTGTGGCAGAAAGTTCTGGAATCTGAGAGGAGCCACAAATTTCCTTCCACCCAGCGTTCCCCCGAGTCTCCTGATAAAAATGATACCTCACTTGTGTGGGTAGGCCTAGCGCCCGCGACAGGAAACGCCCCAAAGCGCAACGTGGACACATCCACATTTTTGAAAGAAAACAGAGGTGTTTTTTGCGAAGTGCCTACCTGTAGATTTTGGCCTCAAGCTCAGCCGGCACCTAGGGAAACCTACCAAACCTGTGCATTTTTGAAAACTAGAGACCTAGGGGAATCCAAGGAGGGGTGACTTGCGGAGCTCGGACCAGGTTCTGTTACCCAGAATCCTTTGCAAACCTCAAAAATTTGGCAAAAAAAACACATGTTCCTCACATTTCTGTGGCAGAAAGTTCTGGAATCTGAGAGGAGCCACAAATTTCCTTCCACCCAGCGTCCCCCGAAGTCTCCCGATAAAAATGATACCTCACTTGTGTGGGTAGGCCTAGCGCCCGCGACAGGAAACGCCCCAAAGCGCAACGTGGACACATCCAAATTTTTGAAAGAAAACAGAGGTGTTTTTTGCGAAGTGCCTACCTGTAGATTTTGGCCTCTAGCTCAGCCGGCACCTAGGGAAACCTACCAACCTGTGCATTTCTGAAAACTAGAGACCTAGGGGAATCCGAGATGGGGTGACTTGCGGGGCTCGGACCAGGTTCTGTTACCCAGAATCCTTTGCAAACCTCAAAATATGGCTAAAAAAACACATGTTCCTCACATTTCTGTGGCAGAAAGTTCTGGAATCTGAGAGGAGCCACAAACTTCCTTCCACCCAGTGTTCCCCAAGTCTCCCGATAAAAATGAAACCTCACTTGTGTGGGTAGGCCTAGCGCCCGCGACAGGAACCGCCCCAAAGCGCAACGTGGACACATCCAAATTTTTGAAAGAAAACAGAGGTGTTTTTTGCGAAGTGCCTACCTGTATATTTTGGGCTCTAGCTCAGCCGGCACCTAGGGAAACCTACCAAACCTGTGCATTTCTGACAACTAGAGACCTAGGGGAATCCAAGGAGGGGTGACTTGTGGGGCTCGGACCAGGTTCTGTTACCCAGAATCCTTTGCAAACCTCAAAATTTGGCTAAAAAAACACATGTTCCACACATTTCTGTGGCAGAAAGTTCTGGAATCTGAGAGGAGCCACAAATTTCCTTCCACCCAGCGTCCCCCGAAGTCTCCCGATAAAAATTATACCTCACTTGTGTGGTAAGGCCTAGCGCCCGCGACAGGAAACGCCCCAAAGCGCAACGTGGACACATCCAAATTTTTGAAAGAAAACAGAGGTGTTTTTTGCGAAGTGCCTACCTGTAGATTTTGGCCTCTAGCTCAGCCGGCACCTAGGGAAAGCTACCAAACCTGTGCATTTCTGAAAACTAGAGACCTAGGGGAATCCAAGATGGGGTGACTTGCGGGGCTCGGACCAGGTTCTGTTACCCAGAATCCTTTGCAAACCTCAAAATATGGCTAAAAAAACACATGTTCCTCACATTTCTGTGGCAGAAAGTTCTGGAATCTGAGAGGAGCCACAGATTTCCTTCCACCCAGCGTTCCCCCAAGTCTCCCGATAAAAATGATACCTCACTTGTGTGGGTAGGCCTAGCGCCCGCGACAGGAAACGCCCCAAAGCGCAACGTGGACACATCCAACTTTTTTAAAGAAAACAGAGGTATTTTTTGCGAAGTGCCTACCTGTAGATTTTGGCCTCTAGCTCAGCTGGCACCTAGGGAAACCTACCAAACCTGTGCATTTCTGAAAACTAGAGACCTAGGGGAATCCAAGGAGGGATGACTTGCGGGGCTCGGACCAGGTTCTGTTACCCAGAATCCTTTGCAAACCTCAAAAGTTGGCTAAAAAAACACATGTTCCTCACATTTCTGTGGCAGAAAGTTCTGGAATCTGAGAGGAGCCACAGATTTCCTTCCACCCAGCGTTCCCCCAAGTCTGCCGATAAAAACGATACCTCACTTGCATGGGTAGGCCTAGCGCCCGCGACAGGAAACGCCCCAAAGCGCAACGTGGACACATCCACATTTTTGAAAGAAAACAGAGGTGTTTTTTGCGAAAGGGCCTACCTGTAGATTTTGGCCTCTAGCTCAGCCGGCACCTAGGGAAACCTACCAAACCTGTGCATTTCTGACAACTAGAGACCTAGGGGAATCCAAGGAGGGGTGACTTGCGGGGCTCGGACCAGGTTCTGTTACCCAGAATCCTTTGCAAATCTCAAAATTTGGCTAAAAAAACACAAGTTCCTCACATTTCTGTGGCTTAAAGTTCTGGAATCTGAGAGGAGCCACAAATTTCCTTCCACCCAGCGTTCCCCCAAGTCTCCCGATAAAAATGATACCTCACTTGTGTGGGTAGGCCTAGCGCCCGCGACAGGAAACGCCCCAAAGCGCAACGTGGACACATCCAAATTTTTGAAAGAAAACAGAGGTGTTGTTTGCAAAGTGCCTACCTGTAGATTTTGGCCTCTAGCTCAGCCGGCACCTAGGGAAACCTACCAAACCTGTGCATTTCTGAAAACTAGAGATCTATGGGAATCCAAGGAGGGGTGACTTGCGGGGCTCGGACCAGGTTCTGTTACCCAGAATCCTTTGCAAACCTCAAAATTTGGCTAATAAAACACATGTTCCTCACATTTCTGTGGCAGAAAGTTCTGGAATCTGAGAGGAGCCACAAATTTCCTTCCACCCAGCGTTCCCCCAAGTCTCCCAATAAAAATGATACCTCACTTGTGTGGGTAGGCCTAGCGCCCGCGACAGGAAACGGCCCAAAGCTCAATGTGGACACATCCAAATTTTTGAAAGAAAACAGGAAGTGTTTCTTGCGAAGTGCCTACCTGTAGATTTTGGCCTCTAGCTCAGCCGGCACCTAGGGAAACCTACCAAACCTTTGCATTTTTGAAAACTAGAGACCTAGGGAAATCCAAGGAGGGGTGACTTGCGGGTCTCGGACCAGGTTCTGTTACCCAGAATCCTTGCAAACCACAACATTTGACTAAAAAAAAACATGTTCCTCACATTTCTGTGGCAGAAAGTTCTGGAATCTGAGAGGAGCCACAAATTTCCTTCCACCCAGCGTTCCCCCGAGTCTCCTGATAAAAATGATACCTCACTTGTGTGGGTAGGCCTAGCGCCCGCGACAGGAAACGCCCCAAAGCGCAACGTGGACACATCCACATTTTTAAAGAAAACAGAGGTGTTGTTTGCAAAGTGCCTACCTGTAGATTTTGGCCTCTAGCTCAGCCGGCACCTAGGGAAACCTACCAAACCTGTGCATTTCTGAAAACTAGAGATCTATGGGAATCCAAGGAGGGGTGACTTGCGGGGCTCGGACCAGGTTCTGTTACCCAGAATCCTTTGCAAACCTCAAAATTTGGCTAATAAAACACATGTTCCTCACATTTCTGTGGCAGAAAGTTCTGGAATCTGAGAGGAGCCACAAATTTCCTTCCACCCAGCGTTCCCCCAAGTCTCCCAATAAAAACGATACCTCACTTGTGTGGGTAGGCCTAGCGCCCGCGACAGGAAACGGCCCAAAGCTCAATGTGGACACATCCAAATTTTTGAAAGAAAACAGGAAGTGTTTCTTGCGAAGTGCCTACCTGTAGATTTTGGCCTCTAGCTCAGCCGGCACCTAGGGAAAACTACCAAACCTTTGCATTTTTGAAAACTAGAGACCTAGGGAAATCCAAGGAGGGGTGACTTGCGGGTCTCGGACCAGGTTCTGTTACCCAGAATCCTTGCAAACCACAACATTTGACTAAAAAAAAACATGTTCCTCACATTTCTGTGGCAGAAAGTTCTGGAATCTGAGAGGAGCCACAAATTTCCTTCCACCCAGCGTTCCCCCGAGTCTCCTGATAAAAATGATACCTCACTTGTGTGGGTAGGCCTAGCGCCCGCGACAGGAAACGCCCCAAAGCGCAACGTGGACACATCCACATTTTTAAAGAAAACAGAGGTGTTTTTTGCGAAGTGCCTACCTGTAGATTTTGGCCTCTAGCTCAGCTGGCACCTAGGGAAACCTACCAAACCTGTGCATTTCTGAAAACTAGAGACCTAGGGGAATCTAAGATGGGGTGACTTGCGGGGCTCGGACCAGGTTCTGTTACCCAGAATCCTTTGCAAACCTCAAAATATGGGTAAAAAAACACATGTTCCTCACATTTCTGTGGCAGAAAGTTCTGGAATCTCAGAGGAGCCACAAATTTCCTTCCACCCAGTGTTCCCCCAAGTCTCCCAATAAAAATTGTACCTCACTTGTGTGGGTAGGCCTAGCGCCCGCGACAGGAAACGCCCCAAAGCGCAACGTGGACACATCCACATTTTTGAAAGAAAACAGAGGTGTTTTTTGCGAAGTGCCTACCTGTAGATTTTGGCCTCAAGCTCAGCCGGCACCTAGGGAAACCTACCAAACCTGTGCATTTTTGAAAACTAGAGACCTAGGGGAATCCAAGGAGGGGTGACTTGCGGAGCTCGGACCAGGTTCTGTTACCCAGAATCCTTTGCAAACCTCAAAAATTTGGCAAAAAAAACACATGTTCCTCACATTTCTGTGGCAGAAAGTTCTGGAATCTGAGAGGAGCCACAAATTTCCTTCCACCCAGCGTCCCCCGAAGTCTCCCGATAAAAATGATACCTCACTTGTGTGGGTAGGCCTAGCGCCCGCGACAGGAAACGCCCCAAAGCGCAACGTGGACACATCCAAATTTTTGAAAGAAAACAGAGGTGTTTTTTGCGAAGTGCCTACCTGTAGATTTTGGCCTCTAGCTCAGCCGGCACCTAGGGAAACCTACCAACCTGTGCATTTCTGAAAACTAGAGACCTAGGGGAATCCGAGATGGGGTGACTTGCGGGGCTCGGACCAGGTTCTGTTACCCAGAATCCTTTGCAAACCTCAAAATATGGCTAAAAAAACACATGTTCCTCACATTTCTGTGGCAGAAAGTTCTGGAATCTGAGAGGAGCCACAAACTTCCTTCCACCCAGTGTTCCCCAAGTCTCCCGATAAAAATGAAACCTCACTTGTGTGGGTAGGCCTAGCGCCCGCGACAGGAACCGCCCCAAAGCGCAACGTGGACACATCCAAATTTTTGAAAGAAAACAGAGGTGTTTTTTGCGAAGTGCCTACCTGTATATTTTGGGCTCTAGCTCAGCCGGCACCTAGGGAAACCTACCAAACCTGTGCATTTCTGACAACTAGAGACCTAGGGGAATCCAAGGAGGGGTGACTTGTGGGGCTCGGACCAGGTTCTGTTACCCAGAATCCTTTGCAAACCTCAAAATTTGGCTAAAAAAACACATGTTCCACACATTTCTGTGGCAGAAAGTTCTGGAATCTGAGAGGAGCCACAAATTTCCTTCCACCCAGCGTCCCCCGAAGTCTCCCGATAAAAATTATACCTCACTTGTGTGGTAAGGCCTAGCGCCCGCGACAGGAAACGCCCCAAAGCGCAACGTGGACACATCCAAATTTTTGAAAGAAAACAGAGGTGTTTTTTGCGAAGTGCCTACCTGTAGATTTTGGCCTCTAGCTCAGCCGGCACCTAGGGAAAGCTACCAAACCTGTGCATTTCTGAAAACTAGAGACCTAGGGGAATCCAAGATGGGGTGACTTGCGGGGCTCGGACCAGGTTCTGTTACCCAGAATCCTTTGCAAACCTCAAAATATGGCTAAAAAAACACATGTTCCTCACATTTCTGTGGCAGAAAGTTCTGGAATCTGAGAGGAGCCACAGATTTCCTTCCACCCAGCGTTCCCCCAAGTCTCCCGATAAAAATGATACCTCACTTGTGTGGGTAGGCCTAGCGCCCGCGACAGGAAACGCCCCAAAGCGCAACGTGGACACATCCAACTTTTTTAAAGAAAACAGAGGTATTTTTTGCGAAGTGCCTACCTGTAGATTTTGGCCTCTAGCTCAGCTGGCACCTAGGGAAACCTACCAAACCTGTGCATTTCTGAAAACTAGAGACCTAGGGGAATCCAAGGAGGGATGACTTGCGGGGCTCGGACCAGGTTCTGTTACCCAGAATCCTTTGCAAACCTCAAAAGTTGGCTAAAAAAACACATGTTCCTCACATTTCTGTGGCAGAAAGTTCTGGAATCTGAGAGGAGCCACAGATTTCCTTCCACCCAGCGTTCCCCCAAGTCTGCCGATAAAAACGATACCTCACTTGCATGGGTAGGCCTAGCGCCCGCGACAGGAAACGCCCCAAAGCGCAACGTGGACACATCCACATTTTTGAAAGAAAACAGAGGTGTTTTTTGCGAAAGGGCCTACCTGTAGATTTTGGCCTCTAGCTCAGCCGGCACCTAGGGAAACCTACCAAACCTGTGCATTTCTGACAACTAGAGACCTAGGGGAATCCAAGGAGGGGTGACTTGCGGGGCTCGGACCAGGTTCTGTTACCCAGAATCCTTTGCAAATCTCAAAATTTGGCTAAAAAAACACAAGTTCCTCACATTTCTGTGGCTTAAAGTTCTGGAATCTGAGAGGAGCCACAAATTTCCTTCCACCCAGCGTTCCCCCAAGTCTCCCGATAAAAATGATACCTCACTTGTGTGGGTAGGCCTAGCGCCCGCGACAGGAAACGCCCCAAAGCGCAACGTGGACACATCCAAATTTTTGAAAGAAAACAGAGGTGTTGTTTGCAAAGTGCCTACCTGTAGATTTTGGCCTCTAGCTCAGCCGGCACCTAGGGAAACCTACCAAACCTGTGCATTTCTGAAAACTAGAGATCTATGGGAATCCAAGGAGGGGTGACTTGCGGGGCTCGGACCAGGTTCTGTTACCCAGAATCCTTTGCAAACCTCAAAATTTGGCTAATAAAACACATGTTCCTCACATTTCTGTGGCAGAAAGTTCTGGAATCTGAGAGGAGCCACAAATTTCCTTCCACCCAGCGTTCCCCCAAGTCTCCCAATAAAAATGATACCTCACTTGTGTGGGTAGGCCTAGCGCCCGCGACAGGAAACGGCCCAAAGCTCAATGTGGACACATCCAAATTTTTGAAAGAAAACAGGAAGTGTTTCTTGCGAAGTGCCTACCTGTAGATTTTGGCCTCTAGCTCAGCCGGCACCTAGGGAAACCTACCAAACCTTTGCATTTTTGAAAACTAGAGACCTAGGGAAATCCAAGGAGGGGTGACTTGCGGGTCTCGGACCAGGTTCTGTTACCCAGAATCCTTGCAAACCACAACATTTGACTAAAAAAAAACATGTTCCTCACATTTCTGTGGCAGAAAGTTCTGGAATCTGAGAGGAGCCACAAATTTCCTTCCACCCAGCGTTCCCCCGAGTCTCCTGATAAAAATGATACCTCACTTGTGTGGGTAGGCCTAGCGCCCGCGACAGGAAACGCCCCAAAGCGCAACGTGGACACATCCACATTTTTAAAGAAAACAGAGGTGTTGTTTGCAAAGTGCCAACCTGTAGATTTTGGCCTCTAGCTCAGCCGGCACCTAGGGAAACCTACCAAACCTGTGCATTTCTGAAAACTAGAGATCTATGGGAATCCAAGGAGGGGTGACTTGCGGGGCTCGGACCAGGTTCTGTTACCCAGAATCCTTTGCAAACCTCAAAATTTGGCTAATAAAACACATGTTCCTCACATTTCTGTGGCAGAAAGTTCTGGAATCTGAGAGGAGCCACAAATTTCCTTCCACCCAGCGTTCCCCCAAGTCTCCCAATAAAAACGATACCTCACTTGTGTGGGTAGGCCTAGCGCCCGCGACAGGAAACGGCCCAAAGCTCAATGTGGACACATCCAAATTTTTGAAAGAAAACAGGAAGTGTTTCTTGCGAAGTGCCTACCTGTAGATTTTGGCCTCTAGCTCAGCCGGCACCTAGGGAAACCTACCAAACCTTTGCATTTTTGAAAACTAGAGACCTAGGGAAATCCAAGGAGGAGTGACTTGCGGGTCTCGGACCAGGTTCTGTTACCCAGAATCCTTGCAAACCACAACATTTGACTAAAAAAAAACATGTTCCTCACATTTCTGTGGCAGAAAGTTCTGGAATCTGAGAGGAGCCACAAATTTCCTTCCACCCAGCGTTCCCCCGAGTCTCCTGATAAAAATGATACCTCACTTGTGTGGGTAGGCCTAGCGCCCGCGACAGGAAACGCCCCAAAGCGCAACGTGGACACATCCACATTTTTAAAGAAAACAGAGGTGTTTTTTGCGAAGTGCCTACCTGTAGATTTTGGCCTCTAGCTCAGCTGGCACCTAGGGAAACCTACCAAACCTGTGCATTTCTGAAAACTAGAGACCTAGGGGAATCTAAGATGGGGTGACTTGCGGGGCTCGGACCAGGTTCTGTTACCCAGAATCCTTTGCAAACCTCAAAATATGGGTAAAAAAACACATGTTCCTCACATTTCTGTGGCAGAAAGTTCTGGAATCTCAGAGGAGCCACAAATTTCCTTCCACCCAGTGTTCCCCCAAGTCTCCCAATAAAAATTGTACCTCACTTGTGTGGGTAGGCCTAGCGCCCGCGACAGGAAACGCCCCAAAGCGCAACGTGGACACATCCAAATTTGTGAAGGTAAACAGGGGTGTTTTTTGCAAAGTGCCTACCTGTAGATTTTGGCTTGTAGCTCAGCCGCCACCTAGGGAAACCTACCAAACCTGTGCATTTCTGAAAACTAGAGACCTAGGGGAATCCAAGGAGGGATGACTTGCGGGGCTCGGACCAGGTTCTGTTACCCGTCATCCTTTGTAAACCTCAAAAGTTGGCTAAAAAAACACATGTTCCTCACATTTCTGTGTCAGAAAGTTCTGGAATCTGAGAGGAGCCACAGATTTCCTTCCACCCAGCGTTCCCCCAAGTCTCCCGATAAAAACGATACCTCACTTGTGTGGGTAGGCCTAGCGCCCGCGACAGGAAACGCCCCAAAGCGCAACGTGGACACATCCACATTTTTGAAAGAAAACAGAGGTGTTTTTTGCGAAGTGCCTACCTGTAGATTTTGGCCTCAAGCTCAGCCGGCACCTAGGGAAACCTACCAAACCTGTGCATTTTTGAAAACTAGAGACCTAGGGGAATCCAAGGAGGGGTGACTTGCGGAGCTCGGACCAGGTTCTGTTACCCAGAATCCTTTGCAAACCTCAAAAATTTGGCAAAAAAAACACATGTTCCTCACATTTCTGTGGCAGAAAGTTCTGGAATCTGAGAGGAGCCACAAATTTCCTTCCACCCAGCGTCCCCCGAAGTCTCCCGATAAAAATGATACCTCACTTGTGTGGGTAGGCCTAGCGCCCGCGACAGGAAACGCCCCAAAGCGCAACGTGGACACATCCAAATTTTTGAAAGAAAACAGAGGTGTTTTTTGCGAAGTGCCTACCTGTAGATTTTGGCCTCTAGCTCAGCCGGCACCTAGGGAAACCTACCAACCTGTGCATTTCTGAAAACTAGAGACCTAGGGGAATCCGAGATGGGGTGACTTGCGGGGCTCGGACCAGGTTCTGTTACCCAGAATCCTTTGCAAACCTCAAAATATGGCTAAAAAAACACATGTTCCTCACATTTCTGTGGCAGAAAGTTCTGGAATCTGAGAGGAGCCACAAACTTCCTTCCACCCAGTGTTCCCCAAGTCTCCCGATAAAAATGATGCCTCACTTGTGTGGGTAGGCCTAGCGCCCGCGACAGGAACCGCCCCAAAGCGCAACGTGGACACATCCAAATTTTTGAAAGAAAACAGAGGTGTTTTTTGCGAAGTGCCTACCTGTATATTTTGGGCTCTAGCTCAGCCGGCACCTAGGGAAACCTACCAAACCTGTGCATTTCTGACAACTAGAGACCTAGGGGAATCCAAGGAGGGGTGACTTGCGGGGCTCGGACCAGGTTCTGTTACCCAGAATCCTTTGCAAACCTCAAAATTTGGCTAAAAAAACACATGTTCCTCACATTTCTGTGGCAGAAAGTTCTGGAATCTGAGAGGAGCCACAAATTTCCTTCCACCCAGCGTTCCCCCAAGTCTCCCGATAAAAATGATACCTCACTTGTGTGGGTAGGCCTAGCGCCCGCGACAGGAAACGCCCCAAAGCGCAATGTGGACACATCCAAATTTTTTAAAGAAAACAGGAGGTGTTTTTTGCGAAGTGCCTACCTGTAGATTTTGGCCTCTAGCTCAGCCGGCACCTAGGGAAACCTACCAAACCTTTGCATTTTTGAAAACTAGAGACCTAGGGAAATCCAAGGAGGGGTGACTTGCGGGTCTCGGACCAGGTTCTGTTACCCAGAATCCTTCGCAAACCACAAAATTTGGCAAAAAAAACACATGTTCCTCATATTTCTGTGGCAGAAAGTTCTGGAATCTGAGAGGAGCCACAAATTTCCTTCCACCCAGCGTTCCCCCGAGTCTCCTGATAAAAATGATACCTCACTTGTGTGGGTAGGCCTAGCGCCCGTGACAGGAAACACCCCAAAGCGCAGTGTGGACACATCCAAATTTTTAAAGAAAACATAGGTGTTTTTTGCGAAGTGCCTACCTGTAGATTTTGGCCTCTAGCTCAGCCGGCACCTAGGGAAACCTGCCAAACCTGTGCATTTCTGAAAACTAGAGACCTAGGGGAATCCAAGATGGGGTGACTTGCGGGGCTCGGACCAGGTTCTGTTACCCATAATCCTTTGCAAACCTCAAAATATGGGTAAAAAAACACATGTTCCTCACATTTCTGTGGCAGAAAGTTCTGGAATCTCAGAGAAGCCACAAATTTCCTTCCACCCAGCGTTCCCCCAAGTCTCCCGATAATAATGATACCTCACTTGTGTGGGTAGGCCTAGCCCACGCGACAGGAAACGCCCCAAAGCGCAACGTGGACACATCCACATTTTTTAAAGAAAACAGGAGGTGTTTTTTGCGAAGTGCCTACCTGTAGATTTTGGCCTCTTGCTCAGTCGGCACCTAGGGAAACCTACCAAACCTGTGTATTTCTGAAAACTAGAGACCAAGGGGAATCTAAGGAGGGGTGACTTGCGGGGCTCGGACCAGGTTCTGTTACCCAGAATCCTTTGCAAACCTCAAAATTTGACAAAAAAAACACATGTTCCTCACATTTCTGTGGCTTAAAGTTCTGGAATCTGAGAGGAGCCACAAATTTCCTTCCACCCAGCGTTCCCCCAAGTCTCCCGATAAAAATGATACCTCACTTGTGTGGGTAGGCCTAGCGCCCGCGACAGGAAACGCCCCAAAGCGCAACGTGGACACATCCAAATATTTGAAAGAAAACAGAGATGTTTTTTGCGAAGTGCCTACATGTAGATTTTGGCCTCTAGCTCAGCCGGCACCTAGGGAAACCTACCAAACCTGTGCATTTCTGAAAACTAGAGACCTAGGGGAATCCAAGGAGGGGTGACTTGCAGGGCTCGGACCAGGTTCTGTTACCCCGAATCGTTTGCAAACCTCAAAATTTGGCTAAAAAAACACATGTTCCTCACATTTCTATGGCAGAAAGTTCTGGAATCTGAGAGGAGCCACAGATTTCCTTCCACCCAGCGTTCCCCCAAGTCTCCCGATAAAAATGATACCTCACTTGTGTGGGTAGGCCTAGCGCCCGCGACAGGAAACGCCCCAAAGCGCAACGTGGACACATCCAACTTTTTTAAAGAAAACAGAGGTGTTTTTTGCGAAGTGCCTACCTGTAGATTTTGGCCTCTAGCTCAGCTGGCACCTAGGGAAACCTACCAAACCTGTGCATTTCTGAAAACTAGAGACCTAGGGGAATCCAAGGAGGGATGACTTGCGGGGCTCGGACCAGGTTCTGTTACCCAGAATCCTTTGCAAACCTCAAAAGTTGGCTAAAAAAACACATGTTCCTCACATTTCTGTGGCAGAAAGTTCTGGAATCTGAGAGGAGCCACAGATTTCCTTCCACCCAGCGTTCCCCCAAGTCTGCCGATAAAAACGATACCTCACTTGCATGGGTAGGCCTAGCGCCCGCGACAGGAAACGCCCCAAAGCGCAACGTGGACACATCCACATTTTTGAAAGAAAACAGAGGTGTTTTTTGCGAAAGGGCCTACCTGTAGATTTTGGCCTCTAGCTCAGCCGGCACCTAGGGAAACCTACCAAACCTGTGCATTTCTGACAACTAGAGACCTAGGGGAATCCAAGGAGGGGTGACTTGCGGGGCTCGGACCAGGTTCTGTTACCCAGAATCCTTTGCAAATCTCAAAATTTGGCTAAAAAAACACAAGTTCCTCACATTTCTGTGGCTTAAAGTTCTGGAATCTGAGAGGAGCCACAAATTTCCTTCCACCCAGCGTTCCCCCAAGTCTCCCGATAAAAATGATACCTCACTTGTGTGGGTAGGCCTAGTGCCCGCGACAGGAAACGCCCCAAAGCGCAACGTGGACACATCCAAATTTTTGAAAAGAAAACAGAGGTGTTTTTTGCGAAGTGCCTACCTGTAGATTTTGGCCTCTAGCTCAGCCGGCAATTATGGAAACCTACCAAACCTGTGCATTTTTGAAAACTAGAGACCTAGGGGAATCCAAGGAGGGATGACTTGCGGGGCTCGGACCAGGTTCTGTTACCCAGAATCCTTTACAAACCTCAAAAGTTGGCTAAAAAAACACATGTTACTCACATTTCTGTGGCAGAAAGTTCTGGAATCTGAGAGGAGCCACAGATTTCCTTCCACCCAGCGTTCCCCCAAGTCTCCCGATAAAAATGATACCTCACTTGTGTGGGTAGGCCTAGCGCCCGCGACAGGAAACGCCCCAAAGCGCAACGTGGACACATCCACATTTTTGAAAGAAAACAGAGGTGTTTTTTGCGAAGTGCCTACCTGTAGATTTTGGCCTCAAGCTCAGCCGGCACCTAGGGAAACCTACCAAACCTGTGCATTTATGAAAACTAGAGACCTAGGGGAATCCAAGGAGGGGTGACTTGCGGAGCTCGGACCAGGTTCTGTTACCCAGAATCCTTTGCAAACCTCAAAAATTTGGCTAAAAAAACACATGTTCCTCACATTTCTGTGGCAGAAAGTTCTGGAATCTGAGAGGAGCCACAAATTTCCTTCCACCCAGCGTCCCCCGAAGTCTCCCGATAAAAATTATACCTCACTTGTGTGGTAAGGCCTAGCGCCCGCGACAGGAAACGCCCCAAAGCGCAACGTGGACACATCCAAATTTTTGAAAGAAAACAGAGGTGTTTTTTGCGAAGTGCCTACCTGTAGATTTTGGCCTCTAGCTCAGCCGGCACCTAGGGAAAGCTACCAAACCTGTGCATTTCTGAAAACTAGAGACCTAGGGGAATCCAAGATGGGGTGACTTGCGGGGCTCGGACCAGGTTCTGTTACCCAGAATCCTTTGCAAACCTCAAAATATGGGTGAAAAAACACATGTTCCTCACATTTCTGTGGCAGAAAGTTCTGGAATCTCAGAGAAGCCACAAATTTCCTTCCACCCAACGTTCCCCCAAGTCTCCCGATAAAAATGATACCTCACTTGTGTGGGTAGTCCTAGCCCCCGCGACAGGAAACGCCCCAAAGCGCAACGTGGACACATCCACATTTTTTAAAGAAAACAGGAGGTGTTTTTTGCGAAGTGCCTACCTGTAGATTTTGGCCTCTAGCTCAGCCGGCACCTAGGGAAACCTACCAAACCTGTGCATTTCTGAAAACTAGAGACCTAGGGGAATCCAAGGAGGGGTGACTTGTGGGGCTCGGACCAGGTTCTGTTACCCAGAATCCTTTGCAAACCTCAAAATTTGACAAAAAAAACCACATGTTCCTCACATTTCTGTAGCTTAAAGTTCTGGAATCTGAGAGGAGCCACAAATTTCCTTCCACCCAGTGTTCCCCCAAGTCTCCCGATAAAAATGATACCTCACTTGTGTGGGTAGGCCTAGCGCCCGCAACAGGAAACGCCCCAAAGCGCAACGTGGACACATCCAAATTTTTGAAAGAAAACAGAGCTGTTTTTTGCAAAGTGCCTACCTGTAGATTTTGGCCTCTAGCTCAGCCGGCCCCTATGGAAACCTACCAAACCTGTGCATTTCTGACAACTAGAGACCTAGGGGAATCCAAGGAGGGGTGACTTGCGGGGCTCGGACCAGGTTCTGTTACCCAGAATCCTTTGCAAACCTCAAAAGTTGGCTAAAAAAACACATGTTCCTCATATTTCTGTGGCAGAAAGTTCTGGAATCTGAGAGGAGCCACAGATTTCCTTCCACCCAGCGTTCCCCCAAGTCTCCCCATAAAAATGATACCTCACTTGTGTGGGTAGGCCTATCGCCCGCGACAGGAAACGCCCCAAAGCGCAACGTGGACACATCCACATTTTTGAAAGAAAACAGAGGTGTTTTTTGCGAAGTGCCTACCTGTAGATTTTGGGCTCTAGCTCAGCCGGCACCTAGGGAAACCTACCAAACCTGTGCATTTCTGAAAACTAGAGACCTAGGGGAATCCAAGGAGGGGTGACTTGCGGAGCTCGGACCAGGTTCTGTTACCAAGAATCCTTTGCAAACCTCAAAATTTGGCTAAAAAAACACATGTTCCTCACATTTCTGTGGCAGAAAGTTCTGGAATCTGAGAGGAGCCACAAATTTCCTTCCACCCAGCGTTCCCCCAAGTCTCCCGATAAAAATGATACCTCACTTGTGTGGGTAGGCCTAGCGCCCGCGACAGGAAACGCCCCAAAGCGCAACGTGGACACATCCACATTTTTTAAAGAAAACAGAGGTGTTTTTTGCGAAAGGGCCTACCTGTAGATTTTGGCCTCTA
Source organism: Pleurodeles waltl (assembly GCF_031143425.1). NCBI lineage: Eukaryota > Metazoa > Chordata > Amphibia > Caudata > Salamandridae > Pleurodeles > Pleurodeles waltl. The sequence goes on from NC_090437.1 coordinate 204,257,664, forward strand.
GCTCAGCCGGCACCTAGGGAAACCTACCAAACCTGTGCATTTCTGAAAACTAGAGACCTAGGGGAATCCAAGGAGGGGTGACTTACGGGGCTCGGACCAGGATCTGTTACCCAGAATCCTTTGCAAATCTCAAAATTTGGCTAAAAAAACACAAGTTCCTCACATTTCTGTGGCTTAAAGTTCTGGAATCTGAGAGGAGCCACAAATTTCCTTCCACCCAGCGTTCCCCCAAGTCTACCGATAAAAATGATACCTCACTTGTGTGGGTAGGCCTAGCGCCCGCGACAGGAAACGCCCCAAAGCGCAACGTGGACACATCCACATTTTTTAAAGAAAACAGAGGTGTTTTTTGCGAAGTGCCTACCTGTAGATTTTGGCCTCTAGCTCAGCCGGCACCTAGGGAAACCTACAAAACCTGTGCATTTCTAAAAACTAGAGACCTAGGGGAATCCAAGATGGGGTGACTTACGGGGCTCGGCCCAGGTTCTGTTACCCCGAATCCTTTGCAAACTTCAAAATTTGGCTAAAAAAACACATGTTCCTCACATTTCTATGGCAGAAAGTTCTGGAATCTGAGAGGAGCCACAAATTTCCTTCCACCCAGCGTTCCCCCAAGTCTCCCGATAAAAATGATACCTCACTTGTGTGGGTAGGCCTAGCGCCCGCGACAGGAAACGCCCCAAAGCGCAACGTGGACACATCCAAATTTTTGAAAGAAAACAGAGCTGTTTTTTGCAAAGTGCCTACCTGTAGATTTTGGCCTCTAGCTCAGCCGGCCCCTATGGAAACCTACCAAACCTGTGCATTTCTGACAACTAGAGACCTAGGGGAATCCAAGGAGGGGTGACTTGCGGGGCTCGGACCAGGTTCTGTTACCCAGAATCCTTTGCAAACCTCAAAAGTTGGCTAAAAAAACACATGTTCCTCATATTTCTGTGGCAGAAAGTTCTGGAATCTGAGAGGAGCCACAGATTTCCTTCCACCCAGCGTTCCCCCAAGTCTCCCCATAAAAATGATACCTCACTTGTGTGGGTAGGCCTAGCGCCCGCGACAGGAAACGCCCCAAAGCGCAACGTGGACACATCCACATTTTTGAAAGAAAACAGAGGTGTTTTTTGCGAAGTGCCTACCTGTAGATTTTGGGCTCTAGCTCAGCCGGCACCTAGGGAAACCTACCAAACCTGTGCATTTCTGAAAACTAGAGACCTAGGGGAATCCAAGGAGGGGTGACTTGCGGAGCTCGGACCAGGTTCTGTTACCAAGAATCCTTTGCAAACCTCAAAATTTGGCTAAAAAAACACATGTTCCTCACATTTCTGTGGCAGAAAGTTCTGGAATCTGAGAGGAGCCACAAATTTCCTTCCACCCAGCGTTCCCCCAAGTCTCCCGATAAAAATGATACCTCACTTGTGTGGGTAGGCCTAGCGCCCGCGACAGGAAACGCCCCAAAGCGCAACGTGGACACATCCACATTTTTGAAAGAAAACAGAGGTGTTTTTTGCGAAAGGGCCTACCTGTAGATTTTGGCCTCTAGCTCAGCCGGCACCTAGGGAAACCTACCAAACCTGTGCATTTCTGAAAACTAGAGACCTAGGGGAATCCAAGGAGGGGTGACTTGCGGGGCTCGGACAAGGATCTGTTACCCAGAATCCTTTGCAAATCTCAAAATTTGGATAAAAAAAAAAAAGTTCCTCACATTTCTGTGGCTTAAAGTTCTGGAATCTGAGAGGAGCCACAAATTTCCTTCCACCCAGCGTTCCCCCAAGTCTACCGATAAAAATGATACCTCACTTGTGTGGGTAGGCCTAGCGCCCGCGACAGGAAACGCCCCAAAGCGCAACGTGGACACATCCACATTTTTTAAAGAAAACAGAGGTGTTTTTTGCGAAGTGCCTACCTGTAGATTTTGGCCTCTAGCTCAGCCGGCACCTAGGGAATCCTACAAAACCTGTGCATTTCTAAAAACTAGAGACCTAGGGGAATCCAAGATGGGGTGACTTACGGGGCTCGGCCCAGGTTCTGTTACCCCGAATCCTTTGCAAACTTCAAAATTTGGCTAAAAAAACACATGTTCCTCACATTTCTATGGCAGAAAGTTCTGGAATCTGAGAGGAGGCACGAATTTCCTTCCACCCAGCGTTCCCCCAAGTCTCCCGATAAAAATGATACCTCACTTGTGTGGGTAGGCCTAGCGCCCGCGACAGGAAACGCCCCAAAGCGCAACGTGGACACATCCAAATTTTTGAAAGAAAACAGAGCTGTTTTTTGCAAAGTGCCTACCTGTAGATTTTGGCCTCTAGCTCAGCCGGCCCCTATGGAAACCTACCAAACCTGTGCATTTCTGACAACTAGAGACCTAGGGGAATCCAAGGAGGGGTGACTTGCGGGGCTCGGACCAGGTTCTGTTACCCAGAATCCTTTGCAAACCTCAAAAGTGTGCTAAAAAAACACATGTTCCTCATATTTCTGTGGCAGAAAGTTCTGGAATCTGAGAGGAGCCACAGATTTCCTTCCACCCAGCGTTCCCCCAAGTCTCCCGATAAAAATGATACCTCACTTGTGTGGGTAGGCCTAGCGCCCGCGACAGGAAACGCCCCAAAGCGCAACGTGGACACATCCACATTTTTGAAAGAAAACAGAGGTGTTTTTTGCGAAGTGCCTACCTGTAGATTTTGGGCTCTAGCTCAGCCGGCACCTAGGGAAACCTACCAAACCTGTGCATTTCTGAAAACTAGAGACCTAGGGGAATCCAAGGAGGGGTGACTTGCGGAGCTCGGACCAGGTTCTGTTACCAAGAATCCTTTGCAAACCTCAAAATTTGGCTAAAAAAACACATGTTCCTCACATTTCTGTGGCAGAAAGTTCTGGAATCTGAGAGGAGCCACAAATTTCCTTCCACCCAGCGTTCCCCCAAGTCTCCCGATAAAAATGATACCTCACTTGTGTGGGTAGGCCTAGCGCCCGCGACAGGAAACGCCCCAAAGCGCAACGTGGACACATCCACATTTTTGAAAGAAAACAGAGGTGTTTTTTGCGAAAGGGCCTACCTGTAGATTTTGGCCTCTAGCTCAGCCGGCACCTAGGGAAACCTACCAAACCTGTGCATTTCTGAAAACTAGAGACCTAGGGGAATCCAAGGAGGGGTGACTTGCGGGGCTCGGACCAGGATCTGTTACCCAGAATCCTTTGCAAATCTCAAAATTTGGCTAAAAAAACACAAGTTCCTCACATTTCTGTGGCTTAAAGTTCTGGAATCTGAGAGGAGCCACAAATTTCCTTCCACCCAGCGTTCCCCCAAGTCTCCCGATAAAAATGATACCTCACTTGTGTGGGTAGGCCTAGCGCCCGCGACAGGAAACGCCCCAAAGCGCAACGTGGACACATCCACATTTTTTAAAGAAAACAGAGGTGTTTTTTGCGAAGTGCCTACCTGTAGATTTTGGCCTCTAGCTCAGCCGGCACCTAGGGAAACCTACAAAACCTGTGCATTTCTAAAAACTAGAGACCTAGGGGAATCCAAGATGGGGTGACTTACGGGGCTCGGACCAGGTTCTGTTACCCAGAATCCTTTGCAAACCTCAAAATATGGCTAAAAAAACACATGTTCCTCACATTTCTGTGGCAGAAAGTTCTGGAATCTGAGAGGAGCCACAAATTTCCTTCCACCCAGCGTTCCCCCAAGTCTCCCGATAAAAATGATACCTCACTTGTGTGGGTAGGCCTAGCGCCCGCGACAGGAAACGCCCCAAAGCGCAACGTGGACACATCCAAATTTTTGAAAGAAAACAGAGCTGTTTTTTGCAAAGTGCCTACCTGTAGATTTTGGCCTCTAGCTCAGCCGGCCCCTATGGAAACCTACCAAACCTGTGCATTTCTGACAACTAGAGACCTAGGGGAATCCAAGGAGGGGTGACTTGCGGGGCTCGGACCAGGTTCTGTTACCCAGAATCCTTTGCAAACCTCAAAAGTTGGCTAAAAAAACACATGTTCCTCATATTTCTGTGGCAGAAAGTTCTGGAATCTGAGAGGAGCCACAGATTTCCTTCCACCCAGCGTTCCCCCAAGTCTCCCGATAAAAATGATACCTCACTTGTGTGGGTAGGCCTAGCGCCCGCGACAGGAAACGCCCCAAAGCGCAACGTGGACACATCCACATTTTTGAAAGAAAACAGAGGTGTTTTTTGCGAAGTGCCTACCTGTAGATTTTGGCCTCTAGCTCAGCCGGCACCTAGGGAAACCTACCAAACCTGTGCATTTCTGAAAACTAGAGACCTAGGGGAATCCAAGGGGGGTGACTTGCGGGGCTCGGACCAGGATCTGTTACCCAGAATCCTTTGCAAATCTCAAAATTTGGCTAAAAAAACACAAGTTCCTCACATTTCTGTGGCTTAAAGTTCTGGAATCTGAGAGGAGCCACAAATTTCCTTCCACCCAGCGTTCCCCCAAGTCTCCCGATAAAAATGATACCTCACTTGTGTGGGTAGGCCTAGCGCCCGCGACAGGAAACGCCCCAAAGCGCAACGTGGACACATCCACATTTTTTAAAGAAAACAGAGGTGTTTTTTGCGAAGTGCCTACCTGTAGATTTTGGCCTCTAGCTCAGCCGGCACCTAGGGAAACCTACAAAACCTGTGCATTTCTAAAAACTAGAGACCTAGGGGAATCCAAGATGGGGTGACTTACGGGGCTCGGACCAGGTTCTGTTACCCAGAATCCTTTGCAAACCTTAAAATATGGCTAAAAAAACACATGTTCCTCACATTTCTGTGGCAGAAAGTTCTGGAATCTGAGAGGAGCCACAAATTTCCTTCCACCCAGCGTTCCCCCAAGTCTCCCGATAAAAATGATACCTCACTTGTGTGGGTAGGCCTAGCGCCCGCGACAGGAAACGCCCCAAAGCGCAACGTGGACACATCCAAATTTTTGAACGAAAACAGAGCTGTTTTTTGCAAAGTGCCTACCTGTAGATTTTGGCCTCTAGCTCAGCCGGCCCCTATGGAAACCTACCAAACCTGTGCATTTCTGACAACTAGAGACCTAGGGGAATCCAAGGAGGGGTGACTTGCGGGGCTCGGACCAGGTTCTGTTACCCAGAATCCTTTGCAAACCTCAAAAGTTGGCTAAAAAAACACATGTTCCTCATATTTCTGTGGCAGAAAGTTCTGGAATCTGAGAGGAGCCACAGATTTCCTTCCACCCAGCGTTCCCCCAAGTCTCCCGATAAAAATGATACCTCACTTGTGTGGGTAGGCCTAGCGCCCGCGACAGGAAACGCCCCAAAGCGCAACGTGGACACATCCATATTTTTGAAAGAAAACAGAGGTGTTTTTTGCGAAGTGCCTACCTGTAGATTTTGGGCTCTAGCTCAGCCGGCACCTAGGGAAACCTACCAAACCTGTGCATTTCTGAAAACTAGAGACCTAGGGGAATCCAAGGAGGGGTGACTTGCGGAGCTCGGACCAGGTTCTGTTACCCAGAATCCTTTGCAAACCTCAAAATTTGGCTAAAAAAACACATGTTCCTCACATTTCTGTGGCAGAAAGTTCTGGAATCTGAGAGGAGCCACAAATTTCCTTCCACCCAGTGTTCCCCCAAGTCTCCCGATAAAAATGATACCTCACTTGTGTGGGTAGGCCTAGCGCCCGCGACAGGAAACGCCCCAAAGCGCAACGTGGACACATCCAAATTTTTTAAAGAAAACAGAGATGTTTTTTGCGAAGTGCCTACGTGTAGATTTTGGCCTCTAGCTCAGCCGGCACCTAGGGAAACCTACCAAACCTGTGCATTTCTGAAAACTAGAGACCTAGGGGAATCCAAGGAGGGGTGACTTGCAGGGCTCGGCCCAGGTTCTGTTACCCCGAATCCTTTGCAAACTTCAAAATTTGGCTAAAAAAACACATGTTCCTCACATTTCTATGGCAGAAAGTTCTGGAATCTGAGAGGAGCCACAAATTTCCTTCCACCCAGCGTTCCCCCAAGTCTCCCGATAAAAATGATACCTCACTTGTGTGGGTAGGCCTAGCGCCCGCGACAGGAAACGCCCCAAAGCGCAACGTGGACACATCCAAATTTTTAAAAGAAAACAGAGCTGTTTTTTGCAAAGTGCCTACCTGTAGATTTTGGCCTCTAGCTCAGCCGGCCCCTATGGAAACCTACCAAACCTGTGCATTTCTGACAACTAGAGACCTAGGGGAATCCAAGGAGGGGTGACTTGCGGGGCTCGGACCAGGTTCTGTTACCCAGAATCCTTTGCAAACCTCAAAAGTTGGCTAAAAAAACACATGTTCCTCATATTTCTGTGGCAGAAAGTTCTGGAATCTGAGAGGAGCCACAGATTTCCTTCCACCCAGCGTTCCCCCAAGTCTCCCCATAAAAATGATACCTCACTTGTGTGGGTAGGCCTAGCGCCCGCGACAGGAAACGCCCCAAAGCGCAACGTGGACACATCCACATTTTTGAAAGAAAACAGAGGTGTTTTTTGCGAAGTGCCTACCTGTAGATTTTGGCCTCAAGCTCAGCCGGCACCTAGGGAAACCTACCAAACCTGTGCATTTATGAAAACTAGAGACCTAGGGGAATCCAAGGAGGGGTGACTTGCGGAGCTCGGACCAGGTTCTGTTACCCAGAATCCTTTGCAAACCTCAAAAATTTGGCTAAAAAAACACATGTTCCTCACATTTCTGTGGCAGAAAGTTCTGGAATCTGAGAGGAGCCACAAATTTCCTTCCACCCAGCGTCCCCCGAAGTCTCCCGATAAAAATTATACCTCACTTGTGTGGTAAGGCCTAGCGCCCGCGACAGGAAACGCCCCAAAGCGCAACGTGGACACATCCAAATTTTTGAAAGAAAACAGAGGTGTTTTTTGCGAAGTGCCTACCTGTAGATTTTGGCCTCAAGCTCAGCCGGCACCTAGGGAAAGCTACCAAACCTGTGCATTTCTGAAAACTAGAGACCTAGGGGAATCCAAGATGGGGTGACTTGCGGGGCTCGGACCAGGTTCTGTTACCCAGAATCCTTTGCAAACCTCAAAATATGGCTAAAAAAACACATGTTCCTCACATTTCTGTGGCAGAAAGTTCTGGAATCTGAGAGGAGCCACAAATTTCCTTCCACTCAGCGTTCCCCCAAGTCTCCCGATAAAAATGATACCTCACTTGTGTGGGTAGGCCTAGCGCCCGCGACAGAAAACGCCCCAAAGCGCAACGTGGACACATCCAAATTTTTGAAAGAAAACAGAGGTGTTTTTTGCGAAGTGCCTACCTGTAGATTTTGGCCTCTAGCTCAGCCGGCACCTAGGGAAACCTACCAAACCTGTGCATTTCTGAAAACTAGAGATCTATGGGAATCCAAGGAGGGGTGACTTGCGGGGCTCGGACCAGGTTCTGCTACACCGAATCCTTTGCAAACCTCAAAATTTGGCTAAAAAAACACATGTTCCTCACATTTCTGTGGCAGAAAGTTCTGGAATCTGAGAGGAGCCACAAATTTCCTTCCACCCAGTGTTCCCCAAGTCTCCCGATAAAAATGATACCTCACTTGTGTGGGTAGGCCTAGCGCCCACGACAGGAAACGCCCCAAAGCGCAACGTGGACACATCAACATTTTTGAAAGAAAATACAGGTGTTTTTTGCGAAGTGCGTACCTGTAGATTTTGGCCTCTAGCTCAGCCGACACCTAGGGAAACCTACAAAACCTGTGCATTTCTGAAAACTAGAGACCTAGGGGAATCCAAGATGGGGTGACTTACGGGGCTCAGACCAGGTTCTGTTACCCAGAATCCTTTGCAAACCTCAAAATATGGCTAAAAAAACACAAATTCCTCACATTTCTGTGGCAGAAAGTTCTGGAATCTGAGAGGAGCCACAAATTTCCTTCCACTCAGCGTTCCCCCAAGTCTCCCGATAAAAATGATACCTCACTTGTGTGGGTAGGCCTAGCGCCCGCGACAGGAAACGCCCCAAAGCGCAACGTGGACACATCCAAATTTTTGAAAGAAAACAGAGGTGTTTTTTGCGAAGTGCCTACCTGTAGATTTTGGCCTCTAGCTCAGCCGGCACCTAGGGAAACCTACCAAACCTGTGCATTTCTGAAAACTAGAGATCTATGGGAATCCAAGGAGGGGTGACTTGCGTGGCTCGGACCAGGTTCTGCTACACCGAATCCTTTGCAAACCTCAAAATTTGGCTAAAAAAACACATGTTCCTCACATTTCTGTGGCAGAAAGTTCTGGAATCTGAGAGGAGCCACAAATTTCCTTCAACCCAGCGTTCCCCCAAGTCTCCCAATAAAAATCATACCTCACTTATTTGGGTAGGCCTAGCGCCCGCGTCAGGAAAAGCCCCAAAGCGCAATGTGGACACATCCACATTTTTTAAAGAAAACAACAGGTGTTTTTTGCGAAGTGCCTACCTGTAGATTTTGGCCTCTAGCTCAGCCGGCACCTAGGGAAACCTACCAAACCATTGCATTTTTGAAAACTAGAGACCTAGGGAAATCCAAGGAGGGGTGACTTGCGGGTCTCGGACCAGGTTCAGTTACCCAGAATCCTTTGCAAACCACAAAATTTGGCAAAAAAAACACATGTTCCTCACATTTCTGTGGCAGAAAGTTCTGGAATCTGAGAGGAGCCACAAATTTCCTTCCACCCAGCGTTCCCCCGAGTCTCCTGATAAAAATGATACCTCACTTGTGTGGGTAGGCCTAGCGCCCGCGACAGGAAACGCCCCAAAGCGCAGCGTGGACAAATCCAAATTTTTAAAGAAAACAGAGGTGTTTTTTGCGAAGTGCCTACCTGTAGATTTTGGCCTCTAGCTCAGCCGGCACCTAGGGAAACCTGCCAAACCTGTGCATTTCTGAAAACTAGAGACCTAGGGGAATCCAAGTTGGGGTGACTTGCGGGGTTCGGACCAGGTTCTGTTACCCAGAATCCTTTGCAAACCTCAAAATATGGGTGAAAAAACACATGTTCCACACATTTCTGTGGCAGAAAGTTCTGGAATCTCAGAGAAGCCACAAATTTCCTTCCACCCAACGTTCCCCCAAGTCTCCCGATAAAAATGATACCTCACTTGTGTGGGTAGGCCTAGCGCCCGCGACAGGAAACGCCCCAAAGCGGAACGTGGACACATCCACATTTTTTAAAGAAAACAGGAGGTGTTTTTTGCGAAGTGCCTACCTGTAGATTTTGGCCTCTAGCTCAGCCGGCACCTAGGGAAACCTAACAAACCTGTGCATTTCTGAAAACTAGAGACCTAGGGGAATCCAAGGAGGGGTGACTTGTGGGGCTCGGACCAGGTTCTGTTACCCAGAATCCTTTGCAAACCTCAAAATTTGACAAAAAAAAACACATGTTCCTCACATTTCTGTGGCTTAAAGTTCTGGAATCTGAGAGGAGCCACAAATTTCCTTCCACCCAGTGTTCCCCCAAGTCTCCCGATAAAAATGATACCTCACTTGTGTGGGTAGGCCTAGCGCCCGCAACAGGAAACGCCCCAAAGCGCAACGTGGACACATCCAAATTTTTGAAAGAAAACAGAGATGTTTTTTGCGAAGTGCCTACGTGTAGATTTTGGCCTCTAGCTCAGCCGGCACCTAGGGAAACCTACCAAACCTGTGCATTTCTGAAAACTAGAGACCTAGGGGAATCCAAGGAGGGGTGACTTGCAGGGCTCGGCCCAGGTTCTGTTACCCCGAATCCTTTGCAAACTTCAAAATTTGGCTAAAAAAACACATGTTCCTCACATTTCTATGGCAGAAAGTTCTGGAATCTGAGAGGAGCCACAAATTTCCTTCCACCCAGCGTTCCCCCAAGTCTCCCGATAAAAATGATACCTCACTTGTGTGGGTAGGCCTAGCGCCCGCGACAGGAAACGCCCCAAAGCGCAACGTGGACACATCCAAATTTTTGAAAGAAAACAGAGCTGTTTTTTGCAAAGTGCCTACCTGTAGATTTTGGCCTCTAGCTCAGCCGGCCCCTATGGAAACCTACCAAACCTGTGCATTTCTGACAACTAGAGACCTAGGGGAATCCAAGGAGGGGTGACTTGCGGGGCTCGGACCAGGTTCTGTTACCCAGAATCCTTTGCAAACCTCAAAAGTTGGCTAAAAAAACACATGTTCCTCATATTTCTGTGGCAGAAAGTTCTGGAATCTGAGAGGAGCCACAGATTTCCTTCCACCCAGCGTTCCCCCAAGTCTCCCGATAAAAATGATACCTCACTTGTGTGGGTAGGCCTAGCGCCCGCGACAGGAAACGCCCCAAAGCGCAACGTGGACACATCCAAATTTTTGAAAGAAAACAGAGGTGTTTTTTGCGAAGTGCCTACCTGTAGATTTTGGGCTCTAGCTCAGCCGGCACCTAGGGAAACCTACCAAACCTGTGCATTTCTGAAAACTAGAGTCCTAGGGGAATCCAAGGAGGGGTGACTTGCGGAGCTCGGACCAGGTTCTGTTACCAAGAATCCTTTGCAAACCTCAAAATTTGGCTAAAAAAACACATGTTCCTCACATTTCTGTGGCAGAAAGTTCTGGAATCTGAGAGGAGCCACAAATTTCCTTCCACCCAGCGTTCCCCCAAGTCTCCCGATAAAAATGATACCTCACTTGTGTGGGTAGGCCTAGCGCCCGCGACAGGAAACGCCCCAAAGCGCAACGTGGACACATCCACATTTTTGAAAGAAAACAGAGGTGTTTTTTGCGAAAGGGCCTACCTGTAGATTTTGGCCTCTAGCTCAGCCGGCACCAAGGGAAACCTACCAAACCTGTGCATTTCTGAAAACTAGAGACCTAGGGGAATCCAAGGAGGGGTGACTTGCGGGGCTCGGACCAGGATCTGTTACCCAGAATCCTTTGCAAATCTCAAAATTTGGCTAAAAAAACACAAGTTCCTCACATTTCTGTGGCTTAAAGTTCTGGAATCTGAGAGGAGCCACAAATTTCCTTCCACACAGCGTTCCCCCAAGTCTACCGATAAAAATGATACCTCACTTGTGTGGGTAGGCCTAGCGCCCGCGACAGGAAACGCCCCAAAGCGCAACATGGACACATCCACATTTTTTAAAGAAAACAGAGGTGTTTTTTGCGAAGTGCCTACCTGTAGATTTTGGCCTCTAGCTCAGCCGGCACCTAGGGAAACCTACAAAACCTGTGCATTTCTAAAAACTAGAGACCTAGGGGAATCCAAGATGGGGTGACTTACGGGGCTCGGCCCAGGTTCTGTTACCCCGAATCCTTTGCAAACTTCAAAATTTGGCTAAAAAAACACATGTTCCTCACATTTCTATGGCAGAAAGTTCTGGAATCTGAGAGGAGGCACGAATTTCCTTCCACCCAGCGTTCCCCCAAGTCTCCCGATAAAAATGATACCTCACTTGTGTGGGTAGGCCTAGCGCCCGCGACAGGAAACGCCCCAAAACGCAACGTGGACACATCCAAATTTTTGAAAGAAAACAGAGCTGTTTTTTGCAAAGTGCCTACCTGTAGATTTTGGCCTCTAGCTCAGCCGGCCCCTATGGAAACCTACCAAACCTGTGCATTTCTGACAACTAGAGACCTAGGGGAATCCAAGGAGGGGTGACTTGCGGGGCTCGGACCAGGTTCTGTTACCCAGAATCCTTTGCAAACCTCAAAAGTGTGCTAAAAAAACACATGTTCCTCATATTTCTGTGGCAGAAAGTTCTGGAATCTGAGAGGAGCCACAGATTTCCTTCCACCCAGCGTTCCCCCAAGTCTCCCGATAAAAATGATACCTCACTTGTGTGGGTAGGCCTAGCGCCCGCGACAGGAAACGCCCCAAAGCGCAACGTGGACACATCCAAATTTTTGAAAGAAAACAGAGCTGTTTTTTGCAAAGTGCCTACCTGTAGATTTTGGGCTCTAGCTCAGCCGGCACCTAGGGAAACCTACCAAACCTGTGCATTTCTGAAAACTAGAGACCTAGGGGAATCCAAGATGGGGTGACTTACGGGGCTCGGCCCAGGTTCTGTTACCCCGAATCCTTTGCAAACTTCAAAATTTGGCTAAAAAAACACAAGTTCCTCACATTTCTATGGCAGAAAGTTCTGGAATCTGAGAGGAGGCACGAATTTCCTTCCACCCAGCGTTCCCCCAAGTCTCCCGATAAAAATGATACCTCACTTGTGTGGGTAGGCCTAGCGCCCGCGACAGGAAACGCCCCAAAACGCAACGTGGACACATCCAAATTTTTGAAAGAAAACAGAGCTGTTTTTTGCAAAGTGCCTACCTGTAGATTTTGGGCTCTAGCTCAGCCGGCACCTAGGGAAACCTACCAAACCTGTGCATTTCTGAAAACTAGAGACCTAGGGGAATCCAAGATGGGGTGACTTACGGGGCTCGGCCCAGGTTCTGTTACCCCGTATCCTTTGCAAACTTCAAAATTTGGCTAAAAAAACACATGTTCCTCACATTTCTATGGCAGAAAGTTCTGGAATCTGAGAGGAGGCACGAATTTCCTTCCACCCAGCGTTCCCCCAAGTCTCCCCATAAAAATGATACCTCACTTGTGTGGGTAGGCCTAGCGCCCGCGACAGGAAACGCCCCAAAGCGCAACGTGGACACATCCACATTTTTGAAAGAAAACAGAGGTGTTTTTTGCGAAAGGGCCTACCTGTAGATTTTGGCCTCTAGCTCAGCCGGCACCAAGGGAAACCTACCAAACCTGTGCATTTCTGAAAACTAGAGACCTAGGGGAATCCAAGGAGGGGTGACTTGCGGGGCTCGGACCAGGATCTGTTACCCAGAATCCTTTGCAAATCTCAAAATTTGGCTAAAAAAACACAAGTTCCTCACATTTCTGTGGCTTAAAGTTCTGGAATCTGAGAGGAGCCACAAATTTCCTTCCACCCAGCGTTCCCCCAAGTCTACCGATAAAAATGATACCTCACTTGTGTGGGTAGGCCTAGCGCCCGCGACAGGAAACGCCCCAAAGCGCAACATGGACACATCCACATTTTTTAAAGAAAACAGAGGTGTTTTTTGCGAAGTGCCTACCTGTAGATTTTGGCCTCTAGCTCAGCCGGCACCTAGGGAAACCTACAAAACCTGTGCATTTCTAAAAACTAGAGACCTAGGGGAATCCAAGATGGGGTGACTTACGGGGCTCGGCCCAGGTTCTGTTACCCCGAATCCTTTGCAAACTTCAAAATTTGGCTAAAAAAACACATGTTCCTCACATTTCTATGGCAGAAAGTTCTGGAATCTGAGAGGAGGCACGAATTTCCTTCCACCCAGCGTTCCCCCAAGTCTCCCGATAAAAATGATACCTCACTTGTGTGGGTAGGCCTAGCGCCCGCGACAGGAAACGCCCCAAAACGCAACGTGGACACATCCAAATTTTTGAAAGAAAACAGAGCTGTTTTTTGCAAAGTGCCTACCTGTAGATTTTGGCCTCTAGCTCAGCCGGCCCCTATGGAAACCTACCAAACCTGTGCATTTCTGACAACTAGAGACCTAGGGGAATCCAAGGAGGGGTGACTTGCGGGGCTCGGACCAGGTTCTGTTACCCAGAATCCTTTGCAAACCTCAAAAGTGTGCTAAAAAAACACATGTTCCTCATATTTCTGTGGCAGAAAGTTCTGGAATCTGAGAGGAGCCACAGATTTCCTTCCACCCAGCGTTCCCCCAAGTCTCCCGATAAAAATGATACCTCACTTGTGTGGGTAGGCCTAGCGCCCGCGACAGGAAACGCCCCAAAGCGCAACGTGGACACATCCAAATTTTTGAAAGAAAACAGAGCTGTTTTTTGCAAAGTGCCTACCTGTAGATTTTGGGCTCTAGCTCAGCCGGCACCTAGGGAAACCTACCAAACCTGTGCATTTCTGAAAACTAGAGACCTAGGGGAATCCAAGATGGGGTGACTTACGGGGCTCGGCCCAGGTTCTGTTACCCCGAATCCTTTGCAAACTTCAAAATTTGGCTAAAAAAACACAAGTTCCTCACATTTCTATGGCAGAAAGTTCTGGAATCTGAGAGGAGGCACGAATTTCCTTCCACCCAGCGTTCCCCCAAGTCTCCCGATAAAAATGATACCTCACTTGTGTGGGTAGGCCTAGCGCCCGCGACAGGAAACGCCCCAAAACGCAACGTGGACACATCCAAATTTTTGAAAGAAAACAGAGCTGTTTTTTGCAAAGTGCCTACCTGTAGATTTTGGGCTCTAGCTCAGCCGGCACCTAGGGAAACCTACCAAACCTGTGCATTTCTGAAAACTAGAGACCTAGGGGAATCCAAGATGGGGTGACTTACGGGGCTCGGCCCAGGTTCTGTTACCCCGTATCCTTTGCAAACTTCAAAATTTGGCTAAAAAAACACATGTTCCTCACATTTCTATGGCAGAAAGTTCTGGAATCTGAGAGGAGGCACGAATTTCCTTCCACCCAGCGTTCCCCCAAGTCTCCCCATAAAAATGATACCTCACTTGTGTGGGTAGGCCTAGCGCCCGCGACAGGAAACGCCCCAAAGCGCAACGTGGACACATCCACATTTTTGAAAGAAAACAGAGGTGTTTTTTGCGAAGTGCCTACCTGTAGATTTTGGGCTCTAGCTCAGCCGGCACCTAGGGAAACCTACCAAACCTGTGCATTTCTGAAAACTAGAGACCTAGGGGAATCCAAGGAGGGGTGACTTGCGGAGCTCGGACCAGGTTCTGTTACCAAGAATCCTTTGCAAACCTCAAAATTTGGCTAAAAAAACACATGTTCCTCACATTTCTGTGGCAGAAAGTTCTGGAATCTGAGAGGAGCCACAAATTTCCTTCCACCCAGCGTTCCCCCAAGTCTCCCGATAAAAATGATACCTCACTTGTGTGGGTAGGCCTAGCGCCCGCGACAGGAAACGCCCCAAAGCGCAACGTGGACACATCCACATTTTTGAAAGAAAACAGAGGTGTTTTTTGCGAAAGGGCCTACCTGTAGATTTTGGCCTCTAGCTCAGCCGGCACCTAGGGAAACCTACCAAACCTGTGCATTTCTGAAAACTAGAGACCTAGGGGAATCCAAGGAGGAGTGACTTGCGGGGCTCGGACCAGGATCTGTTACCCAGAATCCTTTGCAAATCTCAAAATTTGGCTAAAAAAACACAAGTTCCTCACATTTCTGTGGCTTAAAGTTCTGGAATCTGAGAGGAGCCACAAATTTCCTTCCACCCAGCGTTCCCCCAAGTCTACCGATAAAAATGATACCTCACTTGTGTGGGTAGGCCTAGCGCCCGCGACAGGAAACGCCCCAAAGCGCAACGTGGACACATCCACATTTTTTAAAGAAAACAGAGGTGTTTTTTGCGAAGTGCCTACCTGTAGATTTTGGCCTCTAGCTCAGCCGGCACCTAGGGAAACCTACAAAACCTGTGCATTTCTAAAAACTAGAGACCTAGGGGAATCCAAGATGGGGTGACTTACGGGGCTCGGCCCAGGTTCTGTTACCCCGAATCCTTTGCAAACTTCAAAATTTGGCTAAAAAAACACATGTTCCTCACATTTCTATGGCAGAAAGTTCTGGAATCTGAGAGGAGGCACGAATTTCCTTCCACCCAGCGTTCCCCCAAGTCTCCCGATAAAAATGATACCTCACTTGTGTGGGTAGGCCTAGCGCCCGCGACAGGAAACGCCCCAAAACGCAACGTGGACACATCCAAATTTTTTAAAGAAAACAGAGCTGTTTTTTGCAAAGTGCCTACCTGTAGATTTTGGCGTCTAGCTCAGCCGGCCCCTATGGAAACCTACCAAACCTGTGCATTTCTGAAAACTAGAGACCTAGGGGAATCCAAGATGGGGTGACTTACGGGGCTCGGCCCAGGTTCTGTTACCCAGAATCCTTTGCAAACCTTAAAATATGGCTAAAAAAACACATGTTCCTCACATTTCTGTGGCAGAAAGTTCTGGAATCTGAGAGGAGCCACAAATTTCCTTCCACCCAGCGTTCCCCCAAGTCTCCCGATAAAAATGATACCTCACTTGTGTGGGTAGGCCTAGCGCCCGCGACAGGAAACGCCCCAAAGCGCAACGTGGACACATCCAAATTTTTGAACGAAAACAGAGCTGTTTTTTGCAAAGTGCCTACCTGTAGATTTTGGCCTCTAGCTCAGCCGGCCCCTATGGAAACCTACCAAACCTGTGCATTTCTGACAACTAGAGACCTAGGGGAATCCAAGGAGGGGTGACTTGCGGGGCTCGGACCAGGTTCTGTTACCCAGAATCCTTTGCAAACCTCAAAAGTTGGCTAAAAAAACACATGTTCCTCATATTTCTGTGGCAGAAAGTTCTGGAATCTGAGAGGAGCCACAGATTTCCTTCCACCCAGCGTTCCCCCAAGTCTCCCGATAAAAATGATACCTCACTTGTGTGGGTAGGCCTAGCGCCCGCGACAGGAAACGCCCCAAAGCGCAACGTGGACACATCCATATTTTTGAAAGAAAACAGAGGTGTTTTTTGCGAAGTGCCTACCTGTAGATTTTGGGCTCTAGCTCAGCCGGCACCTAGGGAAACCTACCAAACCTGTGCATTTCTGAAAACTAGAGACCTAGGGGAATCCAAGGAGGGGTGACTTGCGGAGCTCGGACCAGGTTCTGTTACCCAGAATCCTTTGCAAACCTCAAAATTTGGCTAAAAAAACACATGTTCCTCACATTTCTGTGGCAGAAAGTTCTGGAATCTGAGAGGAGCCACAAATTTCCTTCCACCCAGTGTTCCCCCAAGTCTCCCGATAAAAATGATACCTCACTTGTGTGGGTAGGCCTAGCGCCCGCGACAGGAAACGCCCCAAAGCGCAACGTGGACACATCCAAATTTTTGAAAGAAAACAGAGATGTTTTTTGCGAAGTGCCTACGTGTAGATTTTGGCCTCTAGCTCAGCCGGCACCTAGGGAAACCTACCAAACCTGTGCATTTCTGAAAACTAGAGACCTAGGGGAATCCAAGGAGGGGTGACTTGCAGGGCTCGGCCCAGGTTCTGTTACCCCGAATCCTTTGCAAACTTCAAAATTTGGCTAAAAAAACACATGTTCCTCACATTTCTATGGCAGAAAGTTCTGGAATCTGAGAGGAGCCACAAATTTCCTTCCACCCAGCGTTCCCCCAAGTCTCCCGATAAAAATGATACCTCACTTGTGTGGGTAGGCCTAGCGCCCGCGACAGGAAACGCCCCAAAGCGCAACGTGGACACATCCAAATTTTTGAACGAAAACAGAGCTGTTTTTTGCAAAGTGCCTACCTGTAGATTTTGGCCTCTAGCTCAGCCGGCCCCTATGGAAACCTACCAAACCTGTGCATTTCTGACAACTAGAGACCTAGGGGAATCCAAGGAGGGGTGACTTGCGGGGCTCGGACCAGGTTCTGTTACCCAGAATCCTTTGCAAACCTCAAAAGTTGGCTAAAAAAACACATGTTCCTCATATTTCTGTGGCAGAAAGTTCTGGAATCTGAGAGGAGCCACAGATTTCCTTCCACCCAGCGTTCCCCCAAGTCTCCCCATAAAAATGATACCTCACTTGTGTGGGTAGGCCTAGCGCCCGCGACAGGAAACGCCCCAAAGCGCAACGTGGACACATCCACATTTTTGAAAGAAAACAGAGGTGTTTTTTGCGAAGTGCCTACCTGTAGATTTTGGGCTCTAGCTCAGCCGGCACCTAGGGAAACCTACCAAACCTGTGCATTTCTGAAAACTAGAGACCTAGGGGAATCCAAGGAGGGGTGACTTGCGGAGCTCGGACCAGGTTCTGTTACCAAGAATCCTTTGCAAACCTCAAAATTTGGCTAAAAAAACACATGTTCCTCACATTTCTGTGGCAGAAAGTTCTGGAATCTGAGAGGAGCCACAAATTTCCTTCCACCCAGCGTTCCCCCAAGTCTCCCGATAAAAATGATACCTCACTTGTGTGGGTAGGCCTAGCGCCCGCGACAGGAAACGCCCCAAAGCGCAACGTGGACACATCCACATTTTTGAAAGAAAACAGAGGTGTTTTTTGCGAAAGGGCCTACCTGTAGATTTTGGCCTCTAGCTCAGCCGGCACCTAGGGAAACCTACCAAACCTGTGCATTTCTGAAAACTAGAGACCTAGGGGAATCCAAGGAGGGGTGACTTGCGGGGCTCGGACCAGGATCTGTTACCCAGAATCCTTTGCAAATCTCAAAATTTGGCTAAAAAAACACAAGTTCCTCACATTTCTGTGGCTTAAAGTTCTGGAATCTGAGAGGAGCCACAAATTTCCTTCCACCCAGCGTTCCCCCAAGTCTACCGATAAAAATGATACCTCACTTGTGTGGGTAGGCCTAGCGCCCGCGACAGGAAACGCCCCAAAGCGCAACGTGGACACATCCACATTTTTTAAAGAAAACAGAGGTGTTTTTTGCGAAGTGCCTACCTGTAGATTTTGGCCTCTAGCTCAGCCGGCACCTAGGGAAACCTACAAAACCTGTGCATTTCTAAAAACTAGAGACCTAGGGGAATCCAAGATGGGGTGACTTACGGGGCTCGGCCCAGGTTCTGTTACCCCGAATCCTTTGCAAACTTCAAAATTTGGCTAAAAAAACACATGTTCCTCACATTTCTATGGCAGAAAGTTCTGGAATCTGAGAGGAGGCACAAATTTCCTTCCACCCAGCGTTCCCCCAAGTCTCCCGATAAAAATGATACCTCACTTGTGTGGGTAGGCCTAGCGCCCGCGACAGGAAACGCCCCAAAGCGCAACGTGGACACATCCAAATTTTTGAAAGAAAACAGAGCTGTTTTTTGCAAAGTGCCTACCTGTAGATTTTGGCCTCCAGCTCAGCCGGCCCCTATGGAAACCTACCAAACCTGTGCATTTCTGACAACTAGAGACCTAGGGGAATCCAAGGAGGGGTGACTTGCGGGGCTCGGACCAGGTTCTGTTACCCAGAATCCTTTGCAAACCTCAAAAGTGTGCTAAAAAAACACATGTTCCTCATATTTCTGTGGCAGAAAGTTCTGGAATCTGAGAGGAGCCACAGATTTCCTTCCACCCAGCGTTCCCCCAAGTCTCCCGATAAAAATGATACCTCACTTATGTGGGTAGGCCTAGCGCCCGCGACAGGAAACGCCCCAAAGCGCAACGTGGACACATCCACATTTTTGAAAGAAAACAGAGGTGTTTTTTGCGAAGTGCCTACCTGTAGATTTTGGGCTCTAGCTCAGCCGGCACCTAGGGAAACCTACCAAACCTGTGCATTTCTGAAAACTAGAGACCTAGGGGAATCCAAGGAGGGGTGACTTGCGGAGCTCGGACCAGGTTCTGTTACCAAGAATCCTTAGCAAACCTCAAAATTTGGCTAAAAAAACACATGTTCCTCACATTTCTGTGGCAGAAAGTTCTGGAATCTGAGAGGAGCCACAAATTTCATTCCACCCAGCGTTCCCCCAAGTCTCCCGATAAAAATGATACCTCACTTGTGTGGGTAGGCCTAGCGCCCGCGACAGGAAACGCCCCAAAGCGCAACGTGGACACATCCACATTTTTGAAAGAAAACAGAGGTGTTTTTTGCGAAAGGGCCTACCTGTAGATTTTGGCCTCTAGCTCAGCCGGCACCTAGGGAAACCTACCAAACCTGTGCATTTCTGAAAACTAGAGACCTAGGGGAATCCAAGGAGGGGTGACTTGCGGGGCTCGGACCAGGATCTGTTACCCAGAATCCTTTGCAAATCTCAAAATTTGGCTAAAAAAACACAAGTTCCTCACATTTCTGTGGCTTAAAGTTCTGGAATCTGAGAGGAGCCACAAATTTCCTTCCACCCAGCGTTCCCCCAAGTCTCCCGATAAAAATGATACCTCACTTGTGTGGGTAGGCCTAGCGCCCGCGACAGGAAACGCCCCAAAGCGCAACGTGGACACATCCACATTTTTTTAAGAAAACAGAGGTGTTTTTTGCGAAGTGCCTACCTGTAGATTTTGGCCTCTAGCTCAGCCGGCACCTAGGGAAACCTACAAAACCTGTGCATTTCTAAAAACTAGAGACCTAGGGGAATCCAAGATGGGGTGACTTACGGGGCTCGGACCAGGTTCTGTTACCCAGAATCCTTTGCAAACCTCAAAATATGGCTAAAAAAACACATGTTCCTCACATTTCTGTGGCAGAAAGTTCTGGAATCTGAGAGGAGCCACAAATTTCCTTCCACCCAGCGTTCCCCCAAGTCTCCCGATAAAAATGATACCTCACTTGTGTGGGTAGGCCTAGCGCCCGCGACAGGAAACGCCCCAAAGCGCAACGTGGACACATACAAATTTTTGAAAGAAAACAGAGCTGTTTTTTGCAAAGTGCCTACCTGTAGATTTTGGCCTCTAGCTCAGCCGGCCCCTATGGAAACCTACCAAACCTGTGCATTTCTGACAACTAGAGACCTAGGGGAATCCAAGGAGGGGTGACTTGCGGGGCTCGGACCAGGTTCTGTTACCCAGAATCCTTTGCAAACCTCAAAAGTTGGCTAAAAAAACACATTTTCCTCATATTTCTGTGGCAGAAAGTTCTGGAATCTGAGAGGAGCCACACATTTCCTTCCACCCAGCGTTCCCCCAAGTCTCCCGATAAAAATGATACCTCACTTGTGTGGGTAGGCCTAGCGCCCGCGACAGGAAACGCCCCAAAGCGCAACGTGGACACATCCACATTTTTGAAAGAAAACAGAGGTGTTTTTTGCGAAGTGCTTACCTGTAGATTTTGGCCTCTAGCTCAGCCGGCACCTAGGGAAACCTACCAAACCTGTGCATTTCTGAAAACTAGAGACCTAGGGGAATCCAAGGAGGGGTGACTTGCGGGGCTCGGACCAGGATCTGTTACCCAGAATCCTTTGCAAATCTCAAAATTTGGCTAAAAAAACACAAGTTCCTCACATTTCTGTGGCTTAAAGTTCTGGAATCTGAGAGGAGCCACAAATTTCCTTCCACCCAGCGTTCCCCCAAGTCTCCCGATAAAAATGATACCTCACTTGTGTGGGTAGGCCTAGCGCCCGCGACAGGAAACGCCCCAAAGCGCAACGTGGACACATCCACATTTTTTAAAGAAAACAGAGGTGTTTTTTGCGAAGTGCCTACCTGTAGATTTTGGCCTCTAGCTCAGCCGGCACCTAGGGAAACCTACAAAACCTGTGCATTTCTAAAAACTAGAGACCTAGGGGAATCCAAGATGGGGTGACTTACGGGGCTCGGACCAGGTTCTGTTACCCAGAATCCTTTGCAAACCTTAAAATATGGCTAAAAAAACACATGTTCCTCACATTTCTGTGGCAGAAAGTTCTGGAATCTGAGAGGAGCCACAAATTTCCTTCCACCCAGCGTTCCCCCAAGTCTCCCGATAAAAATGATACCTCACTTGTGTGGGTAGGCCTAGCGCCCGCGACAGGAAACGCCCCAAAGCGCAACGTGGACACATCCAAATTTTTGAACGAAAACAGAGCTGTTTTTTGCAAAGTGCCTACCTGTAGATTTTGGCCTCTAGCTCAGCCGGCCCCTATGGAAACCTACCAAACCTGTGCATTTCTGACAACTAGAGACCTAGGGGAATCCAAGGAGGGGTGACTTGCGGGGCTCGGACCAGGTTCAGTTACCCAAAATCCTTTGCAAACCTCAAAAGTTGGCTAAAAAAACACATGTTCCTCATATTTCTGTGGCAGAAAGTTCTGGAATCTGAGAGGAGCCACAGATTTCCTTCCACCCAGCGTTCCCCCAAGTCTCCCGATAAAAATGATACCTCACTTGTGTGGGTAGGCCTAGCGCCCGCGACAGGAAACGCCCCAAAGCGCAACGTGGACACATCCATATTTTTGAAAGAAAACAGAGGTGTTTTTTGCGAAGTGCCTACCTGTAGATTTTGGGCTCTAGCTCAGCCGGCACCTAGGGAAACCTACCAAACCTGTGCATTTCTGAAAACTAGAGACCTAGGGGAATCCAAGGAGGGGTGACTTGCGGAGCTCGGACCAGGTTCTGTTACCCAGAATCCTTTGCAAACCTCAAAATTTGGCTAAAAAAACACATGTTCCTCACATTTCTGTGGCAGAAAGTTCTGGAATCTGAGAGGAGCCACAAATTTCCTTCCACCCAGCGTTCCCCCAAGTCTCCCGATAAAAATGATACCTCACTTGTGTGGGTAGGCCTAGCGCCCGCGACAGGAAACGCCCCAAAGCGCAACGTGGACACATCCAAATTTTTGAAAGAAAACAGAGGTGTTTTTTGCGAAAGGGCCTACCTGTAGATTTTGGCCTCTAGCTCAGCCGGCACCTAGGGAAACCTACCAAAGCTGTGCATTTCTAAAAACTAGAGACCTAGGGGAATCCAAGGAGGGGTGACTTGCGGGGCTCGGACCAGGATCTGTTACCCAGAATCCTTTGCAAATCTCAAAATTTGGCTAAAAAAACACAAGTTCCTCACATTTCTGTGGCTTAAAGTTCTGGAATCTGAGAGGAGCCACAAATTTCCTTCCACCCAGCGTTCCCCCAAGTCTCCCGATAAAAATGATACCTCACTTGTGTGGGTAGGCCTAGCGCCCGCGACAGGAAACGCCCCAAAGCGCAACGTGGACACATCCACATTTTTTAAAGAAAACAGAGGTGTTTTTTGCGAAGTGCCTACCTGTAGATTTTGGCCTCTAGCTCAGCCGGCACCTAGGGAAACCTACAAAACCTGTGCATTTCTAAAAACTAGAGACCTAGGGGAATCCAAGATGGGGTGACTTACGGGGCTCGGACCAGGTTCTGTTACCCAGAATCCTTTGCAAACCTTAAAATATGGCTAAAAAAACACATGTTCCTCACATTTCTGTGGCAGAAAGTTCTGGAATCTGAGAGGAGCCACAAATTTCCTTCCACCCAGCGTTCCCCCAAGTCTCCCGATAAAAATGATACCTCACTTGTGTGGGTAGGCCTAGCGCCCGCGACAGGAAACGCCCCAAAGCGCAACGTGGACACATCCAAATTTTTGAACGAAAACAGAGCTGTTTTTTGCAAAGTGCCTACCTGTAGATTTTGGCCTCTAGCTCAGCCGGCCCCCATGGAAACCTACCAAACCTGTGCATTTCTGACAACTAGAGACCTAGGGGAATCCAAGGAGGGGTGACTTGCGGGGCTCGGACCAGGTTCTGTTACCCAGAATCCTTTGCAAACCTCAAAAGTTGGCTAAAAAAACACATGTTCCTCATATTTCTGTGGCAGAAAGTTCTGGAATCTGAGAGGAGCCACAGATTTCCTTCCACCCAGCGTTCCCCCAAGTCTCCCGATAAAAATGATACCTCACTTGTGTGGGTAGGCCTTGCGCCCGCGACAGGAAACGCCCCAAAGCGCAACGTGGACACATCCATATTTTTGAAAGAAAACAGAGGTGTTTTTTGCGAAGTGCCTACCTGTAGATTTTGGGCTCTAGCTCAGCCGGCACCTAGGGAAACCTACCAAACCTGTGCATTTCTGAAAACTAGAGACCTAGGGGAATCCAAGGAGGGGTGACTTGCGGAGCTCGGACCAGGTTCTGTTACCCAGAATCCTTTGCAAACCTCAAAATTTGGCTAAAAAAACACATGTTCCTCACATTTCTGTGGCAGAAAGTTCTGGAATCTGAGAGGAGCCACAAATTTCCTTCCACCCAGCGTTCCCCCAAGTCTCCCGATAAAAATGATACCTCACTTGTGTGGGTAGGCCTAGCGCCCGCGACAGTAAACGCCCCAAAGCGCAACGTGGACACATCCACATTTTTGAAAGAAAACAGAGGTGTTTTTTGCGAAAGGGCCTACCTGTAGATTTTGGCCTCTAGCTCAGCCGGCACCTAGGGAAACCTACCAAACCTGTGCATTTCTGAAAACTAGAGACCTAGGGGAATCCAAGGAGGGGTGACTTGCGGGGCTCGGACCAGGATCTGTTACCCAGAATCCTTTGCAAATCTCAAAATTTGGCTAAAAAAACACAAGTTCCTCACATTTCTGTGGCTTAAAGTTCTGAAATCTGAGAGGAGCCACAAATTTCCTTCCACCCAGCGTTCCCCCAAGTCTCCCGATAAAAATGATACCTCACTTGTGTGGGTAGGCCTAGCGCCCGCGACAGGAAACGCCCCAAAGCGCAACGTGGACACATCCACATTTTTTAAAGAAAACAGAGGTGTTTTTTGCGAAATGCCTACCTGTAGATTTTGGCCTCTAGCTCAGCCGGCACCTAGGGAAACCTACAAAACCTGTGCATTTCTGAAAACTAGAGACCTAGGGGAATACAAGATGGGGTGACTTACGGGGCTCGGACCAGGTTCTGTTACCCAGAATCCTTTGCAAACCTCAAAATATGGCTAAAAAAACACATGTTCCTCACATTTCTGTGGCAGAAAGTTCTGGAATCTGAGAGGAGCCACAAATTTCCTTCCACCCAGTGTTCCCCAAGTCTCCCGATAAAAATGATACCTCACTTATGTGGGTAGGCCTAGCGCCCACGACAGGAAACGCCCCAAAGCGCAACGTGGACACATCCACATTTTTTAAAGAAAACAGAGGTGTTTTTTGCGAAGTGCCTACCTGTAGATTTTGGCCTCTAGCTCAGCCGGCACCTAGGGAAACCTACAAAACCTGTGCATTTCTGAAAACTAGAGACCTAGGGGAATCCAAGATGGGGTGACTTACGGGGCTCGGACCAGGTTCTGTTACCCAGAATCCTTTGCAAACCTCAAAATATGGCTAAAAAAACACATGTTCCTCACATTTCTGTGGCAGAAAGTTCTGGAATCTGAGAGGAGCCACAAATTTCCTTCCACTCAGCGTTCCCCCAAGTCTCCCGATAAAAATGATACCTCACTTGTGTGGGTAGGCCTAGCGCCCGCGACAGGAAACGCCCCAAAGCGCAATGTGGACACATCCAAATTTTTGAAAGAAAACAGAGGTGTTTTTTGCGAAGTGCCTACCTGTAGATTTTGGCCTCTAGCTCAGCCGGCACCTAGGGAAACCTACCAAACCTGTGCATTTCTGAAAACTAGAGATCTATGGGAATCCAAGGAGGGGTGACTTGCGGGACTCGGACCAGGTTCTGCTACCCCGAATCCTTTGCAAACCTCAAAATTTGGCTAAAAAAACACATGTTCCTCACATTTCTGTTCGCAGAAAGTTCTGGAATCTGAGAGGAGCCACAAATTTCCTTCCACCCAGCGTTCCCCCAAGTCTCCCAATAAAAATGATACCTCACTTGTGTGGGTAGGCCTAGCGCCCGCGACAGGAAACGCCCCAAAGCGCAATGTGGACACATCCAAATTTTTTAAAGAAAACAGGAGGTGTAATTTTGCGAAGTGCCTACCTGTAGATTTTGGCCTCTAGCTCAGCCGGCACCTAGGGAAACCTACCAAACCTTTGCATTTTTGAAAACTAGAGACCTAGGGAAATCCAAGGAGGGGTGACTTGCGGGTCTCGGACCAGGTTCTGTTACCCAGAATCCTTTGCAAACCACAAAATTTGGCAAAAAAAACACATGTTCCTCACATTTCTGTGGCAGAAAGTTCTGGAATCTGAGAGGAGCCACAAATTTCCTTCCACCCAGCGTTCCCCCGAGTCTCCTGATAAAAATGATACCTCACTTGTGTGGGTAGGCCTAGCGCCCGCGACAGGAAACGCCCCAAAGCGCAGCGTGGACACATCGAAATTTTTAAAGAAAACAGAGGTGTTTTTTGCGAAGTGCCTACCTGTAGATTTTGGCCTCTAGCTCAGCCGGCCCCTATGGAAACCTACCAAACCTGTGCATTTCTGACAACTAGAGACCTAGGGGAATCCAAGGAGGGGTGACTTGCGGGGCTCGGACCAGGTTCTGTTACCCAGAATCCTCTGCAAACCTCAAAAGTTGGCTAAAAAAACTCATGTTCCTCATATTTCTGTGGCAGAAAGTTCTGGAATCTGAGAGGAGCCACAGATTTCCTTCCACCCAGCGTTCCCCCAAGTCTCCCGATAAAAATAATACCTCACTTGTGTGGGTAGGCCTAGCGCCCGCGACAGGAAACGCCCCAAAGCGCAACGTGGACACATCCACATTTTTGAAAGAAAACAGAGGTGTTTTTTGCGAAGTGCCTACCTGTAGATTTTGGGCTCTAGCTCAGCCGGCACCTAGGGAAATCTACCAAACCTGTGCATTTCTGAAAACTAGAGACCTAGGGGAATCCAAGGAGGGGTGACTTGCGGAGATCGGACCAGGTTCTGTTACCCAGAATCCTTTGCAAACCTCAAAATTTGGCTAAAAAAACACATGTTCCTCACATTTCTGTGGCACAAAGTTCTGGAATCTGAGAGGAGCCACAAATTTCCTTCCACCCAGCGTTCCCCCAAGTCTCCCGATAAAAATGATACCTCACTTGTGTGGGTAGGCCTAGCGCCCGCGACAGGAAACGCCCCAAAGCGCAACGTGGACACATCCACATTTTTGAAAGAAAACAGAGGTGTTTTTTGCGAAAGGGCCTACCTGTAGATTTTGGCCTCTAGCTCAGCCGGCACCTAGGGAAACCTACCAAAGCTGTGCATTTCTGAAAACTAGAGACCTAGGGGAATCCAAGGAGGGGTGACTTGCGGGGCTCGGACCAGGATCTGTTACCCAGAATCCTTTGCAAATCTCAAAATTTGGCTAAAAAAACACAAGTTCCTCACATTTCTGTGGCTTAAAGTTCTGGAATCTGAGAGGACCCACAAATTTCCTTCCACCCAGCGTTCCCCCAAGTCTCCCGATAAAAATGATACCTCACTTGTGTGGGTAGGCCTAGCACCCGCGACAGGAAACGCCCCAAAGCGCAACGTGGACACATCCAAATTTTTGAAAAAAAACAGAGGTGTTTTTTGCGAAGTGCCTACCTGTAGATTTTGGCCTCTAGCTCAGCCGGCAATTAGGGAAACCTACCAAACCTGTGCATTTTTGAAAACTAGAGACCTAGGGGAATCCAAGGAGGGGTAACTTGCGGAGCTCGGACCAGGTTCTGTTACCCAGAATCCTTTGCAAACCTCAAAATTTGGCTAATAAAACACATGTTCCTCACATTTCTGTGGCAGAAAGTTCTGGAATCTGAGAGGAGCCACAAATTTCCTTCCACCCAGCATTCCCCCAAGTCTCCCGATAAAAATGATACCTCACTTGTGTGGGTAGGCCTAGCGCCCGCGACAGGAAACGCCCCAAAGCGCAACATAGACACATCCAAATTTTTGAAAGAAAACAGAGGTGTTTTTTGCAAAGTGCCTAGCTGTAGATTTTGGCCTCTAGCTCAGCCGGCACCTAGGGAAACCTACCAAACCTGTGCATTTCTGAAAACTAGAGATCTATGGGAATCCAAGGAGGGGTGACTTGCGGGGCTCGGACCAGGTTCTGTTACCCCGAATCCTTTGCAAACCTCAAAATTTGGCTAAAAAAACACATGTTCCTCACATTTCTGTGGCAGAAAGTTCTGGAATCTGAGAGGAGCCACAAATTTCCTTCAACCCAGCGTTCCCCCAAGTCTCCCAATAAAAATGATACCTCACTTATTTGGGTAGGCCTAGCGCCCGCGTCAGGAAACGCCCCAAAGCGCAATGTGGACACATCCACATTTTTTAAAGAAAACAGGAGGTGTTTTTTGCGAAGTGCCTACCTGTAGATTTTGGCCTCTAGCTCAGCCGGCACCTAGGGAAACCTACCAAACCTTTGCATTTTTGAAAACTAGAGACCTAGGGAAATCCAAGGAGGGGTGACTTGCGGGTCTCGGACCAGGTTCAGTTACCCAGAATCCTTCGCAAACCACAAAATTTGGCAAAAAAAACACATGTTCCTCACATTTCTGTGGCAGAAAGTTCTGGAATCTGAGAGGAGCCACAAATTTCCTTCCACCCAGCGTTCCCCCGAGTCTCCTGATAAAAATGATACCTCACTTGTGTGGGTAGGCCTAGCGCCCGCGACAGGAAACGCCCCAAAGCGCAGCGTGGACACATCCAAATTTTTAAAGAAAACAGAGGTGTTTTTTGCGAAGTGCCTACCTGTAGATTTTGGCCTCTAGCTCAGCCGGCACCTAGGGAAACCTGCCAAACCTGTGCATTTCTGAAAACTAGAGACCTAGGGGAATCCAAGTTGGGGTGACTTGCGGGGTTCGGACCAGGTTCTGTTACCCAGAATCCTTTGCAAACCTCAAAATATGGGTGAAAAAACACATGTTCCTCACATTTCTGTGGCAGAAAGTTCTGGAATCTCAGAGAAGCCACGAATTTCCTTCAACCCAACGTTCCCCCAAGTCTCCCGATAAAAATGATACCTCACTTGTGTGGGTAGGCCTAGCCCCCGCGACAGGAAATGCCCCAAAGCGCAACATGGACACATCCACATTTTTTAAAGAAAACAGGAGGTGTTTTTTGCGAAGTGCCTACCTGTAGATTTTGGGCTCTAGCTCAGCCAGCACCTAGGGAAATCTACCAAACCTGTGCATTTCTGAAAACTAGAGACCTAGGGGAATCCAAGGAGGGGTGACTTGCGGAGATCGGACCAGGTTCTGTTACCCAGAATCCTTTGCAAACCTCAAAATTTGGCTAAAAAAACACATGTTCCTCACATTTCTGTGGCACAAAGTTCTGGAATCTGAGAGGAGCCACAAATTTCCTTCCACCCAGCGTTCCCCCAAGTCTCCCGATAAAAATGATACCCCACTTGTGTGGGTAGGCCTAGCGCCCGCGAGAGGAAACGCCCCAAAGCGCAACGTGGACACATCCACATTTTTGAAAGAAAACAGAGGTGTTTTTTGCGAAAGGGCCTACCTGTAGATTTTGGCCTCTAGCTCAGCCGGCACCTAGGGAAACCTACCAAAGCTGTGCATTTCTGAAAACTAGAGACCTAGGGGAATCCAAGGAGGGGTGACTTGCAGGGCTCGGACCAGGATCTGTTACCCAGAATCCTTTGCAAATCTCAAAATTTGGCTAAAAAAACACAAGTTCCTCACATTTCTGTGGCTTAAAGTTCTGGAATCTAAGAGGAGCCACAAATTTCCTTCCACCCAGCGTTCCCCCAAGTCTCCCGATAAAAATGATACCTCACTTGTGTGGGTAGGCCTAGCACCCGCGACAGGAAACGCCCCAAAGCGCAACGTGGACACATCCAAATTTTTGAAAAAAAACAGAGGTGTTTTTTGCGAAGTGCCTACCTGTAGATTTTGGCCTCTAGCTCAGCCGGCAATTAGGGAAACCTACCAAACCTGTGCATTTTTGAAAACTAGAGACCTAGGGGAATCCAAGGAGGGGTAACTTGCGGAGCTCGGACCAGGTTCTGTTACCCAGAATCCTTTGCAAACCTCAAAATTTGGCTAATAAAACACATGTTCCTCACATTTCTGAGGCGGAAAGTTCTGGAATCTGAGAGGAGCCACAAATTTCCTTCCACCCAGCATTCCCCCAAGTCTCCCGATAAAAATGATACCTCACTTGTGTGGGTAGGCCTAGCGCCCGCGACAGGAAACGCCCCAAAGCGCAACAAAGACACATCCAAATTTTTGAAAGAAAACAGAGGTGTTTTTTGCAAAGTGCCTAGCTGTAGATTTTGGCCTCTAGCTCAGGCGGCACCTAGGGAAACCTACCAAACCTGTGCATTTCTGAAAACTAGAGATCTATGGGAATCCAAGGAGGGGTGACTTGCGGGGCTCGTACCAGGTTCTGTTACCCCGAATCCTTTGCAAACCTCAAAATTTGGCTAAAAAAACACATGTTCCTCACATTTCTGTGGCAGAAAGTTCTGGAATCCGAGAGGAGCCACAAATTTCCTTCCACCCAGCGTTCCCCCAAGTCTCCCAATAAAAATGATACCTCACTTGTGTGGGTAGGCCTAGCGCCCGCGACAGGAAACGCCCCAAAGCTCAATGTGGACACATCCAAATTTTTTAAAGAAAACAGGAGGTGTTTTTTGCGAAGTGCCTACCTGTAGATTTTGGCCTCTAGCTCAGCCGGCACCTAGGGAAACCTACTAAACCTTTGCATTTTTGAAAACTAGAGACCTAGGGAAATCCAAGGAGGGGTGACTTGCGGGTCTCGGACCAGGTTCTGTTACCCAGAATCCTTTGCAAACCACAAAATTTGGCTAAAAAAACACATGTTCCTCACATTTCTGTGGCAGAAAGTTCTGGAATCTGAGAGGAGCCACAAATTTCCTTCCACCCAGCGTTCCCCCGAGTCTCCCGATAAAAATGATACCTCACTTGTGTGGGTAGGCCTAGCGCCCGCGTCAGGAAACGCCCCAAAGCGCAACATAGACACATCCAAATTTTTGAAAGAAAACAGAGGTGTTTTTTGCAAAGTGCCTACCTGTAGATTTTGGCCTCTAGCTCAGCCGGCACCTAGGGAAACCTACCAAACCTGTGCATTTCTGAAAACTAGAGACCTAGGGGAATCCAAGGAGGGGTGACTTGCGGAGCTCGGACCAGGTTCTGTTACCCAGAATCCTTTGCAAACCTCATAATTTGGCTAAAAAAACACATGTTCCTCACATTTCTGTGGCAGAAAGTTCTGGAATCCGAGAGGAGCCACAAATTTCCTTCCACCCAGCGTTCCCCCAAGTCTCCCAATAAAAATGATACCTCACTTGTGTGGGTAGGCCTAGCGCCCGCGACAGGAAACGCCCCAAAGCTCAATGTGGACACATCCAAATTTTTGAAAGAAAACAGGAGGTGTTTTTTGCGAAGTGCCTACCTGTAGATTTTGGCCTCTAGCTCAGCCGGCACCTAGGGAAACCTACTAAACCTTTGCATTTTTGAAAACTAGAGACCTAGAGAAATCCAAGGAGGGGTGACTTGCGGGTCTCGGACCAGGTTCTGTTACCCAGAATCCTTTGCAAACCACAAAATTTGGCTAAAAAAACACATGTTCCTCACATTTCTGTGGCAGAAAGTTCTGGAATCTGAGAGGAGCCACAAATTTCCTTCCACCCAGCGTTCCCCCGAGTCTCCCGATAAAAATGATACCTCACTTGTGTGGGTAGGCCTAGCGCCCGCGTCAGGAAACGCCCCAAAGCGCAACATAGACACATCCAAATTTTTGAAAGAAAACAGAGGTGTTTTTTGCAAAGTGCCTACCTGTAGATTTTGGCCTCTAGCTCAGCCGGCACCTAGGGAAACCTACCAAACCTGTGCATTTCTGAAAACTAGAGACCTAGGGGAATCCAAGGAGGGGTGACTTGCGGAGCTCGGACCAGGTTCTGTTACCCAGAATCCTTTGCAAACCTCATAATTTGGCTTAAAAAAAACATGTTCCTCACATTTCTGTGGCAGAAAGTTCTGGAATCTGTGAGGAGCCACAAATTTCCTTCCACCCAGCGTTCCCCCAAGTCTCCCGATAAAAATGATACCTCACTTGTGTGGGTAGGCCTAGCGCCCGCGACAGGAAACGCCCCAAAGCGCAACGTGGACACATCCAAATTTTTTAAAGAAAACAGAGGTGTTTTTTGCGAAGTGCCTACCTGTAGATTTTGGCCTCTAGCTCAGCCGGCACCTAGGGAAACCTACCAAACCTGTGCATTTCTGAAAACTAGAGATCTATGGGAATCCAAGGAGGGGTGACTTGCGGGGCTCGGACCAGGTTCTGTTACCCAGAATCCTTTGCAAACCTCAAAATTTGGCTAATAAAACACATGTTCCTCACATTTCTGTGGCAGAAAGTTCTGGAATCTGAGAGGAGCCACAAATTTCCTTCCACCCATCGTTCCCCCAAGTCTCCCAATAAAAATGATACCTCACTTGTGTGGGTAGGCGTAGCGCCCGCGACAGGAAACGGCCCAAAGCTCAATGTGGACACATCCAAATTTTTGAAAGAAAACAGGAAGTGTTTCTTGCGAAGTGCCTACCTGTAGATTTTGGCCTCTAGCTCAGCCGGCACCTAGAGAAACCTACCAAACCTTTGCATTTTTGAAAACTAGAGACCTAGGGAAATCCAAGGAGGGGTGACTTGCGGGTCTCGGACCAGGTTCTGTTACCCAGAATCCTTGCAAACCACAACATTTGGCTAAAAAAACACATGTTCCTCACATTTCTGTGGCAGAAAGTTCTGGAATCTGAGAGGAGCCACAAATTTCCTTCCCCCCAGCGTTCCCCCGAGTCTCCTGATAAAAATGATACCTCACTTGTGTGGGTAGGCTTAGCGCCCGCGACAGGAAACGCCCCAAAGCGCAACGTGGACACATCCACATTTTTAAAGAAAACAGAGGTGTTTTTTGCGAAGTGCCTACCTGTAGATTTTGGCCTCTAGCTCAGCTGGCACCTAGGGAAACCTACCAAACCTTTGCATTTCTGAAAACTAGAGACCTAGGGGAATCCAAGATGGGGTGACTTGCGGGGCTCGGACCAGGTTCTGTTACCCAGAATCCTTTGCAAACCTCAAAATATGGGTAAAAAAACACATGTTCCTCACATTTCTGTGGCAGAAAGTTCTGGAATCTGAAAGGAGCCACAAATTTCCTTCCACCCAGCGTTCCCCCGAGTCTCCTGATAATAATGATACCTCACTTGTGTAGGTAGGCCTAGCCCACGCGACAGGAAACGCCCCAAAGCGCAACGTGGACACATCCACATTTTTGAAAGAAAACAGAGGTGTTTTTTATGAAGTGCCTACCTGTAGATTTTGGCCTCTAGCTCAGCCGGCACCTAGGGAAACCTACTAAACCTTTGCATTTTTGAAAACTAGAGACCTAGGGAAATCCAAGGAGGGGTGACTTGCGGGTCTCGGACCAGGTTCTGTTACCCAGAATCCTTTGCAAACCACCAAATTTGGCTAAAAAAACACATGTTCCTCACATTTCTGTGGCAGAAAGTTCTGGAATCTGAGAGGAGCCACAAATTTCCTTCCACCCAGCGTTCCCCCGAGTCTCCCGATAAAAATGATACCTCACTTGTGTGGGTAGGCCTAGCGCCCGCGTCAGGAAACGCCCCAAAGCGCAACATAGACACATCCAAATTTTTGAAAGAAAACAGAGGTGTTTTTTGCAAAGTGCCTACCTGTAGATTTTGGCCTCTAGCTCAGCCGGCACCTAGGGAAACCTACCAAACCTGTGCATTTCTGAAAACTAGAGACCTAGGGGAATCCAAGGAGGGGTGACTTGCGGAGCTCGGACCAGGTTCTGTTACCCAGAATCCTTTGCAAACCTCAAAATTTGGCTAATAAAACACATGTTCCTCACATTTCTGTGGCAGAAAGTTCTGGAATCTGAGAGGAGCCACAAATTTCCTTCCACCCAGCGTTCCCCCAAGTCTCCCAATAAAAATGATACCTCACTTGTGTGGGTAGGCCTAGCGCCCGCGACAGGAAACGGCCCAAAGCTCAATGTGGACACATCCAAATTTTTGAAAGAAAACAGGAAGTGTTTCTTGGGAAGTGCCTACCTGTAGATTTTGGCCTCTAGCTCAGCCGGCACCTAGGGAAACCTACCAAACCTTTGCATTTTTGAAAACTAGAGACCTAGGGAAATCCGAGGAGGGGTGACTTGCGGGTCTCGGACCAGGTTCTGTTACCCAGAATCCTTGCAAACCACAACATTTGGCTAAAAAAACACATGTTCCTCACATTTCTGTGGCAGAAAGTTCTGGAATCTGAGAGGAGCCACAAATTTCCTTCCACCCAGCGTTCCCCCGAGTCTCCTGATAAAAATGATACCTCACTTGTGTGGGTAGGCCTAGCGCCCGCGACAGGAAACGCCCCAAAGCGCAACGTGGACACATCCACATTTTTAAAGAAAACAGAGGTGTTTTTTGCGAAGTGCCTACCTGTAGATTTTGGCCTCTAGCTCAGCTGGCACCTAGGGAAACCTACCAAACCTGTGCATTTCTGAAAACTAGAGACCTAGGGGAATCCAAGATGGGGTGACTTGCGGGGCTCGGACCAGGTTCTGTTACCCAGAATCCTTTGCAAACCTCAAAATATGGGTAAAAAAACACATGTTCCTCACATTTCTGTGGCAGAAAGTTCTGGAATCTGAGAGGAGCCACAAATTTCCTTCCACCCAGCGTTCCCCCGAGTCTCCTGATAATAATGATACCTCACTTGTGTGGGTAGGCCTAGCCCACGCGACAGGAAACGCCCCAAAGCGCAACGTGGACACATCCACATTTTTGAAAGAAAACAGAGGTGTTTTTTACGAAGTGCCTACCTGTAGATTTTGGCCTCTAGCTCAGCCGGCACCTAGGGAAACCTACTAAACCTTTGCATTTTTGAAAACTAGAGACCTAGGGAAATCCAAGGAGGGGTGACTTGCGGGTCTCGGACCAGGTTCTGTTACCCAGAATCCTTTGCAAACCACAAAATTTGGCTAAAAAAACACATGTTCCTCACATTTCTGTGGCAGAAAGTTCTGGAATCTGAGAGGAGCCACAAATTTCCTTCCACCCAGCGTTCCCCCGAGTCTCCCGATAAAAATGATACCTCACTTGTGTGGGTAGGCCTAGCGCCCGCGTCAGGAAACGCCCCAAAGCGCAACATAGACACATCCAAATTTTTGAAAGAAAACAGAGGTGTTTTTTGCAAAGTGCCTACCTGTAGATTTTGGCCTCTAGCTCAGCCGGCACCTAGGGAAACCTACCAAACCTGTGCATTTCTGAAAACTAGAGACCTAGGGGAATCCAAGGAGGGGTGACTTGCGGAGCTCGGACCAGGTTCTGTTACCCAGAATCCTTTGCAAACCTCATAATTTGGCTTAAAAAACACATGTTCCTCACATTTCTGTGGCAGAAAGTTCTGGAATCTGTGAGGAGCCACAAATTTCCTTCCACCCAGCGTTCCCCCAAGTCTCCCGATAAAAATGATACCTCACTTGTGTGGGTAGGCCTAGCGCCCGCGACAGGAAACGCCCCAAAGCGCAACGTGGACACATCCAAATTTTTGAAAGAAAACAGAGGTGTTTTTTGCAAAGTGCCTACCTGTAGATTTTGGCCTCTAGCTCAGCCGGCACCTAGCGAAACCTACCAAACCTGTGCATTTCTGAAAACTAGAGATCTATGGGAATCCAAGGAGGGGTGACTTGCGGTCCTCGGACCAGGTTCTGTTACCCAGAATCCTTTGCAAACCTCAAAATTTGGCTAATAAAACACATGTTCCTCATATTTCTGTGGCAGAAAGTTCTGGAATCTGAGAGGAGCCACAAATTTCCTTCCACCCAGCGTTCCCCCAAGTCTCCCAATAAAAATGATACCTCACTTGTGTGGGTAGGCCTAGCGCCCACGACAGGAAACGGCCCAAAGCTCAATGTGGACACATCCAAATTTTTGACAGAAAACAGGAAGTGTTTCTTGCGAAGTGCCTACCTGTAGATTTTGGCCTCTAGCTCAGCCGGCACCTAGGGAAACCTACCAAACCTTTGCATTTTTGAAAACTAGAGACCTAGGGAAATCCAAGGAGGGGTGACTTGCGGGTCTCGGACCAGGTTCTGTTACCCAGAATCCTTGCAAACCACAACATTTGGCTAAAAAAACACATGTTCCTCACATTTCTGTGGCAGAAAGTTCTGGAATCTGAGAGGAGCCACAAATTTCCTTCCACCCAGCGTTCCCCCGAGTCTCCTGATAAAAATGATACCTCACTTGTGTGGGTAGGCCTAGCGCCCGCGACAGGAAACGCCCCAAAGCGCAACGTGGACACATCCACATTTTTAAAGAAAACAGAGGTGTTTTTTGCGAAGTGCCTACCTGTAGATTTTGGCCTCTAGCTCAGCTGGCACCTAGGGAAACCTACCAAACCTGTGCATTTCTGAAAACTAGAGACCTAGGGGAATCCAAGATGGGGTGACTTGCGGGGCTCGGACCAGGTTCTGTTACCCAGAATCCTTTGCAAACCTCAAAATATGGGTAAAAAAACACATGTTCCTCACATTTCTGTGGCAGAAAGTTCTGGAATCTCAGAGGAGCCACAAATTTCCTTCCACCCAGTGTTCCCCCAAGTCTCCCAATAAAAATGATACCTCACTTGTGTGGGTAGGCCTAGCGCCCGCGACAGGAAACGCCCCAAAGCGCAACGTGGACACATCCACATTTTTGAAAGAAAACAGAGGTGTTTTTTGCGAAGTGCCTACCTGTAGATTTTGGCCTCTAGCTCAGCCGGCACCTAGGGAAACCTACCAAACCTGTGCATTTCTGAAAACTAGAGACCTAGGGGAATCCAAGGAGGGGTAACTTGCGGAGCTCGGACCAGTTTCTGTTACCCAGAATCCTTTGCAAACCTCAAAATTTGGCTAAAAAAACACATGTTCCTCACATTCCTGTGGCAGAAAGTTCTGTAATCTGAGAGGAGCCACAAATTTCCTTCCACCCAGCGTTCCCCCAAGTCTCTCGATAAAAATGATACCTCACTTGTGTGGGTAGGCCTAGCGCCCACGACAGGAAACGCCCCAAAGCGCAACGTGGACACATCCACATTATTGAAAGAAAACAGAGATGTTTTTTGCGAAGTGCCTACGTGTAGATTTTGGCCTCTAGCTCAGCCGGCACCTAGGGAAACCTACCAAACCTGTGAATTTCTGAAAACTAGAGACCTAGGGGAATCCAAGATGGGGTGACTTGCGGGGCTCGGACCAGGTTCTGTTACCCAGAATCCTTTGCAAACCTCAAAATATGGGTAAAAAAACACATGTTCCTCACATTTCTGTGGCAGAAAGTTCTGGAATCTCAGAGGAGCCACAAATTTCCTTCCACCCAGTGTTCCCCCAAGTCTCCCAATAAAAATGATACCTCACTTGTGTGGGTAGGC
Source organism: Pleurodeles waltl (assembly GCF_031143425.1). Lineage (NCBI taxonomy): Eukaryota > Metazoa > Chordata > Amphibia > Caudata > Salamandridae > Pleurodeles > Pleurodeles waltl. The sequence goes on from NC_090437.1 coordinate 204,294,334, forward strand.
CTAGCGCCCGCGACAGGAAACGCCCCAAAGCGCAACGTGGACACATCCACATTTTTGAAAGAAAACAGAGGTGTTTTTTGAGAAGTGCCTACCTGTAGATTTTGGCCTCTAGCTCAGCCGGCACCTAGGGAAACCTACCAAACCTGTGCATTTCTGAAAACTAGAGATCTATGGGAATCCAAGGAGGGGTGACTTGCGGTCCTCGGACCAGGTTCTGTTACCCAGAATCCTTTGCAAACCTCAAAATTTGGCTAATAAAACACATGTTCCTCATATTTCCGTGGCAGAAAGTTCTGGAATCTGAGAGGAGCCACAAATTTCCTTCCACCCAGCGTTCCCCCAAGTCTCCCAATAAAAATGATACCTCACTTGTGTGGGTAGGCCTAGCGCCCGCGACAGGAAACGGCCCAAAGCTCAATGTGGACACATCCAAATTTTTGAAAGAAAACAGGAAGTGTTTCTTGCGAAGTGCCTACCTGTAGATTTTGGCCTCTAGCTCAGCCGGCACCTAGGGAAACCTACCAAACCTTTGCATTTTTGAAAACTAGAGACCTAGGGAAATTCAAGGAGGGGTGACTTGCGGGTCTCGGACCAGGTTCTGTTACCCAGAATCCTTGCAAACCACAACATTTGGCTAAAAAAACACATGTTCCTCACATTTCTGTGGCAGAAAGTTCTGGAATCTGAGAGGAGCCACAAATTTCCTTCCACCCAGCGTTCCCCCGAGTCTCCTGATAAAAATGATACCTCACTTGTGTGGGTAGGCCTAGCGCCCGCGACAGGAAACGCCCCAAAGCGCAACGTGGACACATCCACATTTTTAAAGAAAACAGAGGTGTTTTTTGCGAAGTGCCTACCTGTAGATTTTGGCCTCTAGCTCAGCTGGCACCTAGGGAAACCTACCAAACCTGTGCATTTCTGAAAACTAGAGACCTAGGGGAATCCAAGATGGGGTGACTTGCGGGGCTCGGACCAGGTTCTGTTACCCAGAATCCTTTGCAAACCTCAAAATATGGGTAAAAAAACACATGTTCCTCACATTTCTGTGGCAGAAAGTTCTGGAATCTCAGAGGAGCCACAAATTTCCTTCCACCCAGTGTTCCCCCAAGTCTCCCAATAAAAATGATACCTCACTTGTGTGGGTAGGCCTAGCGCCCGCGACAGGAAACGCCCCAAAGCGCAACGTGGACACATCCACATTTTTGAAAGAAAACAGAGGTGTTTTTTGCGAAGTGCCTACCTGTAGATTTTGGCCTCTAGCTCAGCCGGCACCTAGGGAAACCTACCAAACCTGTGCATTTCTGAAAACTAGAGACCTAGGGGAATCCAAGGAGGGGTAACTTGCGGAGCTCGGACCAGTTTCTGTTACCCAGAATCCTTTGCAAACCTCAAAATTTGGCTAAAAAAACACATGTTCCTCACATTCCTGTGGCAGAAAGTTCTGTAATCTGAGAGGAGCCACAAATTTCCTTCCACCCAGCGTTCCCCCAAGTCTCTCGATAAAAATGATACCTCACTTGTGTGGGTAGGCCTAGCGCCCACGACAGGAAACGCCCCAAAGCGCAACGTGGACACATCCACATTATTGAAAGAAAACAGAGATGTTTTTTGCGAAGTGCCTACGTGTAGATTTTGGCCTCTAGCTCAGCCGGCACCTAGGGAAACCTACCAAACCTGTGAATTTCTGAAAACTAGAGACCTAGGGGAATCCAAGATGGGGTGACTTGCGGGGCTCGGACCAGGTTCTGTTACCCAGAATCCTTTGCAAACCTCAAAATATGGGTAAAAAAACACATGTTCCTCACATTTCTGTGGCAGAAAGTTCTGGAATCTCAGAGGAGCCACAAATTTCCTTCCACCCAGTGTTCCCCCAAGTCTCCCAATAAAAATGATACCTCACTTGTGTGGGTAGGCCTAGCGCCCGCGACAGGAAACGCCCCAAAGCGCAATGTGGACACATCCACATTTTTGAAAGAAAACAGAGGTGTTTTTTGCGAAGTGCCTACCTGTAGATTTTGGCCTCTAGCTCAGCCGGCACCTAGGGAAACCTACCAAACCTGTGCATTTCTGAAAACTAGAGACCTAGGGGAATCCAAGGAGGGGTAACTTGCGGAGCTCGGACCAGTTTCTGTTACCCAGAATCCTTTGCAAACCTCAAAATTTGGCTAAAAAAACACATGTTCCTCACATTCCTGTGGCAGAAAGTTCTGTAATCTGAGAGGAGCCACAAATTTCCTTCCACCCAGCGTTCCCCCAAGTCTCTCGATAAAAATGATACCTCACTTGTGTGGGTAGGCCTAGCGCCCACGACAGGAAACGCCCCAAAGCGCAACGTGGACACATCCACATTATTGAAAGAAAACAGAGATGTTTTTTGCGAAGTGCCTACATGTAGATTTTGGCCTCTAGCTCAGCCGGCACCTAGGGAAACCTACCAAACCTGTGAATTTCTGAAAACTAGAGACCTAGGGGAATCCAAGATGGGGTGACTTGCGGGGCTCGGACCAGGTTCTGTTACCCAGAATCCTTTGCAAACCTCAAAATATGGCTAAAAAAACACATGTTCCTCACATTTCTGTGGCAGAAAGTTCTGGAATCTGAGAGGAGCCACAAATTTCCTTCCACCCAGCGTTCCCCCAAGTCTACCAATAAAAATGATACCTCACTTGTGTGGGTAGGCCTAGCGCCCGCGACAGGAAACGCCCCAAAGCGCAACGTGGACACATCCACATTTTTGAAAGAAAACAGAGGTGTTTTTTGCGAAGTGCCTACCTGTAGATTTTGGCCTCAAGCTCAGCCGGCACCTAGGGAAACCTACCAAACCTGTGCATTTCTGAAAACTAGAGATCTATGGGAATCCAAGGAGGGGTGACTTGCGGGGCTCGGACCAGGTTCTGCTACACCGAATCCTTTCCAAACCTCAAAATTTGGCTAAAAAAACACATGTTCCTCACATTTCTGTGGCAGAAAGTTCTGGAATCTGAGAGGAGCCACAAATTTCCTTCAACCCAGCGTTCCCCCAAGTCTCCCAATAAAAATGATACCTCACTTATTTGGGTAGGCCTAGCGCCCGCGTCAGGAAACGCCCCAAAGCGCAATGTGGACACATCCACATTTTTTAAAGAAAACAGGAGGTGTTTTTTGCGAAGTGCCTACCTGTAGATTTTGGCCTCTAGCTCAGCCGGCACCTAGGGAAACCTACCAAACCTTTGCATTTTTGAAAACTAGAGACCTAGGGAAATCCAAGGAGGGGTGACTTGCGGGTCTCGGACCAGGTTCAGTTACCCAGAATCCTTTGCAAACCACAAAATTTGGCAAAAAAAAACACTTGTTCCTCACATTTCTGTGGCAGAAAGTTCTGGAATCTGAGAGGAGCCACAAATTTCCTTCCACCCAGCGTTCCCCCGAGTCTCCTGATAAAAATGATACCTCACTTGTGTGGGTAGGCCTAGCGCCCGCGACAGGAAACGCCCCAAAGCGCAGCGTGGACACATCCAAATTTTTAAAGAAAACAGAGGTGTTTTTTGCGAAGTGCCTACCTGTAGATTTTGGCCTCTAGCTCAGCCGGCACCTAGGGAAACCTGCCAAACCTGTGCATTTCTGAAAACTAGAGACCTAGGGGAATCCAAGTTGGGGTGACTTGCGGGGTTCGGACCAGGTTCTGTTACCCAGAATCCTTTGCAAACCTCAAAATATGGGTGAAAAAACACATGTTCCTCACATTCCTGTGGCAGAAAGTTCTGTAATCTGAGAGGAGCCACAAATTTCCTTCCACCCAGCGTTCCCCCAAGTCTCTCGATAAAAATGATACCTCACTTGTGTGGGTAGGCCTAGCGCCCACGACAGGAAACGCCCCAAAGCGCAACGTGGACACATCCACATTATTGAAAGAAAACAGAGATGTTTTTTGCGAAGTGCCTACGTGTAGATTTTGGCCTCTAGCTCAGCCGGCACCTAGGGAAACCTACCAAACCTGTGAATTTCTGAAAACTAGAGACCTAGGGGAATCCAAGATGGGGTGACTTGCGGGGCTCGGACCAGGTTCTGTTACCCAGAATCCTTTGCAAACCTCAAAATTTGGCTAAAAAAACACATGTTCCTCACATTTCTGTGGCAGAAAGTTCTGGAATCTCAGAGGAGCCACAAATTTCCTTCCACCCAGTGTTCCCCCAAGTCTCCCAATAAAAATGATACCTCACTTGTGTGGGTAGGCCTAGCGCCCGCGACAGGAAACGCCCCAAAGCGCAACGTGGACACATCCACATTTTTGAAAGAAAACAGAGGTGTTTTTTGCGAAGTGCCTACCTGTAGATTTTGGCCTCTAGCTCAGCCGGCACCTATTGAAACCTACCAAACCTGTGCATTTCTGAAAACTAGAGACCTAGGGGAATCCAAGGAGGGGTAACTTGCGGAGCTCGGACCAGTTTCTGTTACCCAGAATCCTTTGCAAACCTCAAAATGTGGCTAAAAAAACACATGTTCCTCACATTCCTGTTGCAGAAAGTTCTGTAATCTGAGAGGAGCCACAAATTTCCTTCCACCCAGCGTTCCCCCAAGTCTCCCGATAAAAATGATACCTCACTTGTGTGGGTAGGCCTAGCGCCCACGACAGGAAACGCCCCAAAGTGCAACGTGGACACATCCACATTATTGAAAGAAAACAGAGATGTTTTTTGCGAAGTGCCTACGTATAGATTTTGGCCTCTAGCTCAGCCGGCACCTAGGGAAACCTACCAAACCTGTGAATTTCTGAAAACTAGAGACCTAGGGGAATCCAAGATGGGGTGACTTGCAGGGCTCGGACCAGGTTCTGTTACCCAGAATCCTTTGCAAACCTCAAAATATGGCAAAAAAAACACATGTTCCTCACATTTCTGTGGCAGAAAGTTCTGGAATCTGAGAGGAGCCACAAATTTCCTTCCACCCAGCGTTCCCCCAAGTCTCCCAATAAAAATGATACCTCACTTGTGTGGGTAGGCCTAGCGCCCGCGACAGGAAACGCCCCAAAGCGCAACGTGGACACATCCACATTTTTGAAAGAAAACAGAGGTGTTTTTTGCGAAGTGCCTACCTGTAGATTTTGGCCTCAAGCTCAGCCGGCACCTAGGGAAACCTACCAAACCTGTGCATTTCTGAAAACTAGAGATCTATGGGAATCCAAGGAGGGGTGACTTGCGGGGCTCGGACCAGGTTCTGCTACACCGAATCCTTTGCAAACCTCAAAATTTGGCTAAAAAAACACATGTTCCTCACTTTTCTGTGGCAGAAAGTTCTGGAATCTGAGAGGAGCCACAAATTTCCTTCAACCCAGCGTTCCCCCAAGTCTCCCAATAAAAATGATACCTCACTTATTTGTGTAGGCCTAGCGCCCGCGTCAGGAAACGCCCCAAAGCGCAATGTGGACACATCCACATTTTTTAAAGAAAACAGGAGGTGTTTTTTGCGAAGTGCCTACCTGTAGATTTTGGCCTCTAGCTCAGCCGGCACCTAGGGAAACCTACCAAACCTTTGCATTTTTGAAAGCTAGAGACCTAGGGAAATCCAAGGAGGGGTGACTTGCGGGTCTCGGACCAGGTTCAGTTACCCAGAATCCTTTGCAAACCACAAAATTTGGCAAAAACAACACATGTTCCTCACATTTCTGTGGCAGAAAGTTCTGGAATCTGAGAGGAGCCACAAATTTCCTTCCACCCAGCGTTCCCCCGAGTCTCCTGATAAAAATGATACCTCACTTGTGTGGGTAGGCCTAGCGCCCGCGACAGGAAACGCCCCAAAGCGCAGCGTGGACACATCCAAATTTTTAAAGAAAACAGAGGTGTTTTTTGCGAAGTGCCTACCTGTAGATTTTGGCCTCTAGCTCAGCCGGCACCTAGGGAAACCTGCCAAACCTGTGCATTTCTGAAAACTAGAGACCTAGGGGAATCCAAGTTGGGGTGACTTGCGGGGTTCGGACCAGGTTCTGTTACCCAGAATCCTTTGCAAACCTCAAAATATGGGTGAAAAAACACATGTTCCTCACATTTCTGTGGCAGAAAGTTCTGGAATCTCAGAGAAGCCACAAATTTCCTTCCACCCAACGTTCCCCCAAGTCTCCCGATAAAAATGATACCTCACTTGTGTGGGTAGGCCTAGCCCCCGCGACAGGAAACGCCCCAAAGCGCAACGTGGACACATCCACATTTTTTAAAGAAAACAGGAGGTGTTTTTTGCGAAGTGCCTACCTGTAGATTTTGGCCTCTAGCTCAGCCGGCACCTAGGGAAACCTACCAAACCTGTGCATTTCTGAAAACTAGAGACCTAGGGGAATCCAAGGAGGGGTGACTTGTGGGGCTCGGACCAGGTTCTGTTACCCAGAATCCTTTGCAAACCTCAAAATTTGACAAAAAAAAACACATGTTCCTCACATTTCTGTGGCTTAAAGTTCTGGAATCTGAGAGGAGCCACAAATTTCCTTCCACCCAGTGTTCCCCCAAGTCTCCCGATAAAAATGATACCTCACTTGTATGGGTAGGCCTAGCGCCCGCGACTGGAAACGCCCCAAAGCGCAACGTGGACACATCCACATTTTTGAAAGAAAACAGAGATGTTTTTTGCGAAGTGCCTACGTGTAGATTTTGGCCTCTAGCTCAGCCGGCACCTAGGGAAACCTACCAAACCTGTGCATTTCTGAAAACTAGAGACCTAGGGGAATCCAAGGAGGGGTGACTTGCAGGGCTCGGCCCAGGTTCTGTTACCCCGAATCCTTTGCAAACTTCAAAATTTGGCTAAAAAAACACATGTTCCTCACATTTCTATGGCAGAAAGTTCTGGAATCTGAGAGGAGCCACAAATTTCCTTCCACCCAGCGTTCCCCCAAGTCTCCCGATAAAAATGATACCTCACTTGTGTGGGTAGGCCTAGCGCCCGCGACAGGAAACGCCCCAAAGCGCAACGTGGACACATCCAAATTTTTGAAAGAAAACAGAGCTGTTTTTTGCAAAGTGCCTACCTGTAGATTTTGGCCTCTAGCTCAGCCGGCCCCTATGGAAACCTACCAAACCTGTGCATTTCTGACAACTAGAGACCTAGGGGAATCCAAGGAGGGGTGACTTGCGGGGCTCGGACCAGGTTCTGTTACCCAGAATCCTTTGCAAACCTCAAAAGTTGGCTAAAAAAACACATGTTCCTCATATTTCTGTGGCAGAAAGTTCTGGAATCTGAGAGGAGCCACAGATTTCCTTCCACCCAGCGTTCCCCCAAGTCTCCCGATAAAAATGATACCTCACTTGTGTGGGTAGGCTTAGCGCCCGCGACAGGAAACGCCCCAAAGCGCAACGTGGACACATCCACATTTTTGAAAGAAAACAGAGGTGTTTTTTGCGAAGTGCCTACCTGTAGATTTTGGGCTCTAGCTCAGCCGGCACCTAGGGAAACCTACCAAACCTGTGCATTTCTGAAAACTAGAGACCTAGGGGAATCCAAGGAGGGGTGACTTGCGGAGCTCGGACCAGGTTCTGTTACCCAGAATCCTTTGCAAACCTCAAAATTTGGCTAAAAAAACACATGTTCCTCACATTTCTGTGGCAGAAAGTCCTGGAATCTCAGAGGAGCCACAAATTTCCTTCCACCCAGCGTTCCCCCAAGTCTCCCGATAAAAATGATACCTCACTTGTGTGGGTAGGCCTAGCGCCTGCGACAGGAAACGCCCCAAAGCGCAACGTGGACACATCCACATTTTTGAAAGAAAACAGAGGTGTTTTTTGCGAAAGGGCCTACCTGTAGATTTTGGCCTCTAGCTCAGCCGGCACCTAGGGAAACCTACCAAACCTGTGCATTTCTGAAAACTAGAGACCTAGGGGAATCCAAGGAGGGGTGACTTGCGGGGCTCGGACCAGGATCTGTTACCCAGAATCCTTTGCAAATCTCAAAATTTGGCTAAAAAAACACAAGTTCCTCACATTTCTGTGGCTTAAAGTTCTGGAATCTGAGAGGAGCCACAAATTTCCTTCCACCCAGCGTTCCCCCAAGTCTCCCGATAAAAATGATACCTCACTTGTGTGGGTAGGCCTAGCGCCCGCGACAGGAAACGCCCCAAAGCGCAACGTGGACACATCCACATTTTTTAAAGAAAACAGAGGTGTTTTTTGCGAAGTGCCTACCTGTAGATTTTGGCCTCTAGCTCAGCCGGCACCTAGGGAAACCTACAAAACCTGTGCATTTCTGAAAACTAGAGACCTAGGGGAATCCAAGATGGGGTGACTTACGGGGCTCGGACCAGGTTCTGTTACCCAAAATCCTTTGCAAACCTCAAAATTTGGCTAAAAAAACACATGTTCCTTATATTTCTGTGGCAGAAAGTTCTGGAATCTGAGAGGATCCACAGATTTCCTTCCACCCAGCGTTCCCCCAAGTCTCCCGATAAAAATGATACCTCACTTGTGTGGGTAGGCCTAGCGCCTGCGACAGGAAACGCCCCAAAGCGCAACGTGGACACATCCACATTTTTGAAAGAAAACAGAGGTGTTTTTTGCGAAGTGCCTACCTGTAGATTTTGGGCTCTAGCTCAGCCGGCACCTAGGGAAACCTACCAAACCTGTGCATTTCTGAAAACTAGAGACCTAGGGGAATCCAAGGAGGGGTGACTTGCGGAGCTCGGACCAGGTTCTGTTACCCAGAATCCTTTGCAAACCTCAAAATTTGGCTAAAAAAACACATGTTCCTCACATTTCTGTAGCAGAAAGTTCTGGAATCTGAGAGGAGCCACAAATTTCCTTCCACCCAGCGTTCCCCCAAGTCTCCCGATAAAAATGATACCTCACTTGTGTGGGTAGGCCTAGCGCCCGCGACAGGAAACGCCCCAAAGCGCAACGTGGACACATCCACATTTTTGAAAGAAAACAGAGGTGTTTTTTGCGAAAGGGCCTACCTGTAGATTTTGGCCTCTAGCTCAGCCGGCACCTAGGGAAACCTACCAAACCTGTGCATTTCTGAAAACTAGAGACCTAGGGGAATCCAAGGAGGGGTGACTTGCGGGGCTCGGACCAGGATCTGTTACCCAGAATCCTTTGCAAATCTCAAAATTTGACAAAAAAAAACACATGTTCCTCACATTACTGTGGCTTAAAGTTCTGGAATCTGAGAGGAGCCACAAATTTCCTTCCACCCAGTGTTCCCCCAAGTCTCCCGATAAAAATGATACCTCACTTGTATGGGTAGGCCTAGCGCCCGCGACTGGAAACGCCCCAAAGCGCAACGTGGACACATCCACATTTTTGAAAGAAAACAGAGATGTTTTTTGCGAAGTGCCTACGTGTAGATTTTGGCCTCTAGCTCAGCCGGCACCTAGGGAAACCTACCAAACCTGTGCATTTCTGAAAACTAGAGACCTAGGGGAATCCAAGGAGGGGTGACTTGCAGGGCTCGGCCCAGGTTCTGTTACCCCGAATCCTTTGCAAACTTCAAAATTTGGCTAAAAAAACACATGTTCCTCACATTTCTATGGCAGAAAGTTCTGGAATCTGAGAGGAGCCACAAATTTCCTTCCACCCAGCGTTCCCCCAAGTCTCCCGATAAAAATGATACCTCACTTGTGTGGGTAGGCCTAGCGCCCGCGACAGGAAACGCCCCAAAGCGCAACGTGGACACATCCAAATTTTTGAAAGAAAACAGAGCTGTTTTTTGCAAAGTGCCTACCTGTAGATTTTGGCCTCTAGCTCAGCCGGCCCCTATGGAAACCTACCAAACCTGTGCATTTCTGACAACTAGAGACCTAGGGGAATCCAAGGAGGGGTGACTTGCGGGGCTCGGACCAGGTTCTGTTACCCAGAATCCTTTGCAAACCTCAAAAGTTGGCTAAAAAAACACATGTTCCTCATATTTCTGTGGCAGAAAGTTCTGGAATCTGAGAGGAGCCACAGATTTCCTTCCACCCAGCGTTCCCCCAAGTCTCCCGATAAAAATGATACCTCACTTGTGTGGGTAGGCTTAGCGCCCGCGACAGGAAACGCCCCAAAGCGCAACGTGGACACATCCACATTTTTGAAAGAAAACAGAGGTGTTTTTTGCGAAGTGCCTACCTGTAGATTTTGGGCTCTAGCTCAGCCGGCACCTAGGGAAACCTACCAAACCTGTGCATTTCTGAAAACTAGAGACCTAGGGGAATCCAAGGAGGGGTGACTTGCGGAGCTCGGACCAGGTTCTGTTACCCAGAATCCTTTGCAAACCTCAAAATTTGGCTAAAAAAACACATGTTCCTCACATTTCTGTGGCAGAAAGTTCTGGAATCTGAGAGGAGCCACAAATTTCCTTCCACCCAGCGTTCCCCCAAGTCTCCCGATAAAAATGATACCTCACTTGTGTGGGTAGGCCTAGCGCCCGCGACAGGAAACGCCCCAAAGCGCAACGTGGACACATCCAAATTTTTGAAAGAAAACAGAGCTGTTTTTTGCAAAGTGCCTACCTGTAGATTTTGGCCTCTAGCTCAGCCGGCCCCTATGGAAACCTACCAAACCTGTGCATTTCTGACAACTAGAGACCTAGGGGAATCCAAGGAGGGGTGACTTGCGGGGCTCGGACCAGGTTCTGTTACCCAGAATCCTTTGCAAACCTCAAAAGTTGGCTAAAAAAACACATGTTCCTCATATTTCTGTGGCAGAAAGTTCTGGAATCTGAGAGGAGCCACAGATTTCCTTCCACCCAGCGTTCCCCCAAGTCTCCCGATAAAAATGATACCTCACTTGTGTGGGTAGGCTTAGCGCCCGCGACAGGAAACGCCCCAAAGCGCAACGTGGACACATCCACATTTTTGAAAGAAAACAGAGGTGTTTTTTGCGAAGTGCCTACCTGTAGATTTTGGGCTCTAGCTCAGCCGGCACCTAGGGAAACCTACCAAACCTGTGCATTTCTGAAAACTAGAGACCTAGGGGAATCCAAGGAGGGGTGACTTGCGGAGCTCGGACCAGGTTCTGTTACCCAGAATCCTTTGCAAACCTCAAAATTTGGCTAAAAAAACACATGTTCCTCACATTTCTGTGGCAGAAAGTTCTGGAATCTCAGAGGAGCCACAAATTTCCTTCCACCCAGCGTTCCCCCAAGTCTCCCGATAAAAATGATACCTCACTTGTGTGGGTAGGCCTAGCGCCCGCGACAGGAAACGCCCCAAAGCGCAACGTGGACACATCCACATTTTTGAAAGAAAACAGATGTGTTTTTTGCGAAAGGGCCTACCTGTAGATTTTGGCCTCTAGCTCAGCCGGCACCTAGGGAAACCTACCAAACCTGTGCATTTCTGAAAACTAGAGACCTAGGGGAATCCAAGGAGGGGTGACTTGCGGGGCTCGGACCAGGATCTGTTACCCAGAATCCTTTGCAAATCTCAAAATTTGGCTAAAAAAACACAAGTTCCTCACATTTCTGTGGCTTAAAGTTCTGGAATCTGAGAGGAGCCACAAATTTCCTTCCACCCAGCGTTCCCCCAAGTCTCCCGATAAAAATGATACCTCACTTGTGTGGGTAGGCCTAGCGCCCGCGACAGGAAACGCCCCAAAGCGCAACGTGGACACATCCACATTTTTTAAAGAAAACAGAGGTGTTTTTTGCGAAGTGCCTACCTGTAGATTTTGGCCTCTAGCTCAGCCGGCACCTAGGGAAACCTACCAAACCTGTGCATTTCTGAAAACTAGAGATCTATGGGAATCTAAGGAGGGGTGACTTGCGGGGCTCGGACCAGGTTCTGCTACACCGAATCCTTTGCAAACCTCAAAATTTGGCTAAAAAAACACATGTTCCTCACATTTCTGTGGCAGAAAGTTCTGGAATCTGAGAGGAGCCACAAATTTCCTTCAACCCAGCGTTCCCCCAAGTCTCCCAATAAAAATGATACCTCACTTATTTGGGTAGGCCTAGCGCCCGCGTCAGGAAACGCCCCAAAGCGCAATGTGGACACATCCACATTTTTTAAAGAAAACAGGAGGTGTTTTTTGCGAAGTGCCTACCTGTAGATTTTGGCCTCTAGCTCAGCCGGCACCTAGGGAAACCTACCAAACCTTTGCATTTTTGAAAACTAGAGACCTAGGGAAATCCAAGGAGGGGTGACTTGCGGGTCTCGGACCAGGTTCAGTTACCCAGAATCCTTCGCAAACCACAAAATTTGGCAAAAAAAACACATGTTCCTCACATTTCTGTGGCAGAAAGTTCTGGAATCTGAGAGGAGCCACAAATTTCCTTCCACCCAGCGTTCCCCCGAGTCTCCTGATAAAAATGATACCTCACTTGTGTGGGTAGGCCTAGCGCCCGCGACAGGAAACGCCCCAAAGCGCAGCGTGGACACATCCAAATTTTTAAAGAAAACAGAGGTGTTTTTTGCAAAGTGCCTACCTGTAGATTTTGGCCTCTAGCTCAGCCGGCACCTAGGGAAATCTACCAAACCTGTGCATTTCTGAAAACTAGAGACCTAGGGGAATCCAAGGAGGGGTGACTTGCGGAGATCGGACCAGGTTCTGTTACCCAGAATCCTTTGCAAACCTCAAAATTTGGCTAAAAAAACACATGTTCCTCACATTTCTGTGGCACAAAGTTCTGGAATCTGAGAGGAGCCACAAATTTCCTTCCACCCAGCGTTCCCCCAAGTCTCCCGATAAAAATGATACCTCACTTGTGTGGGTAGGCCTAGCGCCCGCGAGAGGAAACGCCCCAAAGCGCAACGTGGACACATCCACATTTTTGAAAGAAAACAGAGGTGTTTTTTGCGAAAGGGCCTACCTGTAGATTTTGGCCTCTAGCTCAGCCGGCACCTAGGGAAACCTACCAAAGCTGTGCATTTCTGAAAACTAGAGACCTAGGGGAATCCAAGGAGGGGTGACTTGCGGGGCTCGGACCAGGATCTGTTACCCAGAATCCTTTGCAAATCTCAAAATTTGGCTAAAAAAACACAAGTTCCTCACATTTCTGTGGCTTAAAGTTCTGGAATCTAAGAGGAGCCACAAATTTCCTTCCACCCAGCGTTCCCCCAAGTCTCCCGATAAAAATGATACCTCACTTGTGTGGGTAGGCCTAGCACCCGCGACAGGAAATGCCCCAAAGCGCAACGTGGACACATCCAAATTTTTGAAAAAAAACAGAGGTGTTTTTTGCGAAGTGCCTACCTGTAGATTTTGGCCTCTAGCTCAGCCGGCAATTGGGGAAACCTACCAAACCTGTGCATTTTTGAAAACTAGAGACCTAGGGGAATCCAAGGAGGGGTAACTTGCGGAGCTCGGACCAGGTTCTGTTACCCAGAATCCTTTGCAAACCTCAAAATTTGGCTAATAAAACACATGTTCCTCACATTTCTGAGGCGGAAAGTTCTGGAATCTGAGAGGAGCCACAAATTTCCTTCCACCCAGCATTCCCCCAAGTCTCCCGATAAAAATGATACCTCACTTGTGTGGGTAGGCCTAGCGCCCGCGACAGGAAACGCCCCAAAGCGCAACATAGACACATCCAAATTTTTGAAAGAAAACAGAGGTGTTTTTTGCAAAGTGCCTAGCTGTAGATTTTGGCCTCTAGCTCAGCCGGCACCTAGGGAAACCTACCAAACCTGTGCATTTCTGAAAACTAGAGATCTATGGGAATCCAAGGAGGGGTGACTTGCGGGGCTCGTACCAGGTTCTGTTACCCCGAATCCTTTGCAAACCTCAAAATTTGGCTAAAAAAACACATGTTCCTCACATTTCTGTGGCAGAAAGTTCTGGAATCCGAGAGGAGCCACAAATTTCCTTCCACCCAGCGTTCCCCCAAGTCTCCCAATAAAAATGATACCTCACTTGTGTGGGTAGGCCTAGCGCCCGCGACAGGAAACGCCCCAAAGCTCAATGTGGACACATCCAAATTTTTGAAAGAAAACAGGAGGTGTTTTTTGCGAAGTGCCTACCTGTAGATTTTGGCCTCTAGCTCAGCCGGCACCTAGGGAAACCTACTAAACCTTTGCATTTTTGAAAACTAGAGACCTAGGGAAATCCAAGGAGGGGTGACTTGCGGGTCTCGGACCAGGTTCTGTTACCCAGAATCCTTTGCAAACCACAAAATTTGGCTAAAAAAACACATGTTCCTCACATTTCTGTGGCAGAAAGTTCTGGAATCTGAGAGGAGCCACAAATTTCCTTCCACCCAGCGTTCCCCCGAGTCTCCCGATAAAAATGATACCTCACTTGTGTGGGTAGGCCTAGCGCCCGCGTCAGGAAACGCCCCAAAGCGCAACATAGACACATCCAAATTTTTGAAAGAAAACAGAGGTGTTTTTTGCAAAGTGCCTACCTGTAGATTTTGGCCTCTAGCTCAGCCGGCACCTAGGGAAACCTACCAAACCTGTGCATTTCTGAAAACTAGAGACCTAGGGGAATCCAAGGAGGGGTGACTTGCGGAGCTCGGACCAGGTTCTGTTACCCAGAATCCTTTGCAAACCTCATAATTTGGCTAAAAAAACACATGTTCCTCACATTTCTGTGGCAGAAAGTTCTGGAATCCGAGAGGAGCCACAAATTTCCTTCCACCCAGCGTTCCCCCAAGTCTCCCAATAAAAATGATACCTCACTTGTGTGGGTAGGCCTAGCGCCCGCGACAGGAAACGCCCCAAAGCTCAATGTGGACACATCCAAATTTTTGAAAGAAAACAGGAGGTGTTTTTTGCGAAGTGCCTACCTGTAGATTTTGGCCTCTAGCTCAGCCGGCACCTAGGGAAACCTACTAAACCTTTGCATTTTTGAAAACTAGAGACCTAGAGAAATCCAAGGAGGGGTGACTTGCGGGTCTCGGACCAGGTTCTGTTACCCAGAATCCTTTGCAAACCACAAAATTTGGCTAAAAAAACACATGTTCCTCACATTTCTGTGGCAGAAAGTTCTGGAATCTGAGAGGAGCCACAAATTTCCTTCCACCCAGCGTTCCCCCGAGTCTCCCGATAAAAATGATACCTCACTTGTGTGGGTAGGCCTAGCGCCCGCGTCAGGAAACGCCCCAAAGCGCAACATAGACACATCCAAATTTTTGAAAGAAAACAGAGGTGTTTTTTGCAAAGTGCCTACCTGTAGATTTTGGCCTCTAGCTCAGCCGGCACCTAGGGAAACCTACCAAACCTGTGCATTTCTGAAAACTAGAGACCTAGGGGAATCCAAGGAGGGGTGACTTGCGGAGCTCGGACCAGGTTCTGTTACCCAGAATCCTTTGCAAACCTCATAATTTGGCTTAAAAAAAACATGTTCCTCACATTTCTGTGGCAGAAAGTTCTGGAATCTGTGAGGAGCCACAAATTTCCTTCCACCCAGCGTTCCCCCAAGTCTCCCGATAAAAATGATACCTCACTTGTGTGGGTAGGCCTAGCGCCCGCGACAGGAAACGCCCCAAAGCGCAACGTGGACACATCCAAATTTTTTAAAGAAAACAGAGGTGTTTTTTGCGAAGTGCCTACCTGTAGATTTTGGCCTCTAGCTCAGCCGGCACCTAGGGAAACCTACCAAACCTGTGCATTTCTGAAAACTAGAGATCTATGGGAATCCAAGGAGGGGTGACTTGCGGGGCTCGGACCAGGTTCTGTTACCCAGAATCCTTTGCAAACCTCAAAATTTGGCTAATAAAACACATGTTCCTCACATTTCTGTGGCAGAAAGTTCTGGAATCTGAGAGGAGCCACAAATTTCCTTCCACCCATCGTTCCCCCAAGTCTCCCAATAAAAATGATACCTCACTTGTGTGGGTAGGCCTAGCGCCCGCGACAGGAAACGGCCCAAAGCTCAATGTGGACACATCCAAATTTTTGAAAGAAAACAGGAAGTGTTTCTTGCGAAGTGCCTACCTGTAGATTTTGGCCTCTAGCTCAGCCGGCACCTAGGGAAACCTACCAAACCTTTGCATTTTTGAAAACTAGAGACCTAGGGAAATCCAAGGAGGGGTGACTTGCGGGTCTCGGACCAGGTTCTGTTACCCAGAATCCTTGCAAACCACAACATTTGGCTAAAAAAACACATGTTCCTCACATTTCTGTGGCAGAAAGTTCTGGAATCTGAGAGGAGCCACAAATTTCCTTCCCCCCAGCGTTCCCCCGAGTCTCCTGATAAAAATGATACCTCACTTGTGTGGGTAGGCCTAGCGCCCGCGACAGGAAACGCCCCAAAGCGCAACGTGGACACATCCACATTTTTAAAGAAAACAGAGGTGTTTTTTGCGAAGTGCCTACCTGTAGATTTTGGCCTCTAGCTCAGCTGGCACCTAGGGAAACCTACCAAACCTTTGCATTTCTGAAAACTAGAGACCTAGGGGAATCCAAGATGGGGTGACTTGCGGGGCTCGGACCAGGTTCTGTTACCCAGAATCCTTTGCAAACCTCAAAATATGGGTAAAAAAACACATGTTCCTCACATTTCTGTGGCAGAAAGTTCTGGAATCTGAGAGGAGCCACAAATTTCCTTCCACCCAGCGTTCCCCCGAGTCTCCTGATAATAATGATACCTCACTTGTGTGGGTAGGCCTAGCCCACGCGACAGGAAACGCCCCAAAGCGCAACGTGGACACATCCACATTTTTGAAAGAAAACAGAGGTGTTTTCTATGAAGTGCCTACCTGTAGATTTTGGCCTCTAGCTCAGCCGGCACCTAGGGAAACCTACTAAACCTTTGCATTTTTGAAAACTAGAGACCTAGGGAAATCCAAGGAGGGGTGACTTGCGGGTCTCGGACCAGGTTCTGTTACCCAGAATCCTTTGCAAACCACAAAATTTGGCTAAAAAAACACATGTTCCTCACATTTCTGTGGCAGAAAGTTCTGGAATCTGAGAGGAGCCACAAATTTCCTTCCACCCAGCGTTCCCCCGAGTCTCCCGATAAAAATGATACCTCACTTGTGTGGGTAGGCCTAGCGCCCGCGTCAGGAAACGCCCCAAAGCGCAACATAGACACATCCAAATTTTTGAAAGAAAACAGAGGTGTTTTTTGCAAAGTGCCTACCTGTAGATTTTGGCCTCTAGCTCAGCCGGCACCTAGGGAAACCTACCAAACCTGTGCATTTCTGAAAACTAGAGACCTAGGGGAATCCAAGGAGGGGTGACTTGCGGAGCTCGGACCAGGTTCTGTTACCCAGAATCCTTTGCAAACCTCAAAATTTGGCTAATAAAACACATGTTCCTCACATTTCTGTGGCAGGAAGTTCTGGAATCTGAGAGGAGCCACAAATTTCCTTCCACCCAGCGTTCCCCCAAGTCTCCCAATAAAAATGATACCTCACTTGTGTGGGTAGGCCTAGCGCCCGCGACAGGAAACGGCCCAAAGCTCAATGTGGACACATCCAAATTTTTGAAAGAAAACAGGAAGTGTTTCTTGGGAAGTGCCTACCTGTAGATTTTGGCCTCTAGCTCAGCCGGCACCTAGGGAAACCTACCAAACCTTTGCATTTTTGAAAACTAGAGACCTAGGGAAATCCAAGGAGGGGTGACTTGCGGGTCTCGGACCAGGTTCTGTTACCCAGAATCCTTGCAAACCACAACATTTGGCTAAAAAAACACATGTTCCTCACATTTCTGTGGCAGAAAGTTCTGGAATCTGAGAGGAGCCACAAATTTCCTTCCACCCAGCGTTCCCCCGAGTCTCCTGATAAAAATGATACCTCACTTGTGTGGGTAGGCCTAGCGCCCGCGACAGGAAACGCCCCAAAGCGCAACGTGGACACATCCACATTTTTAAAGAAAACAGAGGTGTTTTTTGCGAAGTGCCTACCTGTAGATTTTGGCCTCTAGCTCAGCTGGCACCTAGGGAAACCTACCAAACCTGTGCATTTCTGAAACTAGAGACCTAGGGGAATCCAAGATGGGGTGACTTGCGGGGCTCGGACCAGGTTCTGTTACCCAGAATCCTTTGCAAACCACATAATTTGGCTAAAAAAACACATGTTCCTCACATTTCTGTGGCAGAAAGTTCTGGAATCTGAGAGGAGCCACAAATTTCCTTCCACCCAGCGTTCCCCCGAGTCTCCCGATAAAAATGATACCTCACTTGTGTGGGTAGGCCTAGCGCCCGCGTCAGGAAACGCCCCAAAGCGCAACATAGACACATCCAAATTTTTGAAAGAAAACAGAGGTGTTTTTTGCAAAGTGCCTACCTGTAGATTTTGGCCTCTAGCTCAGCCGGCACCTAGGGAAACCTACCAAACCTGTGCATTTCTGAAAACTAGAGACCTAGGGGAATCCAAGGAGGGGTGACTTGCGGAGCTCGGACCAGGTTCTGTTACCCAGAATCCTTTGCAAACCTCATAATTTGGCTTAAAAAACACATGTTCCTCACATTTCTGTGGCAGAAAGTTCTGGAATCTGTGAGGAGCCACAAATTTCCTTCCACCCAGCGTTCCCCCAAGTCTCCCGATAAAAATGATACCTCACTTGTGTGGGTAGGCCTAGCGCCCGCGACAGGAAACGCCCCAAAGCGCAACGTGGACACATCCAAATTTTTGAAAGAAAACAGAGGTGTTTTTTGCAAAGTGCCTACCTGTAGATTTTGGCCTCTAGCTCAGCCGGCACCTAGCGAAACCTACCAAACCTGTGCATTTCTGAAAACTAGAGATCTATGGGAATCCAAGGAGGGGTGACTTGCGGTCCTCGGACCAGGTTCTGTTACCCAGAATCCTTTGCAAACCTCAAAATTTGGCTAATAAAACACATGTTCCTCATATTTCTGTGGCAGAAAGTTCTGGAATCTGAGAGGAGCCACAAATTTCCTTCCACCCAGCGTTCCCCCAAGTCTCCCAATAAAAATGATACCTCACTTGTGTGGGTAGGCCTAGCGCCCACGACAGGAAACGGCCCAAAGCTCAATGTGGACACATCCAAATTTTTGAAAGAAAACAGGAAGTGTTTCTTGCGAAGTGCCTACCTGTAGATTTTGGCCTCTAGCTCAGCCGGCACCTAGGGAAACCTACCAAACCTTTGCATTTTTGAAAACTAGAGACCTAGGGAAATCCAAGGAGGGGTGACTTGCGGGTCTCGGACCAGGTTCTGTTACCCAGAATCCTTGCAAACCACAACATTTGGCTAAAAAAACACATGTTCCTCACATTTCTGTGGCAGAAAGTTCTGGAATCTGAGAGGAGCCACAAATTTCCTTCCACCCAGCGTTCCCCCGAGTCTCCTGATAAAAATGATACCTCACTTGTGTGGGTAGGCCTAGCGCCCGCGACAGGAAACGCCCCAAAGCGCAACGTGGACACATCCACATTTTTAAAGAAAACAGAGGTGTTTTTTGCGAAGTGCCTACCTGTAGATTTTGGCCTCTAGCTCAGCTGGCACCTAGGGAAACCTACCAAACCTGTGCATTTCTGAAAACTAGAGACCTAGGGGAATCCAAGATGGGGTGACTTGCGGGGCTCGGACCAGGTTCTGTTACCCAGAATCCTTTGCAAACCTCAAAATATGGGTAAAAAAACACATGTTCCTCACATTTCTGTGGCAGAAAGTTCTGGAATCTCAGAGGAGCCACAAATTTCCTTCCACCCAGTGTTCCCCCAAGTCTCCCAATAAAAATGATACCTCACTTGTGTGGGTAGGCCTAGCGCCCGCGACAGGAAACGCCCCAAAGCGCAACGTGGACACATCCACATTTTTGAAAGAAAACAGAGGTGTTTTTTGCGAAGTGCCTACCTGTAGATTTTGGCCTCTAGCTCAGCCGGCACCTAGGGAAACCTACCAAACCTGTGCATTTCTGAAAACTAGAGACCTAGGGGAATCCAAGGAGGGGTAACTTGCGGAGCTCGGACCAGTTTCTGTTACCCAGAATCCTTTGCAAACCTCAAAATTTGGCTAAAAAAACACATGTTCCTCACATTCCTGTGGCAGAAAGTTCTGTAATCTGAGAGGAGCCACAAATTTCCTTCCACCCAGCGTTCCCCCAAGTCTCTCGATAAAAATGATACCTCACTTGTGTGGGTAGGCCTAGCGCCCACGACAGGAAACGCCCCAAAGCGCAACGTGGACACATCCACATTATTGAAAGAAAACAGAGATGTTTTTTGCGAAGTGCCTACGTGTAGATTTTGGCCTCTAGCTCAGCCGGCACCTAGGGAAACCTACCAAACCTGTGAATTTCTGAAAACTAGAGACCTAGGGGAATCCAAGATGGGGTGACTTGCGGGGCTCGGACCAGGTTCTGTTACCCAGAATCCTTTGCAAACCTCAAAATATGGGTAAAAAAACACATGTTCCTCACATTTCTGTGGCAGAAAGTTCTGGAATCTCAGAGGAGCCACAAATTTCCTTCCACCCAGTGTTCCCCCAAGTCTCCCAATAAAAATGATACCTCACTTGTGTGGGTAGGCCTAGCGCCCGCGACAGGAAACGCCCCAAAGCGCAACGTGGACACATCCACATTTTTGAAAGAAAACAGAGGTGTTTTTTGCGAAGTGCCTACCTGTAGATTTTGGCCTCTAGCTCAGCCGGCACCTAGGGAAACCTACCAAACCTGTGCATTTCTGAAAACTAGAGATCTATGGGAATCCAAGGAGGGGTGACTTGCGGTCCTCGGACCAGGTTCTGTTACCCAGAATCCTTTGCAAACCTCAAAATTTGGCTAATAAAACACATGTTCCTCATATTTCCGTGGCAGAAAGTTCTGGAATCTGAGAGGAGCCACAAATTTCCTTCCACCCAGCGTTCCCCCAAGTCTCCCAATAAAAATGATACCTCACTTGTGTGGGTAGGCCTAGCGCCCGCGACAGGAAACAGCCCAAAGCTCAATGTGGACACATCCAAATTTTTGAAAGAAAACAGGAAGTGTTTCTTGCGAAGTGCCTACCTGTAGATTTTGGCCTCTAGCTCAGCCGGCACCTAGGGAAACCTACCAAACCTTTGCATTTTTGAAAACTAGAGACCTAGGGAAATCCAAGGAGGGGTGACTTGCGGGTCTCGGACCAGGTTCTGTTATCCAGAATCCTTGCAAACCACAACATTTGGCTAAAAAAACACATGTTCCTCACATTTCTGTGGCAGAAAGTTCTGGAATCTGAGAGGAGCCACAAATTTCCTTCCACCCAGCGTTCCCCTGAGTCTCCTGATAAAAATGATACCTCACTTGTGTGGGTAGGCCTAGCGCCCGCGACAGGAAACGCCCCAAAGCGCAACGTGGACACATCCACATTTTTAAAGAAAACAGAGGTGTTTTTTGCGAAGTGCCTACCTGTAGATTTTGGCCTCTAGCTCAGCTGGCACCTAGGGAAACCTACCAAACCTGTGCATTTCTGAAAACTAGAGACCTAGGGGAATCCAAGATGGGGTGACTTGCGGGGCTCGGACCAGGTTCTGTTACCCAGAATCCTTTGCAAACCTCAAAATATGGGTAAAAAAACACATGTTCCTCACATTTCTGTGGCAGAAAGTTCTGGAATCTCAGAGGAGCCACAAATTTCCTTCCACCCAGTGTTCCCCCAAGTCTCCCAATAAAAATGATACCTCACTTGTGTGGGTAGGCCTAGCGCCCGCGACAGGAAACGCCCCAAAGCGCAACGTGGACACATCCACATTTTTTAAAGAAAACAGAGGTGTTTTTTGCGAAGTGCCTACCTGTAGATTTTGGCCTCTAGCTCAGCCGGCACCTAGGGAAACCTACCAAACCTGTGCATTTCTGAAAACTAGAGACCTAGGGGAATCCAAGGAGGGGTAACTTGCGGAGCTCGGACCAGTTTCTGTTACCCAGAATCCTTTGCAAACCTCAAAATTTGGCTAAAAAAACACATGTTCCTCACATTCCTGTGGCAGAAAGTTCTGTAATCTGAGAGGAGCCACAAATTTCCTTCCACCCAGCGTTCCCCCAAGTCTCTCGATAAAAATGATACCTCACTTGTGTGGGTAGGCCTAGCGCCCACGACAGGAAACGCCCCAAAGCGCAACGTGGACACATCCACATTATTGAAAGAAAACAGAGATGTTTTTTGCGAAGTGCCTACGTGTAGATTTTGGCCTCTAGCTCAGCCGGCACCTAGGGAAACCTACCAAACCTGTGAATTTCTGAAAACTAGAGACCTAGGGGAATCCAAGATGGGGTGACTTGCGGGGCTCGGACCAGGTTCTGTTACCCAGAATCCTTTGCAAACCTCAAAATATGGGTAAAAAAACACATGTTCCTCACATTTCTGTGGCAGAAAGTTCTGGAATCTCAGAGGAGCCACAAATTTCCTTCCACCCAGTGTTCCCCCAAGTCTCCCAATAAAAATGATACCTCACTTGTGTGGGTAGGCCTAGCGCCCGCGACAGGAAACGCCCCAAAGCGCAACGTGGACACATCCACATTTTTGAAAGAAAACAGAGGTGTTTTTTGCGAAGTGCCTACCTGTAGATTTTGGCCTCTAGCTCAGCCGGCACCTAGGGAAACCTACCAAACCTGTGCATTTCTGAAAACTAGAGACCTAGGGGAATCCAAGGAGGGGTAACTTGCGGAGCTCGGACCAGTTTCTGTTACCCAGAATCCTTTGCAAACCTCAAAATTTGGCTAAAAAAACACATGTTCCTCACATTCCTGTGGCAGAAAGTTCTGTAATCTGAGAGGAGCCACAAATTTCCTTCCACCCAGCGTTCCCCCAAGTCTCTCGATAAAAATGATACCTCACTTGTGTGGGTAGGCCTAGCGCCCACGACAGGAAACGCCCCAAAGCGCAACGTGGACACATCCACATTATTGAAAGAAAACAGAGATGTTTTTTGCGAAGTGCCTACGTGTAGATTTTGGCCTCTAGCTCAGCCGGCACCTAGGGAAACCTACCAAACCTGTGAATTTCTGAAAACTAGAGACCTAGGGGAATCCAAGATGGGGTGACTTGCGGGGCTCGGACCAGGTTCTGTTACCCAGAATCCTTTGCAAACCTCAAAATATGGCTAAAAAAACACATGTTCCTCACATTTCTGTGGCAGAAAGTTCTGGAATCTGAGAGGAGCCACAAATTTCCTTCCACCCAGCGTTCCCCCAAGTCTACCAATAAAAATGATACCTCACTTGTGTGGGTAGGCCTAGCGCCCGCGACAGGAAACGCCCCAAAGCGCAACGTGGACACATCCACATTTTTGAAAGAAAACAGAGGTGTTTTTTGCGAAGTGCCTACCTGTAGATTTTGGCCTCAAGCTCAGCCGGCACCTAGGGAAACCTACCAAACCTGTGCATTTCTGAAAACTAGAGATCTATGGGAATCCAAGGAGGGGTGACTTGCGGGGCTCGGACCAGGTTCTGCTACACCGAATCCTTTGCAAACCTCAAAATTTGGCTAAAAAAACACATGTTCCTCACATTTCTGTGGCAGAAAGTTCTGGAATCTGAGAGGAGCCACAAATTTCCTTCAACCCAGCGTTCCCCCAAGTCTCCCAATAAAAATGATACCTCACTTATTTGGGTAGGCCTAGCGCCCGCGTCAGGAAACGCCCCAAAGCGCAATGTGGACACATCCACATTTTTTAAAGAAAACAGGAGGTGTTTTTTGCGAAGTGCCTACCTGTAGATTTTGGCCTCTAGCTCAGCCGGCACCTAGGGAAACCTACCAAACCTTTGCATTTTTGAAAACTAGAGACCTAGGGAAATCCAAGGAGGGGTGACTTGCGGGTCTCGGACCAGGTTCAGTTACCCAGAATCCTTTGCAAACCACAAAATTTGGCAAAAAAAACACTTGTTCCTCACATTTCTGTGGCAGAAAGTTCTGGAATCTGAGAGGAGCCACAAATTTCCTTCCACCCAGCGTTCCCCCGAGTCTCCTGATAAAAATGATACCTCACTTGTGTGGGTAGGCCTAGCGCCCGCGACAGGAAACGCCCCAAAGCGCAGCGTGGACATATCCAAATTTTTAAAGAAAACAGAGGTGTTTTTTGCGAAGTGCCTACCTGTAGATTTTGGCCTCTAGCTCAGCCGGCACCTAGGGAAACCTGCCAAACCTGTGCATTTCTGAAAACTAGAGACCTAGGGGAATCCAAGTTGGGGTGACTTGCGGGGTTCGGACCAGGTTCTGTTACCCAGAATCCTTTGCAAACCTCAAAATATGGGTGAAAAAACACATGTTCCTCACATTCCTGTGGCAGAAAGTTCTGTAATCTGAGAGGAGCCACAAATTTCCTTCCACCCAGCGTTCCCCCAAGTCTCTCGATAAAAATGATACCTCACTTGTGTGGGTAGGCCTAGCGCCCACGACAGGAAACGCCCCAAAGCGCAACGTGGACACATCCACATTATTGAAAGAAAACAGAGATGTTTTTTGCGAAGTGCCTACGTGTAGATTTTGGCCTCTAGCTCAGCCGGCACCTAGGGAAACCTACCAAACCTGTGAATTTCTGAAAACTAGAGACCTAGGGGAATCCAAGATGGGGTGACTTGCGGGGCTCGGACCAGGTTCTGTTACCCAGAATCCTTTGCAAACCTCAAAATTTGGCTAAAAAAACACATGTTCCTCACATTTCTGTGGCAGAAAGTTCTGGAATCTCAGAGGAGCCACAAATTTCCTTCCACCCAGTGTTCCCCCAAGTCTCCCAATAAAAATGATACCTCACTTGTGTGGGTAGGCCTAGCGCCCGCGACAGGAAACGCCCCAAAGCGCAACGTGGACACATCCACATTTTTGAAAGAAAACAGAGGTGTTTTTTGCGAAGTGCCTACCTGTAGATTTTGGCCTCTAGCTCAGCCGGCACCTATTGAAACCTACCAAACCTGTGCATTTCTGAAAACTAGAGACCTAGGGGAATCCAAGGAGGGGTAACTTGCGGAGCTCGGACCAGTTTCTGTTACCCAGAATCCTTTGCAAACCTCAAAATGTGGCTAAAAAAACACATGTTCCTCACATTCCTGTGGCAGAAAGTTCTGTAATCTGAGAGGAGCCACAAATTTCCTTCCACCCAGCGTTCCCCCAAGTCTCCCGATAAAAATGATACCTCACTTGTGTGGGTAGGCCTAGCGCCCACGACAGGAAACGCCCCAAAGTGCAACGTGGACACATCCACATTATTGAAAGAAAACAGAGATGTTTTTTGCGAAGTGCCTACGTATAGAT
Source organism: Pleurodeles waltl (assembly GCF_031143425.1). Taxonomy (NCBI): domain Eukaryota; kingdom Metazoa; phylum Chordata; class Amphibia; order Caudata; family Salamandridae; genus Pleurodeles; species Pleurodeles waltl. The sequence continues at coordinate 204,319,333 of NC_090437.1, forward strand.
TTTGGCCTCTAGCTCAGCCGGCACCTAGGGAAACCTACCAAACCTGTGAATTTCTGAAAACTAGAGACCTAGGGGAATCCAAGATGGGGTGACTTGCGGGGCTCGGACCAGGTTCTGTTACCCAGAATCCTTTGCAAACCTCAAAATATGGCAAAAAAAACACATGTTCCTCACATTTCTGTGGCAGAAAGTTCTGGAATCTGAGAGGAGCCACAAATTTCCTTCCACCCAGCGTTCCCCCAAGTCTCCCAATAAAAATGATACCTCACTTGTGTGGGTAGGCCTAGCGCCCGCGACAGGAAACGCCCCAAAGCGCAACGTGGACACATCCACATTTTTGAAAGAAAACAGAGGTGTTTTTTGCGAAGTGCCTACCTGTAGATTTTGGCCTCAAGCTCAGCCGGCACCTAGGGAAACCTACCAAACCTGTGCATTTCTGAAAACTAGAGATCTATGGGAATCCAAGGAGGGGTGACTTGCGGGGCTCGGACCAGGTTCTGCTACACCGAATCCTTTGCAAACCTCAAAATTTGGCTAAAAAAACACATGTTCCTCACTTTTCTGTGGCAGAAAGTTCTGGAATCTGAGAGGAGCCACAAATTTCCTTCAACCCAGCGTTCCCCCAAGTCTCCCAATAAAAATGATACCTCACTTATTTGTGTAGGCCTAGCGCCCGCGTCAGGAAACGCCCCAAAGCGCAATGTGGACACATCCACATTTTTTAAAGAAAACAGGAGGTGTTTTTTGCGAAGTGCCTACCTGTAGATTTTGGCCTCTAGCTCAGCCGGCACCTAGGGAAACCTACCAAACCTTTGCATTTTTGAAAACTAGAGACCTAGGGAAATCCAAGGAGGGGTGACTTGCGGGTCTCGGACCAGGTTCAGTTACCCAGAATCCTTTGCAAACCACAAAATTTGGCAAAAACAACACATGTTCCTCACATTTCTGTGGCAGAAAGTTCTGGAATCTGAGAGGAGCCACAAATTTCCTTCCACCCAGCGTTCCCCCGAGTCTCCTGATAAAAATGATACCTCACTTGTGTGGGTAGGCCTAGCGCCCGCGACAGGAAACGCCCCAAAGCGCAGCGTGGACACATCCAAATTTTTAAAGAAAACAGAGGTGTTTTTTGCGAAGTGCCTACCTGTAGATTTTGGCCTCTAGCTCAGCCGGCACCTAGGGAAACCTGCCAAACCTGTGCATTTCTGAAAACTAGAGACCTAGGGGAATCCAAGTTGGGGTGACTTGCGGGGTTCGGACCAGGTTCTGTTACCCAGAATCCTTTGCAAACCTCAAAATATGGGTGAAAAAACACATGTTCCTCACATTTCTGTGGCAGAAAGTTCTGGAATCTCAGAGAAGCCACAAATTTCCTTCCACCCAACGTTCCCCCAAGTCTCCCGATAAAAATGATACCTCACTTGTGTGGGTAGGCCTAGCCCCCGCGACAGGAAACGCCCCAAAGCGCAACGTGGACACATCCACATTTTTTAAAGAAAACAGGAGGTGTTTTTTGCGAAGTGCCTACCTGTAGATTTTGGCCTCTAGCTCAGCCGGCACCTAGGGAAACCTACCAAACCTGTGCATTTCTGAAAACTAGAGACCTAGGGGAATCCAAGGAGGGGTGACTTGTGGGGCTCGGACCAGGTTCTGTTACCCAGAATCCTTTGCAAACCTCAAAATTTGACAAAAAAAAACACATGTTCCTCACATTTCTGTGGCTTAAAGTTCTGGAATCTGAGAGGAGCCACAAATTTCCTTCCACCCAGTGTTCCCCCAAGTCTCCCGATAAAAATGATACCTCACTTGTATGGGTAGGCCTAGCGCCCGCGACTGGAAACGCCCCAAAGCGCAACGTGGACACATCCACATTTTTGAAAGAAAACAGAGATGTTTTTTGCGAAGTGCCTACGTGTAGATTTTGGCCTCTAGCTCAGCCGGCACCTAGGGAAACCTACCAAACCTGTGCATTTCTGAAAACTAGAGACCTAGGGGAATCCAAGGAGGGGTGACTTGCAGGGCTCGGCCCAGGTTCTGTTACCCCGAATCCTTTGCAAACTTCAAAATTTGGCTAAAAAAACACATGTTCCTCACATTTCTATGGCAGAAAGTTCTGGAATCTGAGAGGAGCCACAAATTTCCTTCCACCCAGCGTTCCCCCAAGTCTCCCGATAAAAATGATACCTCACTTGTGTGGGTAGGCCTAGCGCCCGCGACAGGAATCGCCCCAAAGCGCAACGTGGACACATCCAAATTTTTGAAAGAAAACAGAGCTGTTTTTTGCAAAGTGCCTACCTGTAGATTTTGGCCTCTAGCTCAGCCGGCCCCTATGGAAACCTACCAAACCTGTGCATTTCTGACAACTAGAGACCTAGGGGAATCCAAGGAGGGGTGACTTGCGGGGCTCGGACCAGGTTCTGTTACCCAGAATCCTTTGCAAACCTCAAAAGTTGGCTAAAAAAACACATGTTCCTCATATTTCTGTGGCAGAAAGTTCTGGAATCTGAGAGGAGCCACAGATTTCCTTCCACCCAGCGTTCCCCCAAGTCTCCCGATAAAAATGATACCTCACTTGTGTGGGTAGGCTTAGCGCCCGCGACAGGAAACGCCCCAAAGCGCAACGTGGACACATCCACATTTTTGAAAGAAAACAGAGGTGTTTTTTGCGAAGTGCCTACCTGTAGATTTTGGGCTCTAGCTCAGCCGGCACCTAGGGAAACCTACCAAACCTGTGCATTTCTGAAAACTAGAGACCTAGGGGAATCCAAGGAGGGGTGACTTGCGGAGCTCGGACCAGGTTCTGTTACCCAGAATCCTTTGCAAACCTCAAAATTTGGCTAAAAAAACACATGTTCCTCACATTTCTGTGGCAGAAAGTCCTGGAATCTCAGAGGAGCCACAAATTTCCTTCCACCCAGCGTTCCCCCAAGTCTCCCGATAAAAATGATACCTCACTTGTGTGGGTAGGCCTAGCGCCCGCGACAGGAAACGCCCCAAAGCGCAACGTGGACACATCCACATTTTTGAAAGAAAACAGAGGTGTTTTTTGCGAAAGGGCCTACCTGTAGATTTTGGCCTCTAGCTCAGCCGGCACCTAGGGAAACCTACCAAACCTGTGCATTTCTGAAAACTAGAGACCTAGGGGAATCCAAGGAGGGGTGACTTGCGGGGCTCGGACCAGGATCTGTTACCCAGAATCCTTTGCAAATCTCAAAATTTGGCTAAAAAAACACAAGTTCCTCACATTTCTGTGGCTTAAAGTTCTGGAATCTGAGAGGAGCCACAAATTTCCTTCCACCCAGCGTTCCCCCAAGTCTCCCGATAAAAATGATACCTCACTTGTGTGGGTAGGCCTAGCGCCCGCGACAGGAAACGCCCCAAAGCGCAACGTGGACACATCCACATTTTTTAAAGAAAACAGAGGTGTTTTTTGCGAAGTGCCTACCTGTAGATTTTGGGCTCTAGCTCAGCCGGCACCTAGGGAAACCTACCAAACCTGTGCATTTCTGAAAACTAGAGACCTAGGGGAATCCAAGGAGGGGTGACTTGCGGAGCTCGGACCAGGTTCTGTTACCCAGAATCCTTTGCAAACCTCAAAATTTGGCTAAAAAAACACATGTTCCTCACATTTCTGTAGCAGAAAGTTCTGGAATCTGAGAGGAGCCACAAATTTCCTTCCACCCAGCGTTCCCCCAAGTCTCCCGATAAAAATGATACCTCACTTGTGTGGGTAGGCCTAGCGCCCGCGACAGGAAACGCCCCAAAGCGCAACGTGGACACATCCACATTTTTGAAAGAAAACAGAGGTGTTTTTTGCGAAAGGGCCTACCTGTAGATTTTGGCCTCTAGCTCAGCCGGCACCTAGGGAAACCTACCAAACCTGTGCATTTCTGAAAACTAGAGACCTAGGGGAATCCAAGGAGGGGTGACTTGCGGGGCTCGGACCAGGATCTGTTACCCAGAATCCTTTGCAAATCTCAAAATTTGACAAAAAAAACACATGTTCCTCACATTTCTGTGGCTTAAAGTTCTGGAATCTGAGAGGAGCCACAAATTTCCTTCCACCCAGTGTTCCCCCAAGTCTCCCGATAAAAATGATACCTCACTTGTATGGGTAGGCCTAGCGCCCGCGACTGGAAACGCCCCAAAGCGCAACGTGGACACATCCACATTTTTGAAAGAAAACAGAGATGTTTTTTGCGAAGTGCCTACGTGTAGATTTTGGCCTCTAGCTCAGCCGGCACCTAGGGAAACCTACCAAACCTGTGCATTTCTGAAAACTAGAGACCTAGGGGAATCCAAGGAGGGGTGACTTGCAGGGCTCGGCCCAGGTTCTGTTACCCCGAATCCTTTGCAAACTTCAAAATTTGGCTAAAAAAACACATGTTCCTCACATTTCTATGGCAGAAAGTTCTGGAATCTGAGAGGAGCCACAAATTTCCTTCCACCCAGCATTCCCCCAAGTCTCCCGATAAAAATGATACCTCACTTGTGTGGGTAGGCCTAGCGCCCGCGACAGGAAACGCCCCAAAGCGCAACGTGGACACATCCAAATTTTTGAAAGAAAACAGAGCTGTTTTTTGCAAAGTGCCTACCTGTAGATTTTGGCCTCTAGCTCAGCCGGCCCCTATGGAAACCTACCAAACCTGTGCATTTCTGACAACTAGAGACCTAGGGGAATCCAAGGAGGGGTGACTTGCGGGGCTCGGACCAGGTTCTGTTACCCAGAATCCTTTGCAAACCTCAAAAGTTGGCTAAAAAAACACATGTTCCTCATATTTCTGTGGCAGAAAGTTCTGGAATCTGAGAGGAGCCACAGATTTCCTTCCACCCAGCGTTCCCCCAAGTCTCCCGATAAAAATGATACCTCACTTGTGTGGGTAGGCTTAGCGCCCGCGACAGGAAACGCCCCAAAGCGCAACGTGGACACATCCACATTTTTGAAAGAAAACAGAGGTGTTTTTTGCGAAGTGCCTACCTGTAGATTTTGGGCTCTAGCTCAGCCGGCACCTAGGGAAACCTACCAAACCTGTGCATTTCTGAAAACTAGAGACCTAGGGGAATCCAAGGAGGGGTGACTTGCGGAGCTCGGACCAGGTTCTGTTACCCAGAATCCTTTGCAAACCTCAAAATTTGGCTACAAAAACACATGTTCCTCACATTTCTGTGGCAGAAAGTTCTGGAATCTGAGAGGAGCCACAAATTTCCTTCCACCCAGCGTTCCCCCAAGTCTCCCGATAAAAATGATACCTCACTTGTGTGGGTAGGCCTAGCGCCCGCGACAGGAAACGCCCCAAAGCGCAACGTGGACACATCCAAATTTTTGAAAGAAAACAGAGCTGTTTTTTGCAAAGTGCCTACCTGTAGATTTTGGCCTCTAGCTCAGCCGGCCCCTATGGAAACCTACCAAACCTGTGCATTTCTGACAACTAGAGACCTAGGGGAATCCAAGGAGGGGTGACTTGCGGGGCTCGGACCAGGTTCTGTTACCCAGAATCCTTTGCAAACCTCAAAAGTTGGCTAAAAAAACACATGTTCCTCATATTTCTGTGGCAGAAAGTTCTGGAATCTGAGAGGAGCCACAGATTTCCTTCCACCCAGCGTTCCCCCAAGTCTCCCGATAAAAATGATACCTCACTTGTGTGGGTAGGCTTAGCGCCCGCGACAGGAAACGCCCCAAAGCGCAACGTGGACACATCCACATTTTTTAAAGAAAACAGAGGTGTTTTTTGCGAAGTGCCTACCTGTAGATTTTGGGCTCTAGCTCAGCCGGCACCTAGGGAAACCTACCAAACCTGTGCATTTCTGAAAACTAGAGACCTAGGGGAATCCAAGGAGGGGTGACTTGCGGAGCTCGGACCAGGTTCTGTTACCCAGAATCCTTTGCAAACCTCAAAATTTGGCTAAAAAAACACATGTTCCTCACATTTCTGTGGCAGAAAGTTCTGGAATCTCAGAGGAGCCACAAATTTCCTTCCACCCAGCGTTCCCCCAAGTCTCCCGATAAAAATGATACCTCACTTGTGTGGGTAGGCCTAGCGCCCGCGACAGGAAACGCCCCAAAGCGCAACGTGGACACATCCACATTTTTGAATGAAAACAGAGGTGTTTTTTGCGAAAGGGCCTACCTGTAGATTTTGGCCTCTAGCTCAGCCGGCACCTAGGGAAACCTACCAAACGTGTGCATTTCTGAAAACTAGAGACCTAGGGGAATCCAAGGAGGGGTGACTTGCGGGGCTCGGACCAGGATCTGTTACCCAGAATCCTTTGCAAATCTCAAAATTTGGCTAAAAAAACACAAGTTCCTCACATTTCTGTGGCTTAAAGTTGTGGAATCTGAGAGGAGCCACAAATTTCCTTCCACCCAGCGTTCCCCCAAGTCTCCCGATAAAAATGATACCTCACTTGTGTGGGTAGGCCTAGCGCCCGCGACAGGAAACGCCCCAAAGCGCAACGTGGACACATCCACATTTTTTAAAGAAAACAGAGGTGTTTTTTGCGAAGTGCCTACCTGTAGATTTTGGCCTCTAGCTCAGCCGGCACCTAGGGAAACCTACAAAACCTGTGCATTTCTGAAAACTAGAGACCTAGGGGAATCCAAGATGGGGTGACTTACGGGGCTCGGACCAGGTTCTGTTACCCAAAATCCTTTGCAAACCTCAAAAGTTGGCTAAAAAAACACATGTTCCTTATATTTCTGTGGCAGAAAGTTCTGGAATCTGAGAGGAGCCACAGATTTCCTTCCACCCAGCGTTCCCCCAAGTCTCCCGATAAAAATGATACCTCACTTGTGTGGGTAGGCCTAGCGCCTGCGACAGGAAACGCCCCAAAGCGCAACGTGGACACATCCACATTTTTGAAAGAAAACAGAGGTGTTTTTTGCGAAGTGCCTACCTGTAGATTTTGGGCTCTAGCTCAGCCGGCACCTAGGGAAACCTACCAAACCTGTGCATTTCTGAAAACTAGAGACCTAGGGGAATCCAAGGAGGGGTGACTTGCGGAGCTCGGACCAGGTTCTGTTACCCAGAATCCTTTGCAAACCTCAAAATTTGGCTAAAAAAACACATGTTCCTCACATTTCTGTAGCAGAAAGTTCTGGAATCTGAGAGGAGCCACAAATTTCCTTCCACCCAGCGTTCCCCCAAGTCTCCCGATAAAAATGATACCTCACTTGTGTGGGTAGGCCTAGCGCCCGCGACAGGAAACGCCCCAAAGCGCAACGTGGACACATCCACATTTTTGAAAGAAAACAGAGGTGTTTTTTGCGAAAGGGCCTACCTGTAGATTTTGGCCTCTAGCTCAGCCGGCACCTAGGGAAACCTACCAAACCTGTGCATTTCTGAAAACTAGAGACCTAGGGGAATCCAAGGAGGGGTGACTTGCGGGGCTCGGACCAGGATCTGTTACCCAGAATCCTTTGCAAATCTCAAAATTTGGCTAAAAAAACACAAGTTCCTCACATTTCTGTGGCTTAAAGTTCTGAAATCTGAGAGGAGCCACAAATTTCCTTCCACCCAGCGTTCCCCCAAGTCTCCCGATAAAAATGATACCTCACTTGTGTGGGTAGGCCTAGCGCCCGCGACAGGAAACGCCCCAAAGCGCAACGTGGACACATCCACATTTTTTAAAGAAAACAGAGGTGTTTTTTGCGAAGTGCCTACCTGTAGATTTTGGCCTCTAGCTCAGCCGGCACCTAGGGAAACCTACAAAACCTGTGCATTTCTGAAAACTAGAGACCTAGGGGAATCCAAGATGGGGTGACATACGGGGCTCGGACCAGGTTCTGTTACCCAGAATCCTTTGCAAACCTCAAAATATGGCTAAAAAAACACATGTTCCTCACATTTCTGTGGCAGAAAGTTCTGGAATCTGAGAGGAGCCACAAATTTCCTTCCACCCAGTGTTCCCCAAGTCTCCCGATAAAAATGATACCTCACTTGTGTGGGTAGGCCTAGCGCCCACGACAGAAAACGCCCCAAAGCGCAACGTGGACACATCCACATTTTTTAAAGAAAACAGAGGTGTTTTTTGCGAAGTGCCTACCTGTAGATTTTGGCCTCTAGCTCAGCCGGCACCTAGGGAAACCTACAAAACCTGTGCATTTCTGAAAACTAGAGACCTAGGGGAATCCAAGATGGGGTGACTTACGGGGCTCGGACCAGGTTCTGTTACCCAGAATCCTTTGCAAACCTCAAAATATGGCTAAAAAAACACATGTTCCTCACATTTCTGTGGCAGAAAGTTCTGGAATCTGAGAGGAGCCACAAATTTCCTTCCACCCAGCGTTCCCCCAAGTCTCCCGATAAAAATGATACCTCACTTGTGTGGGTAGGCCTAGCGCCCGCGTCAGGAAACGCCCCAAAGCGCAACGTGGACACATCCAAATTTTTGAAAGAAAACAGAGGTGTTTTTTGAGAAGTGCCTACCTGTAGATTTTGGCCTCTAGCTCAGCCGGCACCTAGGGAAACCTACCAAACCTGTGCATTTCTGAAAACTAGAGATCTATGGGAATCCAAGGAGGGGTGACTTGCGGGGCTCGGACTAGGTTCTGCTACCCCGAATCCTTTGCAAACCTCAAAATTTGGCTAAAAAAACACATGTTCCTCACATTTCTGTTCGCAGAAAGTTCTGGAATCTGAGAGGAGCCACAAATTTCCTTCCACCCAGCGTTCCCCCAAGTCTCCCAATAAAAATGATACCTCACTTGTGTGGGTAGGCCTAGCGCCCACGACAGGAAACGCCCCAAAGTGCAACGTGGACACATCCACATTATTGAAAGAAAACAGAGATGTTTTTTGCGAAGTGCCTACGTATAGATTTTGGCCTCTAGCTCAGCCGGCACCTAGGGAAACCTACCAAACCTGTGAATTTCTGAAAACTAGAGACCTAGGGGAATCCAAGATGGGGTGACTTGCGGGGCTCGGACCAGGTTCTGTTACCCAGAATCCTTTGCAAACCTCAAAATATGGCTAAAAAAACACATGTTCCTCACATTTCTGTGGCAGAAAGTTCTGGAATCTGAGAGGAGCCACAAATTTCCTTCCACCCAGCGTTCCCCCAAGTCTCCCAATAAAAATGATACCTCACTTGTGTGGGTAGGCCTAGCGCCCGCGACAGGAAACGCCCCAAAGCGCAACGTGGACACATCCACATTTTTGAAAGAAAACAGAGGTGTTTTTTGCGAAGTTCCTACCGGTAGATTTTGGCCTCAAGCTCAGCCGGCACCTAGGGAAACCTACCAAACCTGTGCATTTCTGAAAACTAGAGATCTATGGGAATCCATGGAGGGGTGACTTGCGGGGCTCGGACCAGGTTCTGCTACACCGAATCCTTTGCAAACCTCAAAATTTGGCTAAAAAAACACATGTTCCTCACATTTCTGTGGCAGAAAGTTCTGGAATCTGAGAGGAGCCACAAATTTCCTTCAACCCAGCGTTCCCCCAAGTCTCCCAATAAAAATGATACCTCACTTATTTGTGTAGGCCTAGCGCCCGCGTCAGGAAACGCCCCAAAGCGCAATGTGGACACATCCACATTTTTTAAAGAAAACAGGAGGTGTTTTTTGCGAAGTGCCTACCTGTAGATTTTGGCCTCTAGCTCAGCCGGCACCTAGGGAAACCTACCAAACCTTTGCATTTTTGAAAACTAGAGACCTAGGGAAATCCAAGGAGGGGTGACTTGCGGGTCTCGGACCAGGTTCAGTTACCCAGAATCCTTTGCAAACCACAAAATTTGGCAAAAACAACACATGTTCCTCACATTTCTGTGGCAGAAAGTTCTGGAATCTGAGAGGAGCCACAAATTTCCTTCCACCCAGCGTTCCCCCGAGTCTCCTGATAAAAATGATACCTCACTTGTGTGGGTAGGCCTAGCGCCCGCGACAGGAAACGCCCCAAAGCGCAGCGTGGACACATCCAAATTTTTAAAGAAAACAGAGGTGTTTTTTGCGAAGTGCCTACCTGTAGATTTTGGCCTCTAGCTCAGCCGGCACCTAGGGAAACCTGCCAAACCTGTGCATTTCTGAAAACTAGAGACCTAGGGGAATCCAAGTTGGGGTGACTTGCGGGGTTCGGACCAGGTTCTGTTACCCAGAATCCTTTGCAAACCTCAAAATATGGGTGAAAAAACACATGTTCCTCACATTTCTGTGGCAGAAAGTTCTGGAATCTCAGAGAAGCCACAAATTTCCTTCCACCCAACGTTCCCCCAAGTCTCCCGATAAAAATGATACCTCACTTGTGTGGGTAGGCCTAGCCCCCGCGACAGGAAACGCCCCAAAGCGCAACGTGGACACATCCACATTTTTTAAAGAAAACAGGAGGTGTTTTTTGCGAAGTGCCTACCTGTAGATTTTGGCCTCTAGCTCAGCCGGCACCTAGGGAAACCTGCCAAACCTGTGCATTTTTGAAAACTAGAGACCTAGGGAAATCCAAGGAGGGGTGACTTGCGGGTCTCGGACCAGGTTCTGTTACCCAGAATCCTTTGCAAACCTCAAAATTTGACAAAAAAAAACACATGTTCCTCACATTTCTGTGGCTTAAAGTTCTGGAATCTGAGAGGAGCCACAAATTTCCTTCCACCCAGTGTTCCCCCAAGTCTCCCGATAAAAATGATACCTCACTTGTATGGGTAGGCCTAGCGCCCGCGACAGGAAACGCCCCAAAGCGCAACGTGGACACATCCAAATTTTTGAAAGAAAACAGAGATGTTTTTTGCGAAGTGCCTACGTGTAGATTTTGGCCTCTAGCTCAGCCGGCACCTAGGGAAACCTACCAAACCTGTGCATTTCTGAAAACTAGAGACCTAGGGGAATCCAAGGAGGGGTGACTTGCAGGGCTCGGCCCAGGTTCTGTTACCCCGAATCCTTTGCAAACTTCAAAATTTGGCTAAAAAAACACATGTTCCTCACATTTCTATGGCAGAAAGTTCTGGAATCTGAGAGGAGCCACAAATTTCCTTCCACCCAGCGTTCCCCCAAGTCTCCCGATAAAAATGATACCTCACTTGTGTGGGTAGGCCTAGCGCCCGCGACAGGAAACGCCCCAAAGCGCAACGTGGACACATCAAAATTTTTGAAAGAAAACAGAGCTGTTTTTTGCAAAGTGCCTACCTGTAGATTTTGGCCTCTAGCTCAGCCGGCCCCTATGGAAACCTACCAAACCTGTGCATTTCTGACAACTAGAGACCTAGGGGAATCCAAGGAGGGGTGACTTGCGGGGCTCGGACCAGGTTCTGTTACCCAGAATCCTTTGCAAACCTCAAAAGTTGGCTAAAAAACACATGTTCCTCATATTTCTGTGGCAGAAAGTTCTGGAATCTGAGAGGAGCCACAGATTTCCTTCCACCCAGCGTTCCCCCAAGTCTCCCGATAAAAATGATACCTCACTTGTGTGGGTAGGCCTAGCGCCCGCGACAGGAAACGCCCCAAAGCGCAACGTGGACACATCCACATTTTTGAAAGAAAACAGAGGTGTTTTTTGCGAAGTGCCTACCTGTAGATTTTGGGCTCTTGCTCAGCCGGCACCTAGGGAAACCTACCAAACCTGTGCATTTCTGAAAACTAGAGACCTAGGGGAATCCAAGGAGGGGTGACTTGCGGAGCTCGGACCAGGTTCTGTTACCCAGAATCCTTTGCAAACCTCAAAATTTGGCTAAAAAAACACATGTTCCTCACATTTCTGTGGCAGAAAGTTCTGGAATCTCAGAGGAGCCACAAATTTCCTTCCACCCAGCGTTCCCCCAAGTCTCCCGATAAAAATGATACCTCACTTGTGTGGGTAGGCCTAGCGCCCGCGACAGGAAACGCCCCAAAGCGCAACGTGGACACATCCACATTTTTGAAAGAAAACAGAGGTGTTTTTTGCGAAAGGGCCTACCTGTAGATTTTGGCCTCTAGCTCAGCCGGCACCTAGGGAAACCTACCAAACCTGTGCATTTCTGAAAACTAGAGACCTAGGGGAATCCAAGGAGGGGTGACTTGCGGGGCTCGGACCAGGATCTGTTACCCAGAATCCTTTGCAAATCTCAAAATTTGGCTAAAAAAACACAAGTTCCTCACATTTCTGTGGCTTAAAGTTCTGGAATCTGAGAGGAGCCACAAATTTCCTTCCACCCAGCGTTCCCCCAAGTCTCCCGATAAAAATGATACCTCACTTGTGTGGGTAGGCCTAGCGCCCGCGACAGGAAACGCCCCAAAGCACAACGTGGACACATCCACATTTTTTAAAGAAAACAGAGGTGTTTTTTGCGAAGTGCCTACCTGTAGATTTTGGCCTCTAGCTCAGCCGGCACCTAGTGAAACCTACAAAACCTGTGCATTTCTGAAAACTAGAGACCTAGGGGAATCCAAGATGGGGTGACTTACGGGGCTCGGACCAGGTTCTGTTACCCAGAATCCTTTGCAAACCTCAAAAGTTGGCTAAAAAAACACATGTTTCTTATATTTCTGTGGCAGAAAGTTCTGGAATCTGAGAGGAGCCACAGATTTCCTTCCACCCAGCGTTCCCCCAAGTCTCCCGATAAAAATGATACCTCACTTGTGTGGGTAGGCCTAGCGCCTGCGACAGGAAACGCCCCAAAGCGCAACGTGGACACATCCACATTTTTTAAAGAAAACAGAGGTGTTTTTTGCGAAGTGCCTACCTGTAGATTTTGGGCTCTAGCTCAGCCGGCACCTAGGGAAACCTACCAAACCTGTGCATTTCTGAAAACTAGAGACCTAGGGGAATCCAAGGAGGGGTGACTTGCGGAGCTCGGACCAGGTTCTGTTACCCAGAATCCTTTGCAAACCTCAAAATTTGGCTAAAAAAACACATGTTCCTCACATTTCTGTAGCAGAAAGTTCTGGAATCTGAGAGGAGCCACAAATTTCCTTCCACCCAGCGTTCCCCCAAGTCTCCCGATAAACATGATACCTCACTTGTGTGGGTAGGCCTAGCGCCCGCGACAGGAAACGCCCCAAAGCGCAACGTGGACACATCCACATTTTTGAAAGAAAACAGAGGTGTTTTTTGCGAAAGGGCCTACCTGTAGATTTTGGCCTCTAGCTCAGCCGGCACCTAGGGAAACCTACCAAACCTGTGCATTTCTGAAAACTAGAGACCTAGGGGAATCCAAGGAGGGGTGACTTGCGGGGCTCGGACCAGGATCTGTTACCCAGAATCCTTTGCAAATCTCAAAATTTGGCTAAAAAAACACAAGTTCCTCACATTTCTGTGGCTTAAAGTTCTGAAATCTGAGAGGAGCCACAAATTTCCTTCCACCCAGCGTTCCCCCAAGTCTCCCGATAAAAATGATACCTCACTTGTGTGGGTAGGCCTAGCGCCCGCGACAGGAAACGCCCCAAAGCGCAACGTGGACACATCCACATTTTTTAAAGAAAACAGAGGTGTTTTTTGCGAAGTGCCTACCTGTAGATTTTGGCCTCTAGCTCAGCCGGCACCTAGGGAAACCTACAAAACCTGTGCATTTCTGAAAACTAGAGACCTAGGGGAATCCAAGATGGGGTGACATACGGGGCTCGGACCAGGTTCTGTTACCCAGAATCCTTTGCAAACCTCAAAATATGGCTAAAAAAACACATGTTCCTCACATTTCTGTGGCAGAAAGTTCTGGAATCTGAGAGGAGCCACAAATTTCCTTCCACCCAGTGTTCCCCAAGTCTCCCGATAAAAATTATACCTCACTTGTGTGGGTAGGCCTAGCGCCCACGACAGAAAACGCCCCAAAGCGCAACGTGGACACATCCACATTTTTTAAAGAAAACAGAGGTGTTTTTTGCGAAGTGCCTACCTGTAGATTTTGGCCTCTAGCTCAGCCGGCACCTAGGGAAACCTACAAAACCTGTGCATTTCTGAAAACTAGAGACCTAGGGGAATCCAAGATGGGGTGACTTACGGGGCTCGGACCAGGTTCTGTTACCCAGAATCCTTTGCAAACCTCAAAATATGGCTAAAAAAACACATGTTCCTCACATTTCTGTGGCAGAAAGTTCTGGAATCTGAGAGGAGCCACAAATTTCCTTCCACCCAGCGTTCCCCCAAGTCTCCCGATAAAAATGATACCTCACTTGTGTGGGTAGGCCTAGCGCCCGCGTCAGGAAACGCCCCAAAGCGCAACGTGGACACATCCAAATTTTTGAAAGAAAACAGAGGTGTTTTTTGCGAAGTGCCTACCTGTAGATTTTGGCCTCTAGCTCAGCCGGCACCTAGGGAAACCTACCAAACCTGTGCATTTCTGAAAACTAGAGATCTATGGGAATCCAAGGAGGGGTGACTTGCGGGGCTCGGACTAGGTTCTGCTACCCCGAATCCTTTGCAAACCTCAAAATTTGGCTAAAAAAACACATGTTCCTCACATTTCTGTTCGCAGAAAGTTCTGGAATCTGAGAGGAGCCACAAATTTCCTTCCACCCAGCGTTCCCCCAAGTCTCCCAATAAAAATCATACCTCACTTGTGTGGGTAGGCCTAGCGCCCGCGACAGGAAACGCCCCAAAGCGCAATGTGGACACATCCACATTTTTTAAAGAAAACAGGAGGTGTTTTTTGCGAAGTGCCTACCTGTAGATTTTGGCCTCTAGCTCAGCGGGCACCTAGGGAAACCTACCAAACCTTTGCATTTTTGAAAACTAGAGACCTACGGAAATCCAAGGAGGGGTGACTTGCGGGTCTCGGACCAGGTTCAGTTACCCAGAATCCTTTGCAAACCACAAAATTTGGCAAAAACAACACATGTTCCTCACATTTCTGTGGCAGAAAGTTCTGGAATCTGAGAGGAGCCACAAATTTCCTTCCACCCAGCGTTCCCCCGAGTCTCCTGATAAAAATGATACCTCACTTGTGTGGGTAGGCCTAGCGCCCGCGACAGGAAACGCCCCAAAGCGCAGCGTGGACCCATCCAAATTTTTAAAGAAAACAGAGGTGTTTTTTGCGAAGTGCCTACCTGTAGATTTTGGCCTCTAGCTCAGCCGGCACCTAGGGAAACCTGCCAAACCTGTGCATTTCTGAAAACTAGAGACCTAGGGGAATCCAAGTTGGGGTGACTTGCGGGGTTCGGACCAGGTTCTGTTACCCAGAATCCTTTGCAAACCTCAAAATATGAGTGAAAAAACATATGTTCCTCACATTTCTGTGGCAGAAAGTTCTGGAATCTCAGAGAAGCCACAAATTTCCTTCCACCCAACGTTCCCCCAAGTCTCCCGATAAAAATGATACCTCACTTGTGTGGGTAGGCCTAGCCCCCGCGACAGGAAACGCCCCAAAGCGCAACGTGGACACATCCACATTTTTTAAAGAAAACAGGAGGTGTTTTTTGCGAAGTGCCTACCTGTAGATTTTGGCCTCTAGCTCAGCCGGCACCTAGGGAAACCTACCAAACCTGTGCATTTCTGAAAACTAGAGACCTAGGGGAATCCAAGGAGGGGTGACTTGTGGGGTTCGGACCAGGTTCTAATACCCAGAATCCTTTGCAAACCTCAAAATTTGACAAAAAAAAACACATGTTCCTCACATTTCTGTGGCTTAAAGTTCTGGAATCTGAGAGGAGCCACAAATTTCCTTCCACCCAGTGTTCCCCCAAGTCTCCCGATAAAAATGATACCTCACTTGTATGGGTAGGCCTAGCGCCCGCGACAGGAAACGCCCCAAAGCGCAACGTGGACACATCCAAATTTTTGAAAGAAAACAGAGATGTTTTTTGCGAAGTGCCTACGTGTAGATTTTGGCCTCTAGCTCAGCCGGCACCTAGGGAAACCTACCAAACCTGTGCATTTCTGAAAACTAGAGACCTAGGGGAATCCAAGGAGGGGTGACTTGCAGGGCTCGGCCCAGGTTCTGTTACCCCGAATCCTTTGCAAACTTCAAAATTTGGCTAAAAAAACACATGTTCCTCACATTTCTATGGCAGAAAGTTCTGGAATCTGAGAGGAGCCACAAATTTCCTTCCACCCAGCGTTCCCCCAAGTCTCCCGATAAAAATGATACCTCACTTGTGTGGGTAGGCCTAGCGCCCGCGACAGGAAACGCCCCAAAGCGCAACGTGGACACATCCAAATTTTTGAAAGAAAACAGAGCTGTTTTTTGCAAAGTGCCTACCTGTAGATTTTGGCCTCTAGCTCAGCCGGCCCCTATGGAAACCTACCAAACCTGTGCATTTCTGACAACTAGAGACCTAGGGGAATCCAAGGAGGGGTGACTTGCGGGGCTCGGACCAGGTTCTGTTACCCAGAATCCTTTGCAAACCTCAAAAGTTGGCTAAAAAAACACATGTTCCTTATATTTCTGTGGCAGAAAGTTCTGGAATCTGAGAGGAGCCACAGATTTCCTTCCACCCAGCGTTCCCCCAAGTCTCCCGATAAAAATGATACCTCACTTGTGTGGGTAGGCCTAGCGCCTGCGACAGGAAACGCCCCAAAGCGCAACGTGGACACATCTACATTTTTGAAAGAAAACAGAGGTGTTTTTTGCGAAGTGCCTACCTGTAGATTTTGGGCTCTAGCTCAGCCGGCACCTAGGGAAACCTACCAAACCTGTGCATTTCTGAAAACTAGAGACCTAGGGGAATCCAAGGAGGGGTGACTTGCGGAGCTCGGACCAGGTTCTGTTACCCAGAATCCTTTGCAAACCTCAAAATTTGGCTAAAAAAACACATGATCCTCACATTTCTGTAGCAGAAAGTTCTGGAATCTGAGAGGAGCCACAAATTTCCTTCCACCCAGCGTTCCCCCAAGTCTCCCGATAAAAATGATACCTCACTTGTGTGGGTAGGCCTAGCGCCCGCGACAGGAAACGCCCCAAAGCGCAACGTGGACACATCCACATTTTTGAAAGAAAACAGAGGTGTTTTTTGCGAAAGGGCCTACCTGTAGATTTTGGCCTCTAGCTCAGCCGGCACCTAGGGAAACCTACCAAACCTGTGCATTTCTGAAAACTAGAGACCTAGGGGAATCCAAGGAGGGGTGACTTGCGGGGCTCGGACCAGGATCTGTTACCCAGAATCCTTTGCAAATCTCAAAATTTGGCTAAAAAAACACAAGTTCCTCACATTTCTGTGGCTTAAAGTTCTGAAATCTGAGAGGAGCCACAAATTTCCTTCCACCCAGCGTTCCCCCAAGTCTCCCGATAAAAATGATACCTCACTTGTGTGGGTAGGCCTAGCGCCCGCGACAGGAAACCCCCCAAAGCGCAACTTGGACACATCCACATTTTTTAAAGAAAACAGAGGTGTTTTTTGCGAAGTGCCTACCTGTAGATTTTGGCCTCTAGCTCAGCCGGCACCTAGGGAAACCTACAAAACCTGTGCATTTCTGAAAACTAGAGACCTAGGGGAATCCAAGATGGGGTGACTTACGAGGCTCGGACCAGGTTCTGTTACCCAGAATCCTTTGCAAACCTCAAAATATGGCTAAAAAAACACATGTTCCTCACATTTCTGTGGCAGAAAGTTCTGGAATCTGAGAGGAGCCACAAATTTCCTTCCACCCAGTGTTCCCCAAGTCTCCCGATAAAAATGATACCTCACTTGTGTGGGTAGGCCTAGCGCCCATGACAGAAAACGCCCCAAAGCGCAACGTGGACACATCCACATTTTTTAAAGAAAACAGAGGTGCTTTTTGCGAAGTGCCTACCTGTAGATTTTGGCCTCTAGCTCAGCCGGCACCTAGGGAAACCTACAAAACCTGTGCATTTCTGAAAACTAGAGACCTAGGGGAATCCAAGATGGGGTGACTTACGGGGCTCGGACCAGGTTCTGTTACCCAGAATCCTTTGCAAACCTCAAAATATGGCTAAAAAAACACATGTTCCTCACATTTCTGTGGCAGAAAGTTCTGGAATCTGAGAGGAGCCACAAATTTCCTTCCACCCAGCGTTCCCCCAAGTCTCCCGATAAAAATGATACCTCACTTGTGTGGGTAGGCCTAGCGCCCGCGACAGGAAACGCCCCAAAGCGCAACGTGGACACATCCAAATTTTGGAAAGAAAACAGAGGTGTTTTTTGCGAAGTGCCTACCTGTAGATTTTGGGCTCTAGCTCAGCCGGCACCTAGGGAAACCTACCAAACCTGTGCATTTCTGACAACTAGAGACCTAGGGGAATCCAAGGAGGGGTGACTTGCGGGGCTCGGACCAGGTTCTGTTACCCAGAATCCTTTGCAAACCTCAAAAGTTGGCTAAAAAACACATGTTCCTCATATTTCTGTGGCAGAAAGTTCTGGAATCTGAGAGGAGCCACAGATTTCCTTCCACCCAGCGTTCCCCCAAGTCTCCCGATAAAAATGATACCTCACTTGTGTGGGTAGGCCTAGCGCCCGCGACAGGAAACGCCCCAAAGCGCAACGTGGACACATCCACATTTTTGAAAGAAAACAGAGGTGTTTTTTGCGAAGTGCCTACCTGTAGATTTTGGGCTCTAGCTCAGCCGGCACCTAGGGAAACCTACCAAACCTGTGCATTTCTGAAAACTAGAGACCTAGGGGAATCCAAGGAGGGGTGACTTGCGGAGCTCGGACCAGGTTCTGTTACCCAGAATCCTTTGCAAACCTCAAAATTTGGCTAAAAAAACACATGTTCCTCACATTTCTGTGTCAGAAAGTTCTGGAATCTCAGAGGAGCCACAAATTTCCTTCCACCCAGCGTTCCCCCAAGTCTCCCGATAAAAATGATACCTCACTTGTGTGGGTAGGCCTAGCGCCCGCGACAGGAAACGCCCCAAAGCGCAACGTGGACACATCCACATTTTTGAAAGAAAACAGAGGTGTTTTTTGCGAAAGGGCCTACCTGTAGATTTTGGCCTCTAGCTCAGCCGGCACCTAGGTAAACCTACCAAACCTGTGCATTTCTGAAAACTAGAGACCTAGGGGAATCCAAGGAGGGGTGACTTGCGGGGCTCGGACCAGGATCTGTTACCCAGAATCCTTTGCAAATCTCAAAATTTGGCTAAAAAAACACAAGTTCCTCACATTTCTGTGGCTTAAAGTTCTGGAATCTGAGAGGAGCCACAAATTTCCTTCCACCCAGCGTTCCCCCAAGTCTCCCGATAAAAATGATACCTCACTTGTGTGGGTAGGCCTAGCGCCCGCGACAGGAAACGCCCCAAAGCACAACGTGGACACATCCACATTTTTTAAAGAAAACAGAGGTGTTTTTTGCGAAGTGCCTACCTGTAGATTTTGGCCTCTAGCTCAGCCGGCACCTAGGGAAACCTACAAAACCTGTGCATTTCTGAAAACTAGAGACCTAGGGGAATCCAAGATGGGGTGACTTACGGGGCTCGGACCAGGTTCTGTTACCCAGAATCCTTTGCAAACCTCAAAAGTTGGCTAAAAAAACACATGTTTCTTATATTTCTGTGGCAGAAAGTTCTGGAATCTGAGAAGAGCCACAGATTTCCTTCCACCCAGCGTTCCCCCAAGTCTCCCGATAAAAATGATACCTCACTTGTGTGGGTAGGCCTAGCGCCTGCGACAGGAAACGCCCCAAAGCGCAACGTGGACACATCCACATTTTTTAAAGAAAACAGAGGTGTTTTTTGCGAAGTGCCTACCTGTAGATTTTGGGCTCTAGCTCAGCCGGCACCTAGGGAAACCTACCAAACCTGTGCATTTCTGAAAACTAGAGACCTAGGGGAATCCAAGGAGGGGTGACTTGCGGAGCTCGGACCAGGTTCTGTTACCCAGAATCCTTTGCAAACCTCAAAATTTGGCTAAAAAAACACATGTTCCTCACATTTCTGTAGCAGAAAGTTCTGGAATCTGAGAGGAGCCACAAATTTCCTTCCACCCAGCGTTCCCCCAAGTCTCCCGATAAACATGATACCTCACTTGTGTGGGTAGGCCTAGCGCCCGCGACAGGAAACGCCCCAAAGCGCAACGTGGACACATCCACATTTTTGAAAGAAAACAGAGGTGTTTTTTGCGAAAGGGCCTACCTGTAGATTTTGGCCTCTAGCTCAGCCGGCACCTAGGGAAACCTACCAAACCTGTGCATTTCTGAAAACTAGAGACCTAGGGGAATCCAAGGAGGGGTGACTTGCGGGGCTCGGACCAGGATCTGTTACCCAGAATCCTTTGCAAATCTCAAAATTTGGCTAAAAAAACACAAGTTCCTCACATTTCTGTGGCTTAAAGTTCTGAAATCTGAGAGGAGCCACAAATTTCCTTCCACCCAGCGTTCCCCCAAGTCTCCCGATAAAAATGATACCTCACTTGTGTGGGTAGGCCTAGCGCCCGCGACAGGAAACGCCCCAAAGCGCAACGTGGACACATCCACATTTTTTAAAGAAAACAGAGGTGTTTTTTGCGAAGTGCCTACCTGTAGATTTTGGCCTCTAGCTCAGCCGGCACCTAGGGAAACCTACAAAACCTGTGCATTTCTGAAAACTAGAGACCTAGGGGAATCCAAGATGGGGTGACATACGGGGCTCGGACCAGGTTCTGTTACCCAGAATCCTTTGCAAACCTCAAAATATGGCTAAAAAAACACATGTTCCTCACATTTCTGTGGCAGAAAGTTCTGGAATCTGAGAGGAGCCACAAATTTCCTTCCACCCAGTGTTCCCCAAGTCTCCCGATAAAAATTATACCTCACTTGTGTGGGTAGGCCTAGCGCCCACGACAGAAAACGCCCCAAAGCGCAACGTGGACACATCCACATTTTTTAAAGAAAACAGAGGTGTTTTTTGCGAAGTGCCTACCTGTAGATTTTGGCCTCTAGCTCAGCCGGCACCTAGGGAAACCTACAAAACCTGTGCATTTCTGAAAACTAGAGACCTAGGGGAATCCAAGATGGGGTGACTTACGGGGCTCGGACCAGGTTCTGTTACCCAGAATCCTTTGCAAACCTCAAAATATGGCTAAAAAAACACATGTTCCTCACATTTCTGTGGCAGAAAGTTCTGGAATCTGAGAGGAGCCACAAATTTCCTTCCACCCAGCGTTCCCCCAAGTCTCCCGATAAAAATGATACCTCACTTGTGTGGGTAGGCCTAGCGCCCGCGTCAGGAAACGCCCCAAAGCGCAACGTGGACACATCCAAATTTTTGAAAGAAAACAGAGGTGTTTTTTGCGAAGTGCCTACCTGTAGATTTTGGCCTCTAGCTCAGCCGGCACCTAGGGAAACCTACCAAACCTGTGCATTTCTGAAAACTAGAGATCTATGGGAATCCAAGGAGGGGTGACTTGCGGGGCTCGGACTAGGTTCTGCTACCCCGAATCCTTTGCAAACCTCAAAATTTGGCTAAAAAAACACATGTTCCTCACATTTCTGTTCGCAGAAAGTTCTGGAATCTGAGAGGAGCCACAAATTTCCTTCCACCCAGCGTTCCCCCAAGTCTCCCAATAAAAATCATACCTCACTTGTGTGGGTAGGCCTAGCGCCCGCGACAGGAAACGCCCCAAAGCGCAATGTGGACACATCCACATTTTTTAAAGAAAACAGGAGGTGTTTTTTGCGAAGTGCCTACCTGTAGATTTTGGCCTCTAGCTCAGCGGGCACCTAGGGAAACCTACCAAACCTTTGCATTTTTGAAAACTAGAGACCTACGGAAATCCAAGGAGGGGTGACTTGCGGGTCTCGGACCAGGTTCAGTTACCCAGAATCCTTTGCAAACCACAAAATTTGGCAAAAACAACACATGTTCCTCACATTTCTGTGGCAGAAAGTTCTGGAATCTGAGAGGAGCCACAAATTTCCTTCCACCCAGCGTTCCCCCGAGTCTCCTGATAAAAATGATACCTCACTTGTGTGGGTAGGCCTAGCGCCCGCGACAGGAAACGCCCCAAAGCGCAGCGTGGACCCATCCAAATTTTTAAAGAAAACAGAGGTGTTTTTTGCGAAGTGCCTACCTGTAGATTTTGGCCTCTAGCTCAGCCGGCACCTAGGGAAACCTGCCAAACCTGTGCATTTCTGAAAACTAGAGACCTAGGGGAATCCAAGTTGGGGTGACTTGCGGGGTTCGGACCAGGTTCTGTTACCCAGAATCCTTTGCAAACCTCAAAATATGAGTGAAAAAACATATGTTCCTCACATTTCTGTGGCAGAAAGTTCTGGAATCTCAGAGAAGCCACAAATTTCCTTCCACCCAACGTTCCCCCAAGTCTCCCGATAAAAATGATACCTCACTTGTGTGGGTAGGCCTAGCCCCCGCGACAGGAAACGCCCCAAAGCGCAACGTGGACACATCCACATTTTTTAAAGAAAACAGGAGGTGTTTTTTGCGAAGTGCCTACCTGTAGATTTTGGCCTCTAGCTCAGCCGGCACCTAGGGAAACCTACCAAACCTGTGCATTTCTGAAAACTAGAGACCTAGGGGAATCCAAGGAGGGGTGACTTGTGGGGTTCGGACCAGGTTCTGTTACCCAGAATCCTTTGCAAACCTCAAAATTTGACAAAAAAAAACACATGTTCCTCACATTTCTGTGGCTTAAAGTTCTGGAATCTGAGAGGAGCCACAAATTTCCTTCCACCCAGTGTTCCCCCAAGTCTCCCGATAAAAATGATACCTCACTTGTATGGGTAGGCCTAGCGCCCGCGACAGGAAACGCCCCAAAGCGCAACGTGGACACATCCAAATTTTTGAAAGAAAACAGAGATGTTTTTTGCGAAGTGCCTACGTGTAGATTTTGGCCTCTAGCTCAGCCGGCACCTAGGGAAACCTACCAAACCTGTGCATTTCTGAAAACTAGAGACCTAGGGGAATCCAAGGAGGGGTGACTTGCAGGGCTCGGCCCAGGTTCTGTTACCCCGAATCCTTTGCAAACTTCAAAATTTGGCTAAAAAAACACATGTTCCTCACATTTCTATGGCAGAAAGTTCTGGAATCTGAGAGGAGCCACAAATTTCCTTCCACCCAGCGTTCCCCCAAGTCTCCCGATAAAAATGATACCTCACTTGTGTGGGTAGGCCTAGCGCCCGCGACAGGAAACGCCCCAAAGCGCAACGTGGACACATCCAAATTTTTGAAAGAAAACAGAGCTGTTTTTTGCAAAGTGCCTACCTGTAGATTTTGGCCTCTAGCTCAGCCGGCCCCTATGGAAACCTACCAAACCTGTGCATTTCTGACAACTAGAGACCTAGGGGAATCCAAGGAGGGGTGACTTGCGGGGCTCGGACCAGGTTCTGTTACCCAGAATCCTTTGCAAACCTCAAAAGTTGGCTAAAAAAACACATGTTCCTTATATTTCTGTGGCAGAAAGTTCTGGAATCTGAGAGGAGCCACAGATTTCCTTCCACCCAGCGTTCCCCCAAGTCTCCCGATAAAAATGATACCTCACTTGTGTGGGTAGGCCTAGCGCCTGCGACAGGAAACGCCCCAAAGCGCAACGTGGACACATCTACATTTTTGAAAGAAAACAGAGGTGTTTTTTGCGAAGTGCCTACCTGTAGATTTTGGGCTCTAGCTCAGCCGGCACCTAGGGAAACCTACCAAACCTGTGCATTTCTGAAAACTAGAGACCTAGGGGAATCCAAGGAGGGGTGACTTGCGGGGCTCGGACCAGGATCTGTTACCCAGAATCCTTTGCAAATCTCAAAATTTGGCTAAAAAAACACAAGTTCCTCACATTTCTGTGGCTTAAAGTTCTGAAATCTGAGAGGAGCCACAAATTTCCTTCCACCCAGCGTTCCCCCAAGTCTCCCGATAAAAATGATACCTCACTTGTGTGGGTAGGCCTAGCGCCCGCGACAGGAAACCCCCCAAAGCGCAACTTGGACACATCCACATTTTTTAAAGAAAACAGAGGTGTTTTTTGCGAAGTGCCTACCTGTAGATTTTGGCCTCTAGCTCAGCCGGCACCTAGGGAAACCTACAAAACCTGTGCATTTCTGAAAACTAGAGACCTAGGGGAATCCAAGATGGGGTGACTTACGAGGCTCGGACCAGGTTCTGTTACCCAGAATCCTTTGCAAACCTCAAAATATGGCTAAAAAAACACATGTTCCTCACATTTCTGTGGCAGAAAGTTCTGGAATCTGAGAGGAGCCACAAATTTCCTTCCACCCAGTGTTCCCCAAGTCTCCCGATAAAAATGATACCTCACTTGTGTGGGTAGGCCTAGCGCCCATGACAGAAAACGCCCCAAAGCGCAACGTGGACACATCCACATTTTTTAAAGAAAACAGAGGTGCTTTTTGCGAAGTGCCTACCTGTAGATTTTGGCCTCTAGCTCAGCCGGCACCTAGGGAAACCTACAAAACCTGTGCATTTCTGAAAACTAGAGACCTAGGGGAATCCAAGATGGGGTGACTTACGGGGCTCGGACCAGGTTCTGTTACCCAGAATCCTTTGCAAACCTCAAAATATGGCTAAAAAAACACATGTTCCTCACATTTCTGTGGCAGAAAGTTCTGGAATCTGAGAGGAGCCACAAATTTCCTTCCACCCAGCGTTCCCCCAAGTCTCCCGATAAAAATGATACCTCACTTGTGTGGGTAGGCCTAGCGCCCGCGACAGGAAACGCCCCAAAGCGCAACGTGGACACATCCAAATTTTGGAAAGAAAACAGAGGTGTTTTTTGCGAAGTGCCTACCTGTAGATTTTGGCCTCTAGCTCAGCCGGCACCTAGGGAAACCTACCAAACCTGTGCATTTCTGAAAACTAGAGATCTATGGGAATCCAAGGAGGGGTGACTTGCGGGGCTCGGACTAGGTT
This sequence comes from Pleurodeles waltl, assembly GCF_031143425.1. Classification (NCBI taxonomy): domain Eukaryota; kingdom Metazoa; phylum Chordata; class Amphibia; order Caudata; family Salamandridae; genus Pleurodeles; species Pleurodeles waltl. Next base: position 204,343,972 of record NC_090437.1, read on the forward strand.
CTGCTACCCCGAATCCTTTGCAAACCTCAAAATTTGGCTAAAAAAACACATGTTCCTCACATTTCTGTTCGCAGAAAGTTCTGGAATCTGAGAGGAGCCACAAATTTCCTTCCACCCAGCGTTCCCCCGAGTCTCCTGATAAAAATGATACCTCACTTGTGTGGGTAGGCCTAGCGCCCGCGACAGGAAACGCCCCAAAGCGCAGCGTGGACACATCCAAATTTTTAAAGAAAACAGAGGTGTTTTTTGCGAAGTGCCTACCTGTAGATTTTGGCCTCTAGCTCAGCCGGCCCCTATGGAAACCTACCAAACCTGTGCATTTCTGACAACTAGAGACCTAGGGGAATCCAAGGAGGGGTGACTTGCGGGGCTCGGACCAGGTTCTGTTACCCAGAATCCTTTGCAAACCTCAAAAGTTGGCTAAAAAAACACATGTTCCTCACATTTCTGTGGCAGAAAGTTCTGGAATCTGAGAGGAGCCACAAATTTCCTTCCACCCAGTGTTCCCCAAGTCTCCCGATAAAAATGATACCTCACTTGTGTGGGTAGGCCTAGCGCCCACGACAGAAAACGCCCCAAAGCGCAACGTGGACACATCCACATTTTTTAAAGAAAACAGAGGTGTTTTTTGCGAAGTGCCTACCTGTAGATTTTGGCCTCTAGCTCAGCCGGCACCTAGGGAAACCTACAAAACCTGTGCATTTCTGAAAACTAGAGACCTAGGGGAATCCAAGATGGGGTGACTTACAGGGCTCGGACCAGGTTCTGTTACCCAGAATCCTTTGCAAACCTCAAAATATGGCTAAAAAAACACATGTTCCTCACATTTCTGTGGCAGAAAGTTCTGGAATCTGAGAGGAGCCACAAATTTCCTTCCACCCAGCGTTCCCCCAAGTCTCCCGATAAAAATGATACCTCACTTGTGTGGGTAGGCCTAGCGCCCACGACAGGAAACGCCCCAAAGCGCAACGTGGACACATCCAAATTTTTGAAAGAAAACAGAGGTGTTTTTTGCGAAGTGCCTACCTGTAGATTTTGGCCTCTAGCTCAGCCGGCACCTAGGGAAACCTACCAAACCTGTGCATTTCTGAAAACTAGAGATCTATGGGAATCCAAGGAGGGGTGACTTGCGGGGCTCGGACTAGGTTCTGCTACCCCGAATCCTTTGCAAACCTCAAAATTTGGCTAAAAAAACACATGTTCCTCACATTTCTGTTCGCAGAAAGTTCTGGAATCTGAGAGGAGCCACAAATTTCCTTCCACCCAGCGTTCCCCCAAGTCTCCCAATAAAAATGATACCTCACTTGTGTGGGTAGGCCTAGCGCCCGAGACAGGAAACGCCCCAAAGCGCAATGTGGACACATCCAAATTTTTTAAAGAAAACAGGAGGTGTTTTTTGCGAAGTGCCTACCTGTAGATTTTGGCCTCTAGCTCAGCCGGCACCTAGGGAAACCTACCAAACCTTTGCATTTTTGAAAACTAGAGACCTAGGGAAATCCAAGGAGGGGTGACTTGCGGGTCTCGGACCAGGTTCTGTTACCCAGAATCCTTTGCAAACCACAAAATTTGGCAAAAAAAACACATGTTCCTCACATTTCTGTGGCAGAAAGTTCTGGAATCTGAGAGGAGCCACAAATTTCCTTCCACCCAGCGTTCCCCCGAGTCTCCTGATAAAAATGATACCTCACTTGTGTGGGTAGGCCTAGCGCCCGCGACAGGAAACGCCCCAAAGCGCAGCGTGGACACATCCAAATTTTTAAAGAAAACAGAGGTGTTTTTTGCGAAGTGCCTACCTGTAGATTTTGGCCTCTTGCTCAGCCGGCCCCTATGGAAACCTACCAAACCTGTGCATTTCTGACAACTAGAGACCTAGGGGAATCCAAGGAGGGGTGACTTGCGGGGCTCGGACCAGGTTCTGTTACCCAGAATCCTTTGCAAACCTCAACAGTTGGCTAAAAAAACACATGTTCCTCATATTTCTGTGGCAGAAAGTTCTGGAATCTGAGAGGAGCCACAGATTTCCTTCCACCCAGCGTTCCCCCAAGTCTCCCGATAAAAATAATACCTCACTTGTGTGGGTAGGCCTAGCGCCCGCGACAGGAAACGCCCCAAAGCGCAACGTGGACACATCCACATTTTTGAAAGAAAACAGAGGTGTTTTTTGCGAAGTGCCTACCTGTAGATTTTGGGCTCTAGCTCAGCCGGCACCTAGGGAAATCTACCAAACCTTTGCATTTCTGAAAACTAGAGACCTAGGGGAATCCAAGGAGGGGTGACTTGCGGAGCTCGGACCAGGTTCTGTTACCCAGAATCCTTTGCAAACCTCAAAATTTGGCTAAAAAAACACATGTTCCTCACATTTCTGTGGCACAAAGTTCTGGAATCTGAGAGGAGCCACAAATTTCCTTCCACCCAGCGTTCCCCCAAGTCTCCCGATAAAAATGATACCTCACTTGTGTGGGTAGGCCTAGCGCCCGCAACAGGAAACGCCCCAAAGCGCAACGTGGACACATCCACATTTTTGAAAGAAAACAGAGGTGTTTTTTGCGAAAGGGCCAACCTGTAGATTTTGGCCTCTAGCTCAGCCGGCACCTAGGGAAACCTACCAAAGCTGTGCATTTCTGAAAACTAGAGACCTAGGGGAATCCAAGGAGGGGTGACTTGCGGGGCTCGGACCAGGATCTGTTACCCAGAATCCTTTGCAAATCTCAAAATTTGGCTAAAAAAACACAAGTTCCTCACATTTCTGTGGCTTAAAGTTCTGGAATCTGAGAGGAGCCACATATTTCCTTCCACCCAGCGTTCCCCCAAGTCTCCCGATAAAAATGATACCTCACTTGTGTGGGTAGGCCTAGCACCCGCGACAGGAAACGCCCCAAAGCGCAACGGGGACACATCCAAATTTTTGAAAAAAAACAGAGGTGTTTTTTGCGAAGTGCCTACCTGTAGATTTTGGCCTCTAGCTCAGCCGGCAATTAGGGAAACCTACCAAACCTGTGCATTTTTGAAAACTAGAGACCTAGGGGAATCCAAGGAGGGGTAACTTGCGGAGCTCGGACCAGGTTCTGTTACCCAGAATCCTTTGCAAACCTCAAAATTTGGCTAAAAAAACACATGTTCCTCACATTTCTGTGGCAGAAAGTTCTGGAATCCGAGAGGAGCCACAAATTTCCTTCCACCCAGCGTTCCCCTAAGTCTCCCAATAAAAATGATACCTCACTTGTGTGGGTAGGCCTAGCGCCCGCGACAGGAAACGCCCCAAAGCTCAATGTGGACACATCCAAATTTTTGAAAGAAAACAGGAGGTGTTTTTTGTGAAGTGCCTACGTGTAGATTTTGGCCTCTAGCTCAGCCGGCACCTAGGGAAACCTACCAAACCTTTGCATTTTTGAAAACTAGAGACCTAGGGAAATCCAAGGAGGGGTGACTTGCGGGTCTCGGACCAGGTTCTGTTACCCAGAATCCTTTGCAAACCACAAAATTTGGCTAAAAAAACACATGTTCCTCACATTTCTGTGGCAGAAAGTTCTGGAATCTGAGAGGAGCCACAAATTTCCTTCCACCCAGCGTTCCCCCGAGTCTCCCGATAAAAATGATACCTCACTTGTGTGGGTAGGCCTAGCGCCCGCGTCAGGAAACGCCCCAAAGCGCAACATAGACACATCCAAATTTTTGAAAGAAAACAGAGGTGTTTTTTGCAAAGTGCCTACCTGTAGATTTTGGCCTCTAGCTCAGCCGGCACCTAGGGAAACCTACCAAACCTGTGCATTTCTGAAAACTAGAGACCTAGGGGAATCCAAGGAGGGGTGACTTGCGGGGCTCGGACCAGGTTCTGTTACCCAGAATCCTTTGCAAACCTCAAAATTTGGCTAAAAAAACACATGTTCCTCACATTTCTGTGGCAGAAAGTTCTGGAATCTCAGAGGAGCCACAAATTTCCTTCCACCCAGTGTTCCCCCAAGTCTCCCAATAAAAATGATACCTCACTTGTGTGGGTAGGCCTAGCGCCTGCGACAGGAAACGCCCCAAAGCGCAACGTGGACACATCCACATTTTTGAAAGAAAACAGAGGTGTTTTTTGCGAAGTACCTACCTGTAGATTTTGGCCTCTAGCTCAGCTGGCACCTAGGGAAACCTACCAAACCTGTGCATTTCTGAAAACTAGAGACCTAGGGGAATCCAAGATGGAGTGACTTGCGGGGCTCGGACCAGGTTCTGTTACCCAGAATCCTTTGCAAACCTCAAAATTTGGCTAAAAAAACACATGTTCCTCACATTTCTGTGGCAGAAAGTTCTGGAATCTCAGAGGAGCCACAAATTTCCTTCCACCCAGTGTTCCCCCAAGTCTCCCAATAAAAATGATACCTCACTTGTGTGGGTAGGCCTAGCGCCCGCGACAGGAAACGCCCCAAAGCGCAACGTGGACACATCCACATTTTTGAAAGAAAACAGAGGTGTTTTTTGCGGAAGGGCCTACCTGTAGATTTTGGCCTCTAGCTCAGCCGGCACCTAGGGAAACCTACCAAAGCTGTGCATTTCTGAAAACTAGAGACCTAGGGGAATCCAAGGAGGGGTGACTTGCGGGGCTCGGACCAGGATCTGTTACCCAGAATCCTTTGCAAATCTCAAAATTTGGCTAAAAAAACACAAGTTCATCACATTTCTGTGGCTTAAAGTTCTGGAATCTGAGAGGAGCCACATATTTCCTTCCACCCAGCATTCCCCCAAGTCTCCCGATAAAAATGATACCTCACTTGTGTGGGTAGGCCTAGCACCCGCGACAGGAAACGCCCCAAAGCGCAACGTGGACACATCCAAATTTTTGAAAAAAAACAGAGGTGTTTTTTGCGAAGTGCCTACCTGTAGATTTTGGCCTCTAGCTCAGCCGGCAATTAGGGAAACCTACCAAACCTGTGCATTTTTGAAAACTAGAGACCTAGGGGAATCCAAGGAGGGGTAACTTGCGGAGCTCGGACCAGGTTCTGTTACCCAGAATCCTTTGCAAACCTCAAAATTTGGCTAAAAAAACACATGTTCCTCACATTTCTGTGGCAGAAAGTTCTGGAATCCGAGAGGAGCCACAATTTCCTTCCACCCAGCGTTCCCCTAAGTCTCCCAATAAAAATGATACCTCACTTGTGTGGGTAGGCCTAGCGCCCGCGACAGGAAACGCCCCAAAGCTCAATGTGGACACATCCAAATTTTTGAAAGAAAACAGGAGGTGTTTTTTGTGAAGTGCCTACCTGTAGATTTTGGCCTCTAGCTCAGCCGGCACCTAGGGAAACCTACCAAACCTTTGCATTTTTGAAAACTAGAGACCTAGGGAAATCCAAGGAGGGGTGACTTGCGGGTCTCGGACCAGGTTCTGTTACCCAGAATCCTTTGCAAACCACAAAATTTGGCTAAAAAAACACATGTTCCTCACATTTCTGTGGCAGAAAGTTCTGGAATCTGAGAGGAGCCACAAATTTCCTTCCACCCAGCGTTCCCCCGAGTCTCCCGATAAAAATGATACCTCACTTGTGTGGGTAGGCCTAGCGCCCGCGTCAGGAAACGCCCCAAAGCGCAACATAGACACATCCAAATTTTTGAAAGAAAACAGAGGTGTTTTTTGCAAAGTGCCTACCTGTAGATTTTGGCCTCTAGCTCAGCCGGCACCTAGGGAAACCTACCAAACCTGTGCATTTCTGAAAACTAGAGACCTAGGGGAATCCAAGGAGGGGTGACTTGCGGGGCTCGGACCAGGTTCTGTTACCCAGAATCCTTTGCAAACCTCAAAATTTGGCTAAAAAAACACATGTTCCTCACATTTCTGTGGCAGAAAGTTCTGGAATCTCAGAGGAGCCACAAATTTCCTTCCACCCAGTGTTCCCCCAAGTCTCCCAATAAAAATGATACCTCACTTGTGTGGGTAGGCCTAGCGCCCGCGACAGGAAACGCCCCAAAGCGCAACGTGGACACATCCACATTTTTGAAAGAAAACAGAGGTGTTTTTTGCGAAGTGCCTACCTGTAGATTTTGGCATCTAGCTCAGCTGGCACCTAGGGAAACCTACCAAACCTGTGCATTTCTGAAAACTAGAGACCTAGGGGAATCCAAGATGGGGTGACTTGCGGGGCTCGGACCAGGTTCTGTTACCCAGAATCCTTTGCAAACCTCAAAATTTGGCTAAAAAAACACATGTTCCTCACATTTCTGTGGCAGAAAGTTCTGGAATCTCAGAGGAGCCACAAATTTCCTTCCACCCAGTGTTCCCCCAAGTCTCCCAATAAAAATGATACCTCACTTGTGTGGGTAGGCCTAGCGCCCGCGACAGGAAACGCCCCAAAGCGCAACGTGGACACATCCACATTTTTTAAAGAAAACAGAGGTGTTTTTTGCGAAGTGCCTACCTGTAGATTTTGGCCTCTAGCTCAGCCGGCACCTAGGGAAACCTACAAAACCTGTGCATTTCTGAAAACTAGAGACCTAGGGGAATCCAAGATGGGGTGACTTACGGGGCTCGGACCAGGTTCTGTTACCCAGAATCCTTTGCAAACCTCAAAATATGGCTAAAAAAACACATGTTCCTCACATTTCTGTGGCAGAAAGTTCTGGAATCTGAGAGGAGCCACAAATTTCCTTCCACCCAGCGTTCCCCCAAGTCTCCCGATAAAAATGATACCTCACTTGTGTGGGTAGGCCTAGCGCCCGCGACAGGAAACGCCCCAAAGCGCAACGTGGACACATCCAAATTTTGGAAAGAAAACAGAGGTGTTTTTTGCGAAGTGCCTACCTGTAGATTTTGGCCTCTAGCTCAGCCGGCACCTAGGGAAACCTACCAAACCTGTGCATTTCTGAAAACTAGAGATCTATGGGAATCCAAGGAGGGGTGACTTGCGGGGCTCGGACTAGGTTCTGCTACCCCGAATCCTTTGCAAACCTCAAAATTTGGCTAAAAAAACACATGTTCCTCACATTTCTGTTCGCAGAAAGTTCTGGAATCTGAGAGGAGCCACAAATTTCCTTCCACCCAGCGTTCCCCCAAGTCTCCCAATAAAAATGATACCTCACTTGTATGGGTAGGCCTAGCGCCCGCGACAGGAAACGCCCCAAAGCGCAATGTGGACACATCCAAATTTTTTAAAGAAAACAGGAGGTGTTTTTTGCGAAGTGCCTACCTGTAGATTTTGGCCTCTAGCTCAGCCGGCACCTAGGGAAACCTACCAAACCTTTGCATTTTTGAAAACTAGAGACCTAGGGAAATCCAAGGAGGGGTGACTTGCGGGTCTCGGACCAGGTTCTGTTACCCAGAATCCTTTGCAAACCACAAAATTTGGCAAAAAAAACACATGTTCCTCACATTTCTGTGGCAGAAAGTTCTGGAATCTGAGAGGAGCCACAAATTTCCTTCCACCCAGCGTTCCCCCGAGTCTCCTGATAAAAATGATACCTCACTTGTGTGGGTAGGCCTAGCGCCCGCGACAGGAAACGCCCCAAAGCGCAGCGTGGACACATCCAAATTTTTAAAGAAAACAGAGGTGTTTTTTGCGAAGTGCCTACCTGTAGATTTTGGCCTCTAGCTCAGCCGGCCCCTATGGAAACCTACCAAACCTGTGCATTTCTGACAACTAGAGACCTAGGGGAATCCAAGGAGGGGTGACTTGCGGGGCTCGGACCAGGTTCTGTTACCCAGAATCCTTTGCAAACCTCAAAAGTTGGGTAAAAAAACACATGTTCCTCACATTTCTGTGGCAGAAAGTTCTGGAATCTGAGAGGAGCCACAAATTTCCTTCCACCCAGTGTTCCCCAAGTCTCCCGATAAAAATGATACCTCACTTGTGTGGGTAGGCCTAGCGCCCACGACAGAAAACGCCCCAAAGCGCAACGTGGACACATCCACATTTTTTAAAGAAAACAGAGGTGTTTTTTGCGAAGTGCCTACCTGTAGATTTTGGCCTTTAGCTCAGCCGGCACCTAGGGAAACCTACAAAACCTGTGCATTTCTGAAAACTAGAGACCTAGGGGAATCCAAGATGGGGTGACTTACAGGGCTCGGACCAGGTTCTGTTACCCAGAATCCTTTGCAAACCTCAAAATATGGCTAAAAAAACACATGTTCCTCACATTTCTGTGGCAGAAAGTTCTGGAATCTGAGAGGAGCCACAAATTTCCTTCCACCCAGCGTTCCCCCAAGTCTCCCGATAAAAATGATACCTCACTTGTGTGGGTAGGCCTAGCGCCCGCGACAGGAAACGCCCCAAAGCGCAACGTGGACACATCCAAATTTTTGAAAGAAAACAGAGGTGTTTTTTGCGAAGTGCCTACCTGTAGATTTTGGCCTCTAGCTCAGCCGGCACCTAGGGAAACCTACCAAACCTGTGCATTTCTGAAAACTAGAGATCTATGGGAATCCAAGGAGGGGTGACTTGCGGGACTCGGACTAGGTTCTGCTACCCCGAATCCTTTGCAAACCTCAAAATTTGGCTAAAAAAACACATGTTCCTCACATTTCTGTTCGCAGAAAGTTCTGGAATCTGAGAGGAGCCACAAATTTCCTTCCACCCAGCGTTCCCCCAAGTCTCCCAATAAAAATGATACCTCACTTGTGTGGGTAGGCCTAGCGCCCGAGACAGGAAACGCCCCAAAGCGCAATGTGGACACATCCAAATTTTTAAAAGAAAACAGGAGGTGTTTTTTGCGAAGTGCCTACCTGTAGATTTTGGCCTCTAGCTCAGCCGGCACCTAGGGAAACCTACCAAACCTTTGCATTTTTGAAAACTAGAGACCTAGGGAAATCCAAGGAGGGGTGACTTGCGGGTCTCGGACCAGGTTCTGTTACCCAGAATCCTTTGCAAACCACAAAATTTGGCAAAAAAAACACATGTTCCTCACATTTCTGTGGCAGAAAGTTCTGGAATCTGAGAGGAGCCACAAATTTCCTTCCACCCAGCGTTCCCCCGAGTCTCCTGATAAAAATGATACCTCACTTGTGTGGGTAGGCCTAGCGCCCGCGACAGGAAACGCCCCAAAGCGCAGCGTGGACACATCCAAATTTTTAAAGAAAACAGAGGTGTTTTTTGCGAAGTGCCTACCTGTAGATTTTGGCCTCTTGCTCAGCCGGCCCCTATGGAAACCTACCAAACCTGTGCATTTCTGACAACTAGAGACCTAGGGGAATCCAAGGAGGGGTGACTTGCGGGGCTCGGACCAGGTTCTGTTACCCAGAATCCTTTGCAAACCTCAACAGTTGGCTAAAAAAACACATGTTCCTCATATTTCTGTGGCAGAAAGTTCTGGAATCTGAGAGGAGCCACAGATTTCCTTCCACCCAGCGTTCCCCCAAGTCTCCCGATAAAAATAATACCTCACTTGTGTGGGTAGGCCTAGCGCCCGCGACAGGAAACGCCCCAAAGCGCAACGTGGACACATCCACATTTTTGAAAGAAAACAGAGGTGTTTTTTGCGAAGTGCCTACCTGTAGATTTTGGGCTCTAGCTCAGCCGGCACCTAGGGAAATCTACCAAACCTTTGCATTTCTGAAAACTAGAGACCTAGGGGAATCCAAGGAGGGGTGACTTGCGGAGCTCGGACCAGGTTCTGTTACCCAGAATCCTTTGCAAACCTCAAAATTTGGCTAAAAAAACACATGTTCCTCACATTTCTGTGGCACAAAGTTCTGGAATCTGAGAGGAGCCACAAATTTCCTTCCACCCAGCGTTCCCCCAAGTCTCCCGATAAAAATGATACCTCACTTGTGTGGGTAGGCCTAGCGCCCGCGACAGGAAACGCCCCAAAGCGCAACGTGGACACATCCACATTTTTGAAAGAAAACAGAGGTGTTTTTTGCGAAAGGGCCAACCTGTAGATTTTGGCCTCTAGCTCAGCCGGCACCTAGGGAAACCTACCAAAGCTGTGCATTTCTGAAAACTAGAGACCTAGGGGAATCCAAGGAGGGGTGACTTGCGGGGCTCGGACCAGGATCTGTTACCCAGAATCCTTTGCAAATCTCAAAATTTGGCTAAAAAAACACAAGTTCCTCACATTTCTGTGGCTTAAAGTTCTGGAATCTGAGAGGAGCCACATATTTCCTTCCACCCAGCGTTCCCCCAAGTCTCCCGATAAAAATGATACCTCACTTGTGTGGGTAGGCCTAGCACCCGCGACAGGAAACGCCCCAAAGCGCAACGTGGACAGATCCAAATTTTTGAAAAAAAACAGAGGTGTTTTTTGCGAAGTGCCTACCTGTAGATTTTGGCCTCTAGCTCAGCCGGCAATTAGGGAAACCTACCAAACCTGTGCATTTTTGAAAACTAGAGACCTAGGGGAATCCAAGGAGGGGTAACTTGCGGAGCTCGGACCAGGTTCTGTTACCCAGAATCCTTTGCAAACCTCAAAATTTGGCTAAAAAAACACATGTTCCTCACATTTCTGTGGCAGAAAGTTCTGGAATCCGAGAGGAGCCACAAATTTCCTTCCACCCAGCGTTCCCCTAAGTCTCCCAATAAAAATGATACCTCACTTGTGTGGGTAGGCCTAGCGCCCGCGACAGGAAACGCCCCAAAGCTCAATGTGGACACATCCAAATTTTTGAAAGAAAACAGGAGGTGTTTTTTGTGATGTGCCTACCTGTAGATTTTGGCCTCTAGCTCAGCCGGCACCTAGGGAAACCTACCAAACCTTTGCATTTTTGAAAACTAGAGACCTAGGGAAATCCAAGGAGGGGTGACTTGCGGGTCTCGGACCAGGTTCTGTTACCCAGAATCCTTTGCAAACCACAAAATTTGGCTAAAAAAACACATGTTCCTCACATTTCTGTGGCAGAAAGTTCTGGAATCTGAGAGGAGCCACAAATTTCCTTCCACCCAGCGTTCCCCCGAGTCTCCCGATAAAAATGATACCTCACTTGTGTGGGTAGGCCTAGCGCCCGCGTCAGGAAACGCCCCAAAGCGCAACATAGACACATCCAAATTTTTGAAAGAAAACAGAGGTGTTTTTTGCAAAGTGCCTACCTGTAGATTTTGGCCTCTAGCTCAGCCGGCACCTAGGGAAACCTACCAAACCTGTGCATTTCTGAAAACTAGAGACCTAGGGGAATCCAAGGAGGGGTGACTTGCGGGGCTCGGACCAGGTTCTGTTACCCAGAATCCTTTGCAAACCTCAAAATTTGGCTAAAAAAACACATGTTCCTCACATTTCTGTGGCAGAAAGTTCTGGAATCTGAGAGGAGCCACAAATTTCCTTCAACCCAGCGTTCCCCCAAGTCTCCCAATAAAAATGATACCTCACTTATTTGTGTAGGCCTAGCGCCCGCGTCAGGAAACGCCCCAAAGCGCAATGTGGACACATCCACATTTTTTAAAGAAAACAGGAGGTGTTTTTTGCGAAGTGCCTACCTGTAGATTTTGGCCTCTAGCTCAGCCGGCACCTAGGGAAACCTGCCAAACCTGTGCATTTTTGAAAACTAGAGACCTAGGGAAATCCAAGGAGGGGTGACTTGCGGGTCTCGGACCAGGTTCTGTTACCCAGAATCCTTTGCAAACCTCAAAATTTGACAAAAAAAAACACATGTTTCTCACATTTCTGTGGCTTAAAGTTCTGGAATCTGAGAGGAGCCACAAATTTCCTTCCACCCAGTGTTCCCCCAAGTCTCCCGATAAAAATGATACCTCACTTGTATGGGTAGGCCTAGCGCCCGCGACAGGAAACGCCCCAAAGCGCAACGTGGACACATCCAAATTTTTGAAAGAAAACAGAGATGTTTTTTGCGAAGTGCCTACGTGTAGATTTTGGCCTCTAGCTCAGCCGGCACCTAGGGAAACCTACCAAACCTGTGCATTTCTGAAAACTAGAGACCTAGGGGAATCCAAGGAGGGGTGACTTGCAGGGCTCGGCCCAGGTTCTGTTACCCCGAATCCTTTGCAAACTTCAAAATTTGGCTAAAAAAACACATGTTCCTCACATTTCTATGGCAGAAAGTTCTGGAATCTGAGAGGAGCCACAAATTTCCTTCCACCCAGCGTTCCCCCAAGTCTCCCGATAAAAATGATACCTCACTTGTGTGGGTAGGCCTAGCGCCCGCGACAGGAAACGCCCCAAAGCGCAACGTGGACACATCCACATTTTTGAAAGAAAACAGAGGTGTTTTTTGCGAAGTGCCTACCTGTAGATTTTGGGCTCTAGCTCAGCCGGCACCTAGGGAAACCTACCAAACCTGTGCATTTCTGAAAACTAGAGACCTAGGGGAATCCAAGGAGGGGTGACTTGCGGAGCTCGGACCAGGTTCTGTTACCCAGAATCCTTTGCAAACCTCAAAATTTGGCTAAAAAAACACATGTTCCTCACATTTCTGTGGCAGAAAGTTCTGGAATCTCAGAGGAGCCACAAATTTCCTTCCACCCAGCGTTCCCCCAAGTCTCCCGATAAAAATGATACCTCACTTGTGTGGGTAGGCCTAGCGCCCGCGACAGGAAACGCCCCAAAGCGCAACGTGGACACATCCACATTTTTGAAAGAAAACAGAGGTGTTTTTTGCGAAAGGGCCTACCTGTAGATTTTGGCCTCTAGCTCAGCCGGCACCTAGGGAAACCTACCAAACCTGTGCATTTCTGAAAACTAGAGACCTAGGGGAATCCAAGGAGGGGTGACTTGCGGGGCTCGGACCAGGATCTGTTACCCAGAATCCTTTGCAAATCTCAAAATTTGGCTAAAAAAACACAAGTTCCTCACATTTCTGTGGCTTAAAGTTCTGGAATCTGAGAGGAGCCACAAATTTCCTTCCACCCAGCGTTCCCCCAAGTCTCCCGATAAAAATGATACCTCACTTGTGTGGGTAGGCCTAGCGCCCGCGACAGGAAACGCCCCAAAGCGCAACGTGGACACATCCACATTTTTTAAAGAAAACAGAGGTGTTTTTTGCGAAGTGCCTACCTGTAGATTTTGGCCTCTAGCTCAGCCGGCACCTAGGGAAACCTACAAAACCTGTGCATTTCTGAAAACTAGAGACCTAGGGGAATCCAAGATGGGGTGACTTACGGGGCTCGGACCAGGTTCTGTTACCCAGAATCCTTTGCAAACCTCAAAAGTTGGCTAAAAAAACACATGTTTCTTATATTTCTGTGGCAGAAAGTTCTGGAATCTGAGAGGAGCCACAGATTTCCTTCCACCCAGCGTTCCCCCAAGTCTCCCGATAAAAATGATACCTCACTTGTGTGGGTAGGCCTAGCGCCTGCGACAGGAAACGCCCCAAAGCGCAACGTGGACACATCCACATTTTTTAAAGAAAACAGAGGTGTTTTTTGCGAAGTGCCTACCTGTAGATTTTGGGCTCTAGCTCAGCCGGCACCTAGGGAAACCTACCAAACCTGTGCATTTCTGAAAACTAGAGACCTAGGGGAATCCAAGGAGGGGTGACTTGCGGAGCTCGGACCAGGTTCTGTTACCCAGAATCCTTTGCAAACCTCAAAATTTGGCTAAAAAAACACATGTTCCTCACATTTCTGTAGCAGAAAGTTCTGGAATCTGAGAGGAGCCACAAATTTCCTTCCACCCAGCGTTCCCCCAAGTCTCCCGATAAACATGATACCTCACTTGTGTGGGTAGGCCTAGCGCCCGCGACAGGAAACGCCCCAAAGCGCAACGTGGACACATCCACATTTTTGAAAGAAAACAGAGGTGTTTTTTGCGAAGTGCCTACCTGTAGATTTTGGCCTCTAGCTCAGCCGGCACCTAGGGAAACCTACAAAACCTGTGCATTTCTGAAAACTAGAGACCTAGGGGAATCCAAGATGGGGTGACATACGGGGCTCGGACCAGGTTCTGTTACCCAGAATCCTTTGCAAACCTCAAAATATGGCTAAAAAAACACATGTTCCTCAAATTTCTGTGGCAGAAAGTTCTGGAATCTGAGAGGAGCCACAAATTTCCTTCCACCCAGTGTTCCCCAAGTCTCCCGATAAAAATTATACCTCACTTGTGTGGGTAGGCCTAGCGCCCACGACAGAAAACGCCCCAAAGCGCAACGTGGACACATCCACATTTTTTAAAGAAAACAGAGGTGTTTTTTGCGAAGTGCCTACCTGTAGATTTTGGCCTCTAGCTCAGCCGGCACCTAGGGAAACCTACAAAACCTGTGCATTTCTGAAAACTAGAGACCTAGGGGAATCCAAGATGGGGTGACTTACGGGGCTCGGACCAGGTTCTGTTACCCAGAATCCTTTGCATACCTCAAAATATGGCAAAAAAAACACATGTTCCTCACATTTCTGTGGCAGAAAGTTCTGGAATCTGAGAGGAGCCACAAATTTCCTTCAACCCAGCGTTCCCCCAAGTCTCCCAATAAAAATGATACCTCACTTATTTGTGTAGGCCTAGCGCCCGCGTCAGGAAACGCCCCAAAGCGCAATGTGGACACATCCACATTTTTTAAAGAAAACAGGAGGTGTTTTTTGCGAAGTGCCTACCTGTAGATTTTGGCCTCTAGCTCAGCCGGCACCTAGGGAAACCTACCAAACCTTTGCATTTTTGAAAACTAGAGACCTAGGGAAATCCAAGGAGGGGTGACTTGCGGGTCTCGGACCAGGTTCAGTTACCCAGAATCCTTTGCAAACCACAAAATTTGGCAAAAACAACACATGTTCCTCACATTTCTGTGGCAGAAAGTTCTGGAATCTGAGAGGAGCCACAAATTTCCTTCCACCCAGCGTTCCCCCGAGTCTCCTGATAAAAATGATACCTCACTTGTGTGGGTAGGCCTAGCGCCCGCGACAGGAAACGCCCCAAAGCGCAGCGTGGACACATCCAAATTTTTAAAGAAAACAGAGGTGTTTTTTGCGAAGTGCCTACCTGTAGATTTTGGCCTCTAGCTCAGCCGGCACCTAGGGAAACCTGCCAAACCTGTGCATTTCTGAAAACTAGAGACCTAGGGGAATCCAAGTTGGGGTGACTTGCGGGGTTCGGACCAGGTTCTGTTACCCAGAATCCTTTGCAAACCTCAAAATATGGGTGAAAAAACACATGTTCCTCACATTTCTGTGGCAGAAAGTTCTGGAATCTCAGAGAAGCCACAAATTTCCTTCCACCCAACGTTCCCCCAAGTCTCCCGATAAAAATGATACCTCACTTGTGTGGGTAGGCCTAGCCCCCGCGACAGGAAACGCCCCAAAGCGCAACGTGGACACATCCACATTTTTTAAAGAAAACAGGAGGTGTTTTTTGCGAAGTGCCTACCTGTAGATTTTGGCCTCTAGCTCAGCCGGCACCTAGGGAAACCTGCCAAACCTGTGCATTTTTGAAAACTAGAGACCTAGGGAAATCCAAGGAGGGGTGACTTGCGGGTCTCGGACCAGGTTCTGTTACCCAGAATCCTTTGCAAACCTCAAAATTTGACAAAAAAAAACACATGTTCCTCACATTTCTGTGGCTTAAAGTTCTGGAATCTGAGAGGAGCCACAAATTTCCTTCCACCCAGTGTTCCCCCAAGTCTCCCGATAAAAATGATACCTCACTTGTATGGGTAGGCCTAGCGCCCGCGACAGGAAACGCCCCAAAGCGCAACGTGGACACATCCAAATTTTTGAAAGAAAACAGAGATGTTTTTTGCGAAGTGCCTACGTGTAGATTTTGGCCTCTAGCTCAGCCGGCACCTAGGGAAACCTACCAAACCTGTGCATTTCTGAAAACTAGAGACCTAGGGGAATCCAAGGAGGGGTGACTTGCAGGGCTCGGCCCAGGTTCTGTTACCCCGAATCCTTTGCAAACTTCAAAATTTGGCTAAAAAAACACATGTTCCTCACATTTCTATGGCAGAAAGTTCTGGAATCTGAGAGGAGCCACAAATTTCCTTCCACCCAGCGTTCCCCCAAGTCTCCCGATAAAAATGATACCTCACTTGTGTGGGTAGGCCTAGCGCCCGCGACAGGAAACGCCCCAAAGCGCAACGTGGACACATCCACATTTTTGAAAGAAAACAGAGGTGTTTTTTGCGAAGTGCCTACCTGTAGATTTTGGGCTCTAGCTCAGCCGGCACCTAGGGAAACCTACCAAACCTGTGCATTTCTGAAAACTAGAGACCTAGGGGAATCCAAGGAGGGGTGACTTGCGGAGCTCGGACCAGGTTCTGTTACCCAGAATCCTTTGCAAACCTCAAAATTTGGCTAAAAAAACACATGTTCCTCACATTTCTGTGGCAGAAAGTTCTGGAATCTCAGAGGAGCCACAAATTTCCTTCCACCCAGCGTTCCCCCAAGTCTCCCGATAAAAATGATACCTCACTTGTGTGGGTAGGCCTAGCGCCCGCGACAGGAAACGCCCCAAAGCGCAACGTGGACACATCCACATTTTTTAAAGAAAACAGAGGTGTTTTTTGCGAAGTGCCTACCTGTAGATTTTGGCCTCTAGCTCAGCCGGCACCTAGGGAAACCTACAAAACCTGTGCATTTCTGAAAACTAGAGACCTAGGGGAATCCAAGATGGGGTGACTTACGGGGCTCGGACCAGGTTCTGTTACCCAGAATCCTTTGCAAACCTCAAAAGTTGGCTAAAAAAACACATGTTTCTTATATTTCTGTGGCAGAAAGTTCTGGAATCTGAGAGGA
This sequence comes from Pleurodeles waltl, assembly GCF_031143425.1. Classification (NCBI taxonomy): domain Eukaryota; kingdom Metazoa; phylum Chordata; class Amphibia; order Caudata; family Salamandridae; genus Pleurodeles; species Pleurodeles waltl. Next base: position 204,360,546 of record NC_090437.1, read on the forward strand.
GCCACAGATTTCCTTCCACCCAGCGTTCCCCCAAGTCTCCCGATAAAAATGATACCTCACTTGTGTGGGTAGGCCTAGCGCCTGCGACAGGAAACGCCCCAAAGCGCAACGTGGACACATCCACATTTTTTAAAGAAAACAGAGGTGTTTTTTGCGAAGTGCCTACCTGTAGATTTTGGGCTCTAGCTCAGCCGGCACCTAGGGAAACCTACCAAACCTGTGCATTTCTGAAAACTAGAGACCTAGGGGAATCCAAGGAGGGGTGACTTGCGGAGCTCGGACCAGGTTCTGTTACCCAGAATCCTTTGCAAACCTCAAAATTTGGCTAAAAAAACACATGTTCCTCACATTTCTGTAGCAGAAAGTTCTGGAATCTGAGAGGAGCCACAAATTTCCTTCCACCCAGCGTTCCCCCAAGTCTCCCGATAAACATGATACCTCACTTGTGTGGGTAGGCCTAGCGCCCGCGACAGGAAACGCCCCAAAGCGCAACGTGGACACATCCACATTTTTGAAAGAAAACAGAGGTGTTTTTTGCAAAGTGCCTATCTGTAGATTTTGGCCTCTAGCTCAGCCGGCACCTAGGGAAACCTACAAAACCTGTGCATTTCTGAAAAATAGAGACCTAGGGGAATCCAAGATGGGGTGAAATACGGGGCTCGGACCAGGTTCTGTTACCCAGAATCCTTTGCAAACCTCAAAATATGGCTAAAAAAACACATGTTCCTCAAATTTCTGTGGCAGAAAGTTCTGGAATCTGAGAGGAGCCACAAATTTCCTTCCACCCAGTGTTCCCCAAGTCTCCCGATAAAAATTATACCTCACTTGTGTGGGTAGGCCTAGCGCCCACGACAGAAAACGCCCCAAAGCGCATCGTGGACACATCCACATTTTTTAAAGAAAACAGAGGTGTTTTTTGCGAAGTGCCTACCTGTAGATTTTGGCCTCTAGCTCAGCCGGCACCTAGGGAAACCTACAAAACCTGTGCATTTCTGAAAACTAGAGACCTAGGGGAATCCAAGATGGGGTGACTTACGGGGCTCGGACCAGGTTCTGTTACCCAGAATCCTTTGCATACCTCAAAATATGGCTAAAAAAACACATGTTCCTCACATTTCTGTGGCAGAAAGTTCTGGAATCTGAGAGGAGCCACAAATTTCCTTCCACCCAGCGTTCCCCCAAGTCTCCCGATAAAAATGATACCTCACTTGTGTGGGTAGGCCTAGCGCCCGCGTCAGGAAACGCCCCAAAGCGCAACGTGGACACATCCAAATTTTTGAAAGAAAACAGAGGTGTTTTTTGCGAAGTGCCTACCTGTAGATTTTGGCCTCTAGCTCAGCCGGCACCTAGGGAAACCTACCAAACCTGTGCATTTCTGAAAACTAGAGATCTATGGGAATCCAAGGAGGGGTGACTTGCGGGGCTCGGACTAGGTTCTGCTACCCCGAATCCTTTGCAAACCTCAAAATTTGGCTAAAAAAACACATGTTCCTCACATTTCTGTTCGCAGAAAGTTCTGGAATCTGAGAGGAGCCACAAATTTCCTTCCACCCAGCGTTCCCCCAAGTCTCCCAATAAAAATCATACCTCACTTGTGTGGGTAGGCCTAGCGCCCGCGACAGGAAACGCCCCAAAGCGCAATGTGGACACATCCACATTTTTTAAAGAAAACAGGAGGTGTTTTTTGCGAAGTGCCTACCTGTAGATTTTGGCCTCTAGCTCAGCCGGCACCTAGGGAAACCTACCAAACCTTTGCATTTTTGAAAACTAGAGACCTAGGGAAATCCAAGGAGGGGTGACTTGCGGGTCTCGGACCAGGTTCAGTTACCCAGAATCCTTTGCAAACCACAAAATTTGGCAAAAACAACACATGTTCCTCACATTTCTGTGGCAGAAAGTTCTGGAATCTGAGAGGAGCCACAAATTTCCTTCCACCCAGCGTTCCCCCGAGTCTCCTGATAAAAATGATACCTCACTTGTGTGGGTAGGCCTAGCGCCCGCGACAGGAAACGCCCCAAAGCGCAGCGTGGACCCATCCAAATTTTTAAAGAAAACAGAGGTGTTTTTTGCGAAGTGCCTACCTGTAGATTTTGGCCTCTAGCTCAGCCGGCACCTAGGGAAACCTGCCAAACCTGTGCATTTCTGAAAACTAGAGACCTAGGGGAATCCAAGTTGGGGTGACTTGCGGGGTTCGGACCAGGTTCTGTTACCCAGAATCCTTTGCAAACCTCAAAATATGGGTGAAAAAACACATGTTCCTCACATTTCTGTGGCAGAAAGTTCTGGAATCTCAGAGAAGCCACAAATTTCCTTCCACCCAACGTTCCCCCAAGTCTCCCGATAAAAATGATACCTCACTTGTGTGAGTAGGGCTAGCCCCCGCGACAGGAAACGCCCCAAAGCGCAACGTGGACACATCCACATTTTTTAAAGAAAACAGGAGGTGTTTTTTGCGAAGTGCCTACCTGTAGATTTTGGCCTCTAGCTCAGCCGGCACCTAGGGAAACCTACCAAACCTGTGCATTTCTGAAAACTAGAGACCTAGGGGAATCCAAGGAGGGGTGACTTGTGGGGCTCGGACCAGGTTCTGTTACCCAGAATCCTTTGCAAACCTCAAAATTTGACAAAAAAAAACACATGTTCCTCACATTTCTGTGGCTTAAAGTTCTGGAATCTGAGAGGAGCCACAAATTTCCTTCCACCCAGTGTTCCCCCAAGTCTCCCGATAAAAATGATACCTCACTTGTATGGGTAGGCCTAGCGCCCGCGACAGGAAACGCCCCAAAGCGCAACGTGGACACATCCAAATTTTTGAAAGAAAACAGAGATGTTTTTTGCGAAGTGCCTACCTGTAGATTTTGGCCTCTAGCTCAGCCGGCACCTAGGGAAACCTACCAAACCTGTGCATTTCTGAAAACTAGAGACCTAGGGGAATCCAAGGAGGGGTGACTTGCAGGGCTCGGCCCAGGTTCTGTTACCCCGAATCCTTTGCAAACTTCAAAATTTGGCTAAAAAAACACATGTTCCTCACATTTCTATGGCAGAAAGTTCTGGAATCTGAGAGGAGCCACAAATTTCCTTCCACCCAGCGTTCCCCCAAGTCTCCCGATAAAAATGATACCTCACTTGTGTGGGTAGGCCTAGCGCCCGCGACAGGAAACGCCCCAAAGCGCAACGTGGACACATCCAAATTTTTGAAAGAAAACAGAGCTGTTTTTTACAAAGTGCCTACCTGTAGATTTTGGCCTCTAGCTCAGCCGGCCCCTATGGAAACCTACCAAACCTGTGCATTTCTGACAACTAGAGACCTAGGGGAATCCAAGGAGGGGTGACTTGCGGGGCTCGGACCAGGTTCTGTTACCCAGAATCCTTTGCAAACCTCAAAAGTTGGCTAAAAAAACACATGTTCCTCATATTTCTGTGGCAGAAAGTTCTGGAATCTGAGAGGAGCCACAGATTTCCTTCCACCCAGCGTTCCCCCAAGTCTCCCGATAAAAATGATACCTCACTTGTGTGGGTAGGCCTAGCGCCCGCGACAGGAAACGCCCCAAAGCGCAACGTGGACACATCCACATTTTTGAAAGAAAACAGAGGTGTTTTTTGCGAAGTGCCTACCTGTAGATTTTGGGCTCTAGCTCAGCCGGCACCTAGGGAAACCTACCAAACCTGTGCATTTCTGAAAACTAGAGACCTAGGGGAATCCAAGGAGGGGTGACTTGCGGAGCTCGGACCAGGTTCTGTTACCCAGAATCCTTTGCAAACCTCAAAATTTGGCTAAAAAAACACATGTTCCTCACATTTCTGTGGCAGAAAGTTCTGGAATCTCAGAGGAGCCACAAATTTCCTTCCACCCAGCGTTCCCCCAAGTCTCCCGATAAAAATGATACCTCACTTGTGTGGGTAGGCCTAGCGCCCGCGACAGGAAACGCCCCAAAGCGCAACGTGGACACATCCACATTTTTGAAAGAAAACAGAGGTGTTTTTTGCGAAAGGGCCTACCTGTAGATTTTGGCCTCTAGCTCAGCCGGCACCTAGGGAAACCTACCAAACCTGTGCATTTCTGAAAACTAGAGACCTAGGGGAATCCAAGGAGGGGTGACTTGCGGGGCTCGGACCAGGATCTGTTACCCAGAATCCTTTGCAAATCTCAAAATTTGGCTAAAAAAACACAAGTTCCTCACATTTCTGTGGCTTAAAGTTCTGGAATCTGAGAGGAGCCACAAATTTCCTTCCACCCAGCGTTCCCCCAAGTCTCCCGATAAAAATGATACCTCACTTGTGTGGGTAGGCCTAGCGCCCGCGACAGGAAACGCCCCAAAGCGCAACGTGGACACATCCACATTTTTTAAAGAAAACAGAGGTGTTTTTTGCGAAGTGCCTACCTGTAGATTTTGGCCTCTAGCTCAGCCGGCACCTAGGGAAACCTACAAAACCTGTGCATTTCTGAAAACTAGAGACCTAGGGGAATCCAAGATGGGGTGACTTACGGGGCTCGGACCAGGTTCTGTTACCCAGAATCCTTTGCAAACCTCAAAATATGGCTAAAAAAACACATGTTCCTCACATTTCTGTGGCAGAAAGTTCTGGAATCTGAGAGGAGCCACAAATTTCCTTCCACCCAGCGTTCCCCCAAGTCTCCCGATAAAAATGATACCTCACTTGTGTGGGTAGGCCTAGCGCCCGCGACAGGAAACGCCCCAAAGCGCAACGTGGACACATCCAAATTTTTGAAAGAAAACAGAGCTGTTTTTTGCAAAGTGCCTACCTGTAGATTTTGGCCTCTAGCTCAGCCGGCCCCTATGGAAACCTACCAAACCTGTGCATTTCTGACAACTAGAGACCTAGGGGAATCCAAGGAGGGGTGACTTGCGGGGCTCGGACCAGGTTCTGTTACCCAGAATCCTTTGCAAACCTCAAAAGTTGGCTAAAAAAACACATGTTCCTTATATTTCTGTGGCAGAAAGTTCTGGAATCTGAGAGGAGCCACAGATTTCCTTCCACCCAGCGTTCCCCCAAGTCTCCCGATAAAAATGATACCTCACTTGTGTGGGTAGGCCTAGCGCCTGCGACAGGAAACGCCCCAAAGCGCAACGTGGACACATCCACATTTTTGAAAGAAAACAGAGGTGTTTTTTGCGAAGTGCCTACCTGTAGATTTTGGGCTCTAGCTCAGCCGGCACCTAGGGAAACCTACCAAACCTGTGCATTTCTGAAAACTAGAGACCTAGGGGAATCCAAGGAGGGGTGACTTGCGGAGCTCGGACCAGGTTCTGTTACCCAGAATCCTTTGCAAACCTCAAAATTTGGCTAAAAAAACACATGTTCCTCACATTTCTGTAGCAGAAAGTTCTGGAATCTGAGAGGAGCCACAAATTTCCTTCCACCCAGCGTTCCCCCAAGTCTCCCGATAAAAATGATACCTCACTTGTGTGGGTAGGCCTAGCGCCCGCGACAGGAAACGCCCCAAAGCGCAACGTGGACACATCCACATTTTTGAAAGAAAACAGAGGTGTTTTTTGCGAAAGGGCCTACCTGTAGATTTTGGCCTCTAGCTCAGCCGGCACCTAGGGAAACCTACCAAACCTGTGCATTTCTGAAAACTAGAGACCTAGGGGAATCCAAGGAGGGGTGACTTGCGGGGCTCGGACCAGGATCTGTTACCCAGAATCCTTTGCAAATCTCAAAATTTGGCTAAAAAAACACAAGTTCCTCACATTTCTGTGGCTTAAAGTTCTGAAATCTGAGAGGAGCCACAAATTTCCTTCCACCCAGCGTTCCCCCAAGTCTCCCGATAAAAATGATACCTCACTTGTGTGGGTAGGCCTAGCGCCCGCGACAGGAAACGCCCCAAAGCGCAACGTGGACACATCCACATTTTTTAAAGAAAACAGAGGTGTTTTTTGCGAAGTGCCTACCTGTAGATTTTGGCCTCTAGCTCAGCCGGCACCTAGGGAAACCTACAAAACCTGTGCATTTCTGAAAACTAGAGACCTAGGGGAATCCAAGATGGGGTGACTTACGGGGCTCGGACCAGGTTCTGTTACCCAGAATCCTTTGCAAACCTCAAAATATGGCTAAAAAAACACATGTTCCTCACATTTCTGTGGCAGAAAGTTCTGGAATCTGAGAGGAGCCACAAATTTCCTTCCACCCAGTGTTCCCCAAGTCTCCCGATAAAAATGATACCTCACTTGTGTGGGTAGGCCTAGCGCCCACGACAGAAAACGCCCCAAAGCGCAACGTGGACACATCCACATTTTTTAAAGAAAACAGAGGTGCTTTTTGCGAAGTGCCTACCTGTAGATTTTGGCCTCTAGCTCAGCCGGCACCTAGGGAAACCTACAAAACCTGTGCATTTCTGAAAACTAGAGACCTAGGGGAATCCAAGATGGGGTGACTTACGGGGCTCGGACCAGGTTCTGTTACCCAGAATCCTTTGCAAACCTCAAAATATGGCTAAAAAAACACATGTTCCTCACATTTCTGTGGCAGAAAGTACTGGAATCTGAGAGGAGCCACAAATTTCCTTCCACCCAGCGTTCCCCCAAGTCTCCCGATAAAAATGATACCTCACTTGTGTGGGTAGGCCTAGCGCCCGCGACAGGAAACGCCCCAAAGCGCAACGTGGACACATCCAAATTTTGGAAAGAAAACAGAGGTGTTTTTTGCGAAGTGCCTACCTGTAGATTTTGGCCTCTAGCTCAGCCGGCACCTAGGGAAACCTACCAAACCTGTGCATTTCTGAAAACTAGAGATCTATGGGAATCCAAGGAGGGGTGACTTGCGGGGCTCGGACTAGGTTCTGCTACCCCGAATCCTTTGCAAACCTCAAAATTTGGCTAAAAAAACACATGTTCCTCACATTTCTGTTCGCAGAAAGTTCTGGAATCTGAGAGGAGCCACAAATTTCCTTCCACCCAGCGTTCCCCCAAGTCTCCCAATAAAAATGATACCTCACTTGTATGGGTAGGCCTAGCGCCCGCGACAGGAAACGCCCCAAAGCGCAATGTGGACACATCCAAATTTTTTAAAGAAAACAGGAGGTGTTTTTTGCGAAGTGCCTACCTGTAGATTTTGGCCTCTAGCTCAGCCGGCACCTAGGGAAACCTACCAAACCTTTGCATTTTTGAAAACTAGAGACCTAGGGAAATCCAAGGAGGGGTGACTTGCGGGTCTCGGACCAGGTTCTGTTACCCAGAATCCTTTGCAAACCACAAAATTTGGCAAAAAAAACACATGTTCCTCACATTTCTGTGGCAGAAAGTTCTGGAATCTGAGAGGAGCCACAAATTTCCTTCCACCCAGCTTTCCCCCGAGTCTCCTGATAAAAATGATACCTCACTTGTGTGGGTAGGCCTAGCGCCCGCGACAGGAAACGCCCCAAAGCGCAGCGTGGACACATCCAAATTTTTAAAGAAAACAGAGGTGTTTTTTGCGAAGTGCCTACCTGTAGATTTTGGCCTCTAGCTCAGCCGGCCCCTATGGAAACCTACCAAACCTGTGCATTTCTGACAACTAGAGACCTAGGGGAATCCAAGGAGGGGTGACTTGCGGGGCTCGGACCAGGTTCTGTTACCCAGAATCCTTTGCAAACCTCAAAAGTTGGCTAAAAAAACACATGTTCCTCACATTTCTGTGGCAGAAAGTTCTGGAATCTGAGAGGAGCCACAAATTTCCTTCCACCCAGTGTTCCCCAAGTCTCCCGATAAAAATGATACCTCACTTGTGTGGGTAGGCCTAGCGCCCACGACAGAAAACGCCCCAAAGCGCAACGTGGACACATCCACATTTTTTAAAGAAAACAGAGGTGTTTTTTGCTAAGTGCCTACCTGTAGATTTTGGCCTCTAGCTCAGCCGGCACCTAGGGAAACCTACAAAACCTGTGCATTTCTGAAAACTAGAGACCTAGGGGAATCCAAGATGGGGTGACTTACAGGGCTCGGACCAGGTTCTGTTACCCAGAATCCTTTGCAAACCTCAAAATATGGCTAAAAAAACACATGTTCCTCACATTTCTGTGGCAGAAAGTTCTGGAATCTGAGAGGAGCCACAAATTTCCTTCCACCCAGCGTTCCCCCAAGTCTCCCGATAAAAATGATACCTCACTTGAGTGGGTAGGCCTAGCGCCCGCGACAGGAAACGCCCCAAAGCGCAACGTGGACACATCCAAATTTTTGAAAGAAAACAGAGGTGTTTTTTGCGAAGTGCCTACCTGTAGATTTTGGCCTCTAGCTCAGCCGGCACCTAGGGAAACCTACCAAACCTGTGCATTTCTGAAAACTAGAGATCTATGGGAATCCAAGGAGGGGTGACTTGCGGGGCTCGGACTAGGTTCTGCTACCCCGAATCCTTTGCAAACCTCAAAATTTGGCTAAAAAAACACATGTTCCTCACATTTCTGTTCGCAGAAAGTTCTGGAATCTGAGAGGAGCCACAAATTTCCTTCCACCCAGCGTTCCCCCAAGTCTCCCAATAAAAATGATACCTCACTTGTGTGGGTAGGCCTAGCGCCCGAGACAGGAAACGCCCCAAAGCGCAATGTGGACACATCCAAATTTTTTAAAGAAAACAGGAGGTGTTTTTTGCGAAGTGCCTACCTGTAGATTTTGGCCTCTAGCTCAGCCGGCACCTAGGGAAACCTACCAAACCTTTGCATTTTTGAAAACTAGAGACCTAGGGAAATCCAAGGAGGGGTGACTTGCGGGTCTCGGACCAGGTTCTGTTACCCAGAATCCTTTGCAAACCACAAAATTTGGCAAAAAAAACACATGTTCCTCACATTTCTGTGGCAGAAAGTTCTGGAATCTGAGAGGAGCCACAAATTTCCTTCCACCCAGCGTTCCCCCGAGTCTCCTGATAAAAATGATACCTCACTTGTGTGGGTAGGCCTAGCGCCCGCGACAGGAAACGCCCCAAAGCGCAGCGTGGACACATCCAAATTTTTAAAGAAAACAGAGGTGTTTTTTGCGAAGTGCCTACCTGTAGATTTTGGCCTCTTGCTCAGCCGGCCCCTATGGAAACCTACCAAACCTGTGCATTTCTGACAACTAGAGACCTAGAGGAATCCAAGGAGGGGTGACTTGCGGGGCTCGGACCAGGTTCTGTTACCCAGAATCCTTTGCAAACCTCAACAGTTGGCTAAAAAAACACATGTTCCTCATATTTCTGTGGCAGAAAGTTCTGGAATCTGAGAGGAGCCACAGATTTCCTTCCACCCAGCGTTCCCCCAAGTCTCCCGATAAAAATAATACCTCACTTGTGTGGGTAGGCCTAGCGCCCGCGACAGGAAACGCCCCAAAGCGCAACGTGGACACATCCACATTTTTGAAAGAAAACAGATGTGTTTTTTGCGAAGTGCCTACCTGTAGATTTTGGGCTCTAGCTCAGCCGGCACCTAGAGAAATCTACCAAACCTTTGCATTTCTGAAAACTAGAGACCTAGGGGAATCCAAGGAGGGGTGACTTGCGGAGCTCGGACCAGGTTCTGTTACCCAGAATCCTTTGCAAACCTCAAAATTTGGCTAAAAAAACACATGTTCCTCACATTTCTGTGGCACAAAGTTCTGGAATCTGAGAGGAGCCACAAATTTCCTTCCACCCAGCGTTCCCCCAAGTCTCCCGATAAAAATGATACCTCACTTGTGTGGGTAGGCCTAGCGCCCGCGACAGGAAACGCCCCAAAGCGCAACGTGGACACATCCACATTTTTGAAAGAAAACAGAGGTGTTTTTTGCGAAAGGGCCAACCTGTAGATTTTGGCCTCTAGCTCAGCCGGCACCTAGGGAAACCTACCAAAGCTGTGCATTTCTGAAAACTAGAGACCTAGGGGAATCCAAGGAGGGGTGACTTGCGGGGCTCGGACCAGGATCTGTTACCCAGAATCCTTTGCAAATCTCAAAATTTGGCTAAAAAAACACAAGTTCCTCACATTTCTGTGGCTTAAAGTTCTGGAATCTGAGAGGAGCCACATATTTCCTTCCACCCAGCGTTCCCCCAAGTCTCCCGATAAAAATGATACCTCACTTGTGTGGGTAGGCCTAGCACCCGCGACAGGAAACGCCCCAAAGCGCAACGTGGACAGATCCAAATTTTTGAAAAAAAACAGAGGTGTTTTTTGCGAAGTGCCTACCTGTAGATTTTGGCCTCTAGCTCAGCCGGCAATTAGATAAACCTACCAAACCTGTGCATTTTTGAAAACTAGAGACCTAGGGGAATCCAAGGAGGGGTAACTTGCGGAGCTCGGACCAGGTTCTGTTACCCAGAATCCTTTGCAAACCTCAAAATTTGGCTAAAAAAACACATGTTCCTCACATTTCTGTGGCAGAAAGTTCTGGAATCCGAGAGGAGCCACAAATTTCCTTCCACCCAGCGTTCCCCTAAGTCTCCCAATAAAAATGATACCTCACTTGTGTGGGTAGGCCTAGCGCCCGCGACAGGAAACGCCCCAAAGCTCAATGTGGACACATCCAAATTTTTGAAAGAAAACAGGAGGTGTTTTTTGTGAAGTGCCTACCTGTAGATTTTGGCCTCTAGCTCAGCCGGCACCTAGGGAAACCTACCAAACCTTTGCATTTTTGAAAACTAGAGACCTAGGGAAATCCAAGGAGGGGTGACTTGCGGGTCTCGGACCAGGTTCTGTTACCCAGAATCCTTTGCAAACCACAAAATTTGGCTAAAAAAACACATGTTCCTCACATTTCTGTGGCAGAAAGTTCTGGAATCTGAGAGGAGCCACAAATTTCCTTCCACCCAGCGTTCCCCCGAGTCTCCCGATAAAAATGATACCTCACTTGTGTGGGTAGGCCTAGCGCCCGCGTCAGGAAACGCCCCAAAGCGCAACATAGACACATCCAAATTTTTGAAAGAAAACAGAGGTGTTTTTTGCAAAGTGCCTACCTGTAGATTTTGGCCTCTAGCTCAGCCGGCACCTAGGGAAACCTACCAAACCTGTGCATTTCTGAAAACTAGAGACCTAGGGGAATCCAAGGAGGGGTGACTTGCGGGGCTCGGACCAGGTTCTGTTACCCAGAATCCTTTGCAAACCTCAAAATTTGGCTAAAAAAACACATGTTCCTCACATTTCTGTGGCAGAAAGTTCTGGAATCTCAGAGGAGCCACAAATTTCCTTCCACCCAGTGTTCCCCCAAGTCTCCCAATAAAAATGATACCTCACTTGTGTGGGTAGGCCTAGCGCCCGCGACAGGAAACGCCCCAAAGCGCAACGTGGACACATCCACATTTTTGAAAGAAAACAGAGGTGTTTTTTGCGAAGTGCCTACCTGTAGATTTTGGCCTCTAGCTCAGCTGGCACCTAGGGAAACCTACCAAACCTGTGCATTTCTGAAAACTAGAGACCTAGGGGAATCCAAGATGGGGTGACTTGCGGGGCTCGGACCAGGTTCTGTTACCCAGAATCCTTTGCAAACCTCAAAATTTGGCTAAAAAAACACATGTTCCTCACATTTCTGTGGCATAAAGTTCTGGAATCTCAGAGGAGCCACAAATTTCCTTCCACCCAGTGTTCCCCCAAGTCTCCCAATAAAAATGATACCTCACTTGTGTGGGTAGGCCTAGCGCCCGCGACAGGAAACGCCCCAAAGCGCAACGTGGACACATCCACATTTTTGAAAGAAAACAGAGGTGTTTTTTGCGGAAGGGCCTACCTGTAGATTTTGGCCTCTAGCTCAGCCGGCACCTAGGGAAACCTACCAAAGCTGTGCATTTCTGAAAACTAGAGACCTAGGGGAATCCAAGGAGGGGTGACTTGCGGGGCTCGGACCAGGATCTGTTACCCAGAATCCTTTGCAAATCTCAAAATTTGGCTAAAAAAACACAAGTTCCTCACATTTCTGTGGCTTAAAGTTCTGGAATCTGAGAGGAGCCACATATTTCCTTCCACCCAGCATTCCCCTAAGTCTCCCGATAAAAATGATACCTCACTTGTGTGGGTAGGCCTAGCACCCGCGACAGGAAACGCCCCAAAGCTCAATGTGGACACATCCAAATTTTTGAAAGAAAACAGGAGGTGTTTTTTGTGAAGTGCCTACCTGTAGATTTTGGCCTCTAGCTCAGCCGGCACCTAGGGAAACCTACCAAACCTTTGCATTTTTGAAAACTAGAGACCTAGGGAAATCCAAGGAGGGGTGACTTGCGGGTCTCGGACCAGGTTCTGTTACCCAGAATCCTTTGCAAACCACAAAATTTGGCTAAAAAAACACATGTTCCTCACATTTCTGTGGCAGAAAGTTCTGGAATCTGAGAGGAGCCACAAATTTCCTTCCACCCAGCGTTCCCCCGAGTCTCCCGATAAAAATGATACCTCACTTGTGTGGGTAGGCCTAGCGCCCGCGTCAGGAAACGCCCCAAAGCGCAACATAGACACATCCAAATTTTTGAAAGAAAACAGAGGTGTTTTTTGCAAAGTGCCTACCTGTAGATTTTGGCCTCTAGCTCAGCCGGCACCTAGGGAAACCCACCAAACCTGTGCATTTCTGAAAACTAGAGACCTAGGGGAATCCAAGGAGGGGTGACTTGCGGGGCTCGGACCAGGTTCTGTTACCCAGAATCCTTTGCAAACCTCAAAATTTGGCTAAAAAAACACATGTTCCTCACATTTCTGTGGCAGAAAGTTCTGGAATCTCAGAGGAGCCACAAATTTCCTTCCACCCAGTGTTCCCCCAAGTTTCCCAATAAAAATGATACCTCACTTGTGTGGGTAGGCCTAGCGCCCGCGACAGGAAACGCCCCAAAGCGCAACGTGGACACATCCACATTTTTGAAAGAAAACAGAGGTGTTTTTTGCGAAGTGCCTACCTGTAGATTTTGGCCTCTAGCTCAGCTGGCACCTAGGGAAACCTACCAAACCTGTGCATTTCTGAAAACTAGAGACCTAGGGGAATCCAAGATGGGGTGACTTGCGGGGCTCGGACCAGGTTCTGTTACCCAGAATCCTTTGCAAACCTCAAAATTTGGCTAAAAAAACACATGTTCCTCACATTTCTGTGGCAGAAAGTTCTGGAATCTCAGAGGAGCCACAAATTTCCTTCCACCCAGTGTTCCCCCAAGTCTCCCAATAAAAATGATACCTCACTTGTGTGGGTAGGCCTAGCGCCCGCGACAGGAAACGCCCCAAAGCGCAACGTGGACACATCCACATTTTTTAAAGAAAACAGAGGTGTTTTTTGCGAAGTGCCTACCTGTAGATTTTGGCCTCTAGCTCAGCCGGCACCTAGGGAAACCTACAAAACCTGTGCATTTCTGAAAACTAGAGACCTAGGGGAATCCAAGATGGGGTGACTTACGGGGCTCGGACCAGGTTCTGTTACCCAGAATCCTTTGCAAACCTCAAAATATGGCTAAAAAAACACATGTTCCTCACATTTCTGTGGCAGAAAGTTCTGGAATCTGAGAGGAGCCACAAATTTCCTTCCACCCAGCGTTCCCCCAAGTCTCCCGATAAAAATGATACCTCACTTGTGTGGGTAGGCCTAGCGCCCGCGACAGGAAACGCCCCAAAGCGCAACGTGGACACATCCAAATTTTGGAAAGAAAACAGAGGTGTTTTTTGCGAAGTGCCTACCTGTAGATTTTGGCCTCTAGCTCAGCCGGCACCTAGGGAAACCTACCAAACCTGTGCATTTCTGAAAACTAGAGATCTATGGGAATCCAAGGAGGGGTGACTTGCGTGGCTCGGACTAGGTTCTGCTACCCCGAATCCTTTGCAAACCTCAAAATTTGGCTAAAAAAACACATGTTCCTCACATTTCTGTTCGCAGAAAGTTCTGGAATCTGAGAGGAGCCACAAATTTCCTTCGACCCAGCGTTCCCCCAAGTCTCCCAATAAAAATGATACCTCACTTGTATGGGTAGGCCTAGCGCCCGCGACAGGAAACGCCCCAAAGCGCAATGTGGACACATCCAAATTTTTTAAAGAAAACAGGAGGTGTTTTTTGCGAAGTGCCTACCTGTAGATTTTGGCCTCTAGCTCAGCCGGCACCTAGGGAAACCTACCAAACCTTTGCATTTTTGAAAACTAGAGACCTAGGGAAATCCAAGGAGGGGTGACTTGCGGGTCTCGGACCAGGTTCTGTTACCCAGAATCCTTTGCAAACCACAAAATTTGGCAAAAAAAACACATGTTCCTCACATTTCTGTGGCAGAAAGTTCTGGAATCTGAGAGGAGCCACAAATTTCCTTCCACCCAGCGTTCCCCCGAGTCTCCTGATAAAAATGATACCTCACTTGTGTGGGTAGGCCTAGCGCCCGCGACAGGAAACGCCCCAAAGCGCAGCGTGGACACATCCAAATTTTTAAAGAAAACAGAGGTGTTTTTTGCGAAGTGCCTACCTGTAGATTTTGGCCTCTAGCTCAGCCGGCCCCTATGGAAACCTACCAAACCTGTGCATTTCTGACAACTAGAGACCTAGGGGAATCCAAGGAGGGGTGACTTGCGGGGCTCGGACCAGGTTCTGTTACCCAGAATCCTTTGCAAACCTCAAAAGTTGGGTAAAAAAACACATGTTCCTCACATTTCTGTGGCAGAAAGTTCTGGAATCTGAGAGGAGCCACAAATTTCCTTCCACCCAGTGTTCCCCAAGTCTCCCGATAAAAATGATACCTCACTTGTGTGGGTAGGCCTAGCGCCCACGACAGAAAACGCCCCAAAGCGCAACGTGGACACATCCACATTTTTTAAAGAAAACAGAGGTGTTTTTTGCGAAGTGCCTACCTGTAGATTTTGGCCTTTAGCTCAGCCGGCACCTAGGGAAACCTACAAAACCTGTGCATTTCTGAAAACTAGAGACCTAGGGGAATCCAAGATGGGGTGACTTACAGGGCTCGGACCAGGTTCTGTTACCCAGAATCCTTTGCAAACCTCAAAATATGGCTAAAAAAACACATGTTCCTCACATTTCTGTGGCAGAAAGTTCTGGAATCTGAGAGGAGCCACAAATTTCCTTCCACCCAGCGTTCCCCCAAGTCTCCCGATAAAAATGATACCTCACTTGTGTGGGTAGGCCTAGCGCCCGCGACAGGAAACGCCCCAAAGCGCAACGTGGACACATCCAAATTTTTGAAAGAAAACAGAGGTGTTTTTTGCGAAGTGCCTACCTGTAGATTTTGGCCTCTAGCTCAGCCGGCACCTAGGGAAACCTACCAAACCTGTGCATTTCTGAAAACTAGAGATCTATGGGAATCCAAGGAGGGGTGACTTGCGGGGCTCGGACTAGGTTCTGCTACCCCGAATCCTTTGCAAACCTCAAAATTTGGCTAAAAAAACACATGTTCCTCACATTTCTGTTCGCAGAAAGTTCTGGAATCTGAGAGGAGCCACAAATTTCCTTCCACCCAGCGTTCCCCCAAGTCTCCCAATAAAAATGATACCTCACTTGTGTGGGTAGGCCTAACGCCCGAGACAGGAAACGCCCCAAAGCGCAATGTGGACACATCCAAATTTTTTAAAGACAACAGGAGGTGTTTTTTGCGAAGTGCCTACCTGTAGATTTTGGCCTCTAGCTCAGCCGGCACCTAGGGAAACCTACCAAACCTTTGCATTTTTGAAAACTAGAGACCTAGGGAAATCCAAGGAGGGGTGACTTGCGGGTCTCGGACCAGGTTCTGTTACCCAGAATCCTTTGCAAACCACAAAATTTGGCAAAAAAAACACATGTTCCTCACATTTCTGTGGCAGAAAGTTCTGGAATCTGAGAGGAGCCACAAATTTCCTTCCACCCAGCGTTCCCCCGAGTCTCCTGATAAAAATGATACCTCACTTGTGTGGGTAGGCCTAGCGCCCGCGACAGGAAACGCCCCAAAGCGCAGCGTGGACACATCCAAATTTTTAAAGAAAACAGAGGTGTTTTTTGCGAAGTGCCTACCTGTAGATTTTGGCCTCTTGCTCAGCCGGCCCCTATGGAAACCTACCAAACCTGTGCATTTCTGACAACTAGAGACCTAGGGGAATCCAAGGAGGGGTGACTTGCGGGGCTCGGACCAGGTTCTGTTACCCAGAATCCTTTGCAAACCTCAACAGTTGGCTAAAAAAACACATGTTCCTCATATTTCTGTGGCAGAAAGTTCTGGAATCTGAGAGGAGCCACAGATTTCCTTCCACCCAGCGTTCCCCCAAGTCTCCCGATAAAAATAATACCTCACTTGTGTGGGTAGGCCTAGCGCCCGCGACAGGAAACGCCCCAAAGCGCAACGTGGACACATCCACATTTTTGAAAGAAAACAGAGGTGTTTTTTGCGAAGTGCCTACCTGTAGATTTTGGGCTCTAGCTCAGCCGGCACCTAGGGAAATCTACCAAACCTTTGCATTTCTGAAAACTAGAGACCTAGGGGAATCCAAGGAGGGGTGACTTGCGGAGCTCGGACCAGGTTCTGTTACCCAGAATCCTTTGCAAACCTCAAAATTTGGCTAAAAAAACACATGTTCCTCACATTTCTGTGGCACAAAGTTCTGGAATCTGAGAGGAGCCACAAATTTCCTTCCACCCAGCGTTCCCCCAAGTCTCCCGATAAAAATGATACCTCACTTGTGTGGGTAGGCCTAGCGCCCGCGACAGGAAACGCCCCAAAGCGCAACGTGGACACATCCACATTTTTGAAAGAAAACAGAGGTGTTTTTTGCGAAAGGGCCAACCTGTAGATTTTGGCCTCTAGCTCAGCCGGCACCTAGGGAAACCTACCAAAGCTGTGCATTTCTGAAAACTAGAGACCTAGGGGAATCCAAGGAGGGGTGACTTGCGGGGCTCGGACCAGGATCTGTTACCCAGAATCCTTTGCAAATCTCAAAATTTGGCTAAAAAAACACAAGTTCCTCACATTTCTGTGGCTTAAAGTTCTGGAATCTGAGAGGAGCCACATATTTCCTTCCACCCAGCGTTCCCCCAAGTCTCCCGATAAAAATGATACCTCACTTGTGTGGGTAGGCCTAGCACCCGCGACAGGAAACGCCCCAAAGCGCAACGTGGACACATCCAAATTTTTGAAAAAAAACAGAGGTGTTTTTTGCGAAGTGCCTACCTGTAGATTTTGGCCTCTAGCTCAGCCGGCAATTAGGGAAACCTACCAAACCTGTGCATTTTTGAAAACTAGAGACCTAGGGGAATCCAAGGAGGGGTAACTTGCGGAGCTCGGACCAGGTTCTGTTACCCAGAATCCTTTGCAAACCTCAAAATTTGGCTAAAAAAACACATGTTCCTCACATTTCTGTGGCAGAAAGTTCTGGAATCCGAGAGGAGCCACAAATTTCCTTCCACCCAGCGTTCCCCTAAGTCTCCCAATAAAAATGATACCTCACTTGTGTGGGTAGGCCTAGCGCCCGCGACAGGAAACGCCCCAAAGCTCAATGTGGACACATCCAAATTTTTGAAAGAAAACAGGAGGTGTTTTTTGTGATGTGCCTACCTGTAGATTTTGGCCTCTAGCTCAGCCGGCACCTAGGGAAACCTACCAAACCTTTGCATTTTTGAAAACTAGAGACCTAGGGAAATCCAAGGAGGGGTGACTTGCGGGTCTCGGACCAGGTTCTGTTACCCAGAATCCTTTGCAAACCACAAAATTTGGCTAAAAAAACACATGTTCCTCACATTTCTGTGGCAGAAAGTTCTGGAATCTGGGAGGAGCCACAAATTTCCTTCCACCCAGCGTTCCCCCGAGTCTCCCGATAAAAATGATACCTCACTTGTGTGGGTAGGCCTAGCGCCCGCGTCAGGAAACGCCCCAAAGCGCAACATAGACACATCCAAATTTTTGAAAGAAAACAGAGGTGTTTTTTGCAAAGTGCCTACCTGTAGATTTTGGCCTCTAGCTCAGCCGGCACCTAGGGAAACCTACCAAACCTGTGCATTTCTGAAAACTAGAGACCTAGGGGAATCCAAGGAGGGGTGACTTGCGGGGCTCGGACCAGGTTCTGTTACCCAGAATCCTTTGCAAACCTCAAAATTTGGCTAAAAAAACACATGTTCCTCACATTTCTGTGGCAGAAAGTTCTGGAATCTCAGAGGAGCCACAAATTTCCTTCCACCCAGTGTTCCCCCAAGTCTCCCAATAAAAATGATACCTCACTTGTGTGGGTAGGCCTAGCGCCCGCGACAGGAAACGCCCCAAAGCGCAACGTGGACACATCCACATTTTTGAAAGAAAACAGAGGTGTTTTTTGCGAAGTGCCTACCTGTAGATTTTGGCCTCTAGCTCAGCTGGCACCTAGGGAAACCTACCAAACCTGTGCATTTCTGAAAACTAGAGACCTAGGGGAATCCAAGATGGGGTGACTTGCGGGGCTCGGACCAGGTTCTGTTACCCAGAATCCTTTGCAAACCTCAAAATTTGGCTAAAAAAACACATGTTCCTCACATTTCTGTGGCAGAAAGTTCTGGAATCTCAGAGGAGCCACAAATTTCCTTCCACCCAGTGTTCCCCCAAGTCTCCCAATAAAAATGATACCTCACTTGTGTGGGTAGGCCTAGCGCCCGCGGCAGGAAACGCCCCAAAGCGCAACGTGGACACATCCACATTTTTGAAAGAAAACAGAGGTGTTTTTTGCGGAAGGGCCTACCTGTAGATTTTGGCCTCTAGCTCAGCCGGCACCTAGGGAAACCTACCAAAGCTGTGCATTTCTGAAAACTAGAGACCTAGGGGAATCCAAGGAGGGGTGACTTGCGGGGCTCGGACCAGGATCTGTTACCCAGAATCCTTTGCAAATCTCAAAATTTGGCTAAAAAAACACAAGTTCCTCACATTTCTGTGGCTTAAAGTTCTGGAATCTGAGAGGAGCCACATATTTCCTTCCACCCAGCATTCCCCCAAGTCTCCCGATAAAAATGATACCTCACTTGTGTGGGTAGGCCTAGCACCCGCGACAGGAAACGCCCCAAAGCGCAACGTGGACACATCCAAATTTTTGAAAAAAAACAGAGGTGTTTTTTGCGAAGTGCCTACCTGTAGATTTTGGCCTCTAGCTCAGCCGGCAATTAGGGAAACCTACCAAACCTGTGCATTTTTGAAAACTAGAGACCTAGGGGAATCCAAGGAGGGGTAACTTGCGGAGCTCGGACCAGGTTCTGTTACCCAGAATCCTTTGCAAACCTCAAAATTTGGCTAAAAAAACACATGTTCCTCACATTTCTGTGGCAGAAAGTTCTGGAATCCGAGAGGAGCCACAAATTTCCTTCCACCCAGCGTTCCCCTAAGTCTCCCAATAAAAATGATACCTCACTTGTGTGGGTAGGCCTAGCGCCCGCGACAGGAAACGCCCCAAAGCTCAATGTGGACACATCCAAATTTTTGAAAGAAAACAGGAGGTGTTTTTTGTGAAGTGCCTACCTGTAGATTTTGGCCTCTAGCTCAGCCGGCACCTAGGGAAACCTACCAAACCTTTGCATTTTTGAAAACTAGAGACCTAGGGAAATCCAAGGAGGGGTGACTTGCGGGTCTCGGACCAGGTTCTGTTACCCAGAATCCTTTGCAAACCACAAAATTTGGCTAAAAAAACACATGTTCCTCACATTTCTGTGGCAGAAAGTTCTGGAATCTGAGAGGAGCCACAAATTTCCTTCCACCCAGCGTTCCCCCGAGTCTCCCGATAAAAATGATACCTCACTTGTGTGGGTAGGCCTAGCGCCCGCGTCAGGAAACGCCCCAAAGCGCAACATAGACACATCCAAATTTTTGAAAGAAAACAGAGGTGTTTTTTGCAAAGTGCCTACCTGTAGATTTTGGCCTCTAGCTCAGCCGGCACCTAGGGAAACCTACCAAACCTGTGCATTTCTGAAAACTAGAGACCTAGGGGAATCCAAGGAGGGGTGACTTGCGGAGCTCGGACCAGGTTCTGTTACCCAGAATCCTTTGCAAACCTCATAATTTGGCTTAAAAAACACATGTTCCTCACATTTCTGTGGCAGAAAGTTCTGGAATCTGTGAGGAGCCACAAATTTCCTTCCACCCAGCGTTCCCCCAAGTCTCCCGATAAAAATGATACCTCACTTGTGTGGGTAGGCCAAGCGCCCGCGACAGGAAACGCCCCAAAGCGCAACGTGGACACATCCACATTTTTGAAAGAAAACAGAGGTGTTTTTTGCAAAGTGCCTACCTGTAGATTTTGGCCTCTAGCTCAGCCGGCACCTAGGGAAACCTACCAAACCTGTGCATTTCTGAAAACTAGAGATCTATGGGAATCCAAGGAGTGGTGACTTGCGGGGCTCGGACCAGGTTCTGTTACCCAGAATCCTTTGCAAACCTCAAAATTTGGCTAATAAAACACATGTTCCTCACATTTCTGTGGCAGAAAGTTCTGGAATCTGAGAGGAGCCACAAATTTCCTTCCACCCAGTGTTCCCCCAAGTCTCCCGATAAAAATGATACCTCACTTGTGTGGGTAGGCCTAGCGCCCGCGACAGGAAACGCCCCAAAGCGCAACGTGGACACATCCAAATTTTTGAAAGAAAACAGAGGTGTTTTTTGCGAAGTGCCTACCTGTAGATTTTGGCCTCTAGCTCAGCCGGCACCTAGGGAAACCTACCAAACCTGTGCATTTCTGAAAACTAGAGACCTAGGGGAATCCAAGATGGGGTGACTTGCGGGGCTCGGACCACGTTCTATTACCCAGAATCCTTTGCAAACCTCAAAATATGGCTAAAAAAACACATGTTCCTCACATTTCTGTGGCAGAAAGCTCTGGAATCTGAGAGGAGCCACAAATTTCCTTCCACCCAGCGATCCCCAAGTCTCCCGATAAAAATGATACCTCACTTGTGTGGGTAGGCCTAGCGCCCGCGACAGGAAACGCCCCAAAGCGCAACATAGACACATCCAAATTTTTGAAAGAAAACAGAGGTGTTTTTTGCAAAGTGCCTACCTGTAGATTTTGGCCTCTAGCTCAGCCGGCACCTAGGGAAACCTACCAAACCTGTGCATTTCTGAAAACTAGAGACCTAGGGGAATCCAAGGAGGGGTGACTTGCGGAGCTCGGACCAGGTTCTGTTACCCAGAATCCTTTGCAAACCTCATAATTTGGCTTAAAAAACACATGTTCCTCACATTTCTGTGGCAGAAAGTTCTGGAATCTGTGAGGAGCCACAAATTTCCTTCCACCCAGCGTTCCCCCAAGTCTCCCGATAAAAATGATACCTCACTTGTGTGGGTAGGCCAAGCGCCCGCGACAGGAAACGCCCCAAAGCGCAACGTGGACACATCCACATTTTTGAAAGAAAACAGAGGTGTTTTTTGCAAAGTGCCTACCTGTAGATTTTGGCCTCTAGCTCAGCCGGCACCTAGGGAAACCTACCAAACCTGTGCATTTCTGAAAACTAGAGATCTATGGGAATCCAAGGAGTGGTGACTTGCGGGGCTCGGACCAGGTTCTGTTACCCAGAATCCTTTGCAAACCTCAAAATTTGGCTAATAAAACACATGTTCCTCACATTTCTGTGGCAGAAAGTTCTGGAATCTGAGAGGAGCCACAGATTTCCTTCCACCCAGCGTTCCCCCAAGTCTCCCAATAAAAATGATACCTCACTTGTGTGGGTAGGCCTAGCGCCCGCGACAGGAAACGGCCCAAAGCTCAATGTGGACACATCCAAATTTTTGAAAGAAAACAGGAAGTGTTTCTTGCAAAGTGCCTACCTGTAGATTTTGGCCTCTAGCTCAGCCGGCACCTAGAGAAACCTACCAAACCTTTGCATTTTTGAAAACTAGAGACCTAGGGAAATCCAAGGAGGGGTGACTTGCGGGTCTCGGACCAGGTTCTGTTACCCAGAATCCTTGCAAACCACAACATTTGGCTAAAAAAACACATGTTCCTCACATTTCTGTGGCAGAAAGTTCTGGAATCTGAGAGGAGCCACAAATTTCCTTCCACCCAGCGTTCCCCCGAGTCTCCTGATAAAAATGATACCTCACTTGTGTGGGTAGGCCTAGCGCCCGCGACAGGAAACGCCCCAAAGCGCAACGTGGACACATCCACATTTTTTAAGAAAACAGAGGTGTTTTTTGCGAAGTGCCTACCTGTAGATTTTGGCCTCTAGCTCAGCTGGCACCTAGGGAAACCTACCAAACCTGTGCATTTCTGAAAACTAGAGACCTAGGGGAATCCAAGATGGGGTGACTTGCGGGGCTCGGACCAGGTTCTGTTACCCAGAATCCTTTGCAAACCTCAAAATAAGGGTAAAAAAACACATGTTCCTCACATTTCTGTGGCAGAAAGTTCTGGAATCTCAGAGGAGCCACAAATTTCCTTCCACCCAGTGTTCCCCCAAGTCTCCCAATAAAAATGATACCTCACTTGTGTGGGTAGGCCTAGCGCCCGCGACAGGAAACGCCCCAAAGCGCAACGTGGACACATCCACATTTTTGAAAGAAAACAGAGGTGTTTTTTGCGAAGTGCCTACCTGTAGATTTTGGCCTCTAGCTCAGCCGGCACCTAGGGAAACCTACCAAACCTGTGAAATTCTGAAAACTAGAGACCTAGGGGAATCCAAGATGGGGTGACTTGCGGGGCTCGGACCAGGTTCTGTTACCCAGAATCCTTTGCAAACCTCAAAATATGGCTAAAAAAACACATGTTCCTCACATTTCTGTGGCAGAAAGTTCTGGAATCTGAGAGGAGCCACAAATTTCCTTCCACCCATCGTTCCCCCAAGTCTCCCAATAAAAATGATACCTCACTTGTGTGGGTAGGCCTAGCGCCCGCGACAGGAAACGCCCCAAAGCGCAACGTGGACACATCCACATTTTTGAAAGAAAACAGAGGTGTTTTTTGCGAAGTGCCTTCCTGTAGATTTTGGCCTCTAGCTCAGCCGGCACCTAGGGAAACCTACCAAACCTGTGCATTTCTGAAAACTAGAGACCTAGGGGAATCCAAGGAGGGGTGACTTGCGGGGCTCGGACCAGGATCTGTTACCCAGAATCCTTTGCAAATCTCAAAATTTGGCTAAAAAAACACATGTTCCTCAAATTTCTGTAGCAGAAATTTCTGGAATCTGAGAGGAGCCACAAATTTCCTTCCACCCAGTGTACCCCCAAGTCTCCTGATAAAAATGATACCTCACTTGTGTGGGTAGGACTAGCGCCCGCGACAGGAAACGCCCCAAAGCGCAACGTGGACACATCCACATTTTTTAAAGAAAACAGAGGTGTTTTTCGCGAAGTGCCTACCTGTAGATTTTGGCCTCTAGCTCAGCCGGCACCTAGGGAAACCTACCAAACCTGTGCATTTCTGAAAACTAGAGATCTATGGGAATCCAAGGAGGGGTGACTTGCGGGGCTCGGACCAGGTTCTGTTACCCAGAATCCTTTGCAAACCTCAAAATTTGGCTAATAAAACACATGTTCCTCACATTTCTGTGGCAGAAAGTTCTGGAATCTGAGAGGAGCCACAGATTTCCTTCCACCCAGCGTTCCCCCAAGTCTCCCAATAAAAATGATACCTCACTTGTGTGGGTAGGCCTAGCGCCCGCGACAGGAAACGGCCCAAAGCTCAATGTGGACACATCCAAATTTTTGAAAGAAAACAGGAAGTGTTTCTTGCAAAGTGCCTACCTGTAGATTTTGGCCTCTAGCTCAGCCGGCACCTAGAGAAACCTACCAAACCTTTGCATTTTTGAAAACTAGAGACCTAGGGAAATCCAAGGAGGGGTGACTTGCGGGTCTCGGACCAGGTTCTGTTACCCAGAATCCTTGCAAACCACAACATTTGGCTAAAAAAACACATGTTCCTCACATTTCTGTGGCAGAAAGTTCTGGAATCTGAGAGGAGCCACAAATTTCCTTCCACCCAGCGTTCCCCCGAGTCTCCTGATAAAAATGATACCTCACTTGTGTGGGTAGGCCTAGCGCCCGCGACAGGAAACGCCCCAAAGCGCAACGTGGACACATCCACATTTTTTAAGAAAACAGAGGTGTTTTTTGCGAAGTGCCTACCTGTAGATTTTGGCCTCTAGCTCAGCTGGCACCTAGGGAAACCTACCAAACCTGTGCATTTCTGAAAACTAGAGACCTAGGGGAATCCAAGATGGGGTGACTTGCGGGGCTCGGACCAGGTTCTGTTACCCAGAATCCTTTGCAAACCTCAAAATAAGGGTAAAAAAACACATGTTCCTCACATTTCTGTGGCAGAAAGTTCTGGAATCTCAGAGGAGCCACAAATTTCCTTCCACCCAGTGTTCCCCAAGTCTCCCGATAAAAATGATACCTCACTTGTGTGGGTAGGCCTAGCGCCCGCGACAGGAAACGCCCCAAAGCGCAACGTGGACACATCCAAATTTTTGAAAGAAAACAGAGGTGTTTTTTGCGCAGTGCCTACCTGTAGATTTTGGCCTCTAGCTCAACCGGCACCTAGGGAAACCTACCAAACCTGTGCATTTCTGAAAACTAGAGACCTAGAGGAATTCAAGGAGGGGTGACTTGCGGAGCTCGGACCAGGTTCTGTTACCCAGAATCCTTTGCAAACCTCAAAATTTGGATAAAAAAACACATGTTCCTCACATTCCTGTGGCAGAAAGTTCTGGAATCTGAGAGGAGCCACAAATTTCCTTCCACCCTGCGTTCCCCCAAGTTTCCAGATAAAAATGATACCTCACTTGTGTGGGTAGGCCTAGCGCCCATGACAGGAAACGCCCCAAAGCGCAACGTGGACACATCCAAATTTTTGAAAGAAAACAGAGAATTTTTTTGCGAAGTGCCTACGTGTAGATTTTGGCCTCTAGCTCAGCCGGCACCTAGGGAAACCTACCAAACCTGTGCATTTCTGAAAACTAGAGACCTAGAGGAATCCAAGATGGGGTGACTTGCGGGGCTCGGACCAGGTTCTGTTACCCAGAATCCTTTGCAAACCTCAAAATATGGCTAAAAAAACACATGTTCCTCACATTTCTGTGGCAGAAAGTTCTGGAATCTGAGAGGAGCCACAAATTTCCTTCCACCCAGCGTTCCCCCAAGTCTCCCGATAAAAATGATACCTCACTTGTGTGGGTAGACCTATCGCCCGAGACAGGAAACGCCCCAAAGAGCAACGTGGACACATC
Organism: Pleurodeles waltl; assembly: GCF_031143425.1. Lineage (NCBI taxonomy): Eukaryota > Metazoa > Chordata > Amphibia > Caudata > Salamandridae > Pleurodeles > Pleurodeles waltl. The sequence goes on from NC_090437.1 coordinate 204,385,571, forward strand.
CACATTTTTGAAAGAAAACAGGAGGTGTTTTTTGCGAAGTGCCTACCTGTAGATTTTGGCCTCTAGCTCAGCCGGCACCTAGGGAAACCTACCAAACCTGTGCATTTCTGAAAACTAGAGACCTAGGGGAATCCAAGGAGTGGTGACTTGCGGGGCTCGGACCAGGTTCTGTTACCCAGAATCCTTTGCAAACCTCAAAATTTGGCTAAAAAAACAAATGGTCCTCACATTTCTGTGGCAGAAAGTTCTGGAATCTGAGAGGAGCCACAAATTTCCTTCCACCCAGCGTTCCCCCAAGTCTCCCGATAAAAATGATACCTCACTTGTGTGGGTAGGCCTAGCGCCCGCGACAGGAAACGCCCCAAAGCGCAACTTGGACACATCCAAATTTTTGAAAGAAAGCAGATGTTTTTTGCGAAGTGCCTACGTGTAGATTTTGGCATCTAGCTCAGCCGGCACCTAGGGAAACCTACCAAACCTGTGCATTTCTGAAAACTAGGGACCTATGGGAATCCAAGGAGGGGTGACTTGCGGGGCTCGGACCAGGTTCTGTTACCCCGAATCCTTTGCAAACCTCAAAATTTGGCTAAAAAAACACATGTTCCTCACATTTCTGTGGCAGAAAGTTCTGAAATCTGAGAGGAGCCACAAATTTCCTTCCACCCAGTGTTCCCCAAATCTCACGATAAAAATGATACCTCACTTGTGTGGGTAGGCCTAGCGCCCTCGACAGGAAATGCCCCAAAGCGCAACGTGGACACATCCAAATTTTTGAAAGAAAACAGAGGTGTTTTTTGCAAAGTGCCTACCTGTAGATTTTGGGCTCTAGCTCAGCCGGCACCTAGGGAAACCTACCAAACCTGTGCATTTCTGAAAACTAGAGACCTAGGGGAATCCAAGGAGGGGTGACTTGCGGAGCTCGGACCAGGTTCTGTTACCCAGAATCCTTTGCAAACCTCAAAATTTGGCTAAAAAAATACATGTTCCTCACATTCCTGTGGCAGAAAGTTCTGTAATCTGAGAGGAGCCACAAATTTCCTTCCACCCAGCGTTCCCCCAAGTCTCCCGATAAAAATGATACCTCACTTGTGTGGGTAGGCCTAGCGCCCACGACAGGAAACGCCCCAAAGCGCAACGTGGACACATCCAAATTTTTGAAAGAAAACAGAGATGTTTTTTGCGAAGTGCCTACGTGTAGATTTTGGCCTCTAGCTTAGCCGGCACCTAGGGAAACCTACCAAACCTGTGCATTTCTGAAAACTAGAGACCTAGGGGAATCCAAGATGGGGTGACTTGCGGGGCTCGGACCAGGTTCTGTTACCCAGAATCCTTTGCAAACCTCAAAATATGGCTAAAAAAACACATGTTCCTCACATTTCTGTGGCAGAAAGTTCTGGAATCTGAGAGGAGCCACAGATTTCCTTCCACCCAGCGTTCCCCCAAGTCTCCTGATAAAAACGATACCTCACTTGTGTGGGTAGGCCTAGCGCCCGCGACAGGAAGCGCCCCAAAGCGCAACGTGGACACATCCAAATTTTTGAAAGAAAACAGAGATGTTTTTTGCGAAGTGCCTACCTGTAGATTTTGGCCTCTAGCTCAGCCGGCACCCAGGGAAACCTACCAAACCTGAGCATTTCTGAAAACTAGAGACCTATGGGAATCCAAGGAGGGGTGACTTGCGGGGCTCGGACCAGGTTCTGTTACCCCGAATCCTTTGCAAACCTCAAAATTTGGCTAAAAAAACACATGTTCCTCACATTTCTATGGCGGAAAGTTCTGGAATCTGAGAGGAGCCACAAATTTCCTTCCACCCAGCGTTCCCCCAAGTCTCCCGATAAAAATGATACCTCACTTGTGTGGGTAGGCCTAGCGCCCGCGACAGGAAACGCCCCAAAGCGCAACGTGGACACATCCAAATTTTTGAAAGAAAACAGAGGTGTTTTTTGCGAAGTGCCTACCTGTAGATTTTGGCCTCTAGCTCAGCCGGCACCTAGGGAAACCTACCAAACCTGTGCATTTCTGAAAACTAGAGACCTAGGGGAATCCAAGGAGGGGTGACTTGCGGGGCTCGGACCAGGTTCTGTTACCCAGAATCCTTTGGAAACCTCAAAATATGGCTAAAAAACCACATGTTCCTCACATTTCTGTGGCAGAAAGTTCTGGAATCTGAGAGGAGCCACAAATTTCCTTCCACCCAGTGTTCCCCAAGTCTCCCGATAAAAATGATACCTCACTTGTGTGGGTAGGCCTAGCGCCCGCTACAGGAAACGCCCCAAAGCGCAACGTGGACACATCCACATTTTTGAAAGAAAACAGAGGTGTTTTTTGCAAAGTGCCTACCTGTAGATTTTGGGCTCTAGCTCAGCCGGCACCTAGGGAAACCTACCGAACCTGTGCATTTCTGAAAACCTGAGACCTAGGGGAATCCAAGGAGGGGTGACTTGCGGGGCTCGGACCAGGTTCTGTTACCCAGAATCCTTTGCAAACCTAAAAATTTGGCTAAAAAAACACATGTTCCTCACATTTCTGTGGCAGAAAGTTCTGGAATCTGAGAGGAGCCACAAATTTCCTTCCACCCATCGTTCCCCCAAGTCTCCCGATAAAAATGATACCTCACTTGTGTGGGTAGGCCTAGCGCCTGCAACAGGAAACGCCCCAAAGCGCAATGTGGACACATCCAAATTTTTCAAAGAAAACAGAGGTGTTTTTTGCGAAGTGCCTACCTGTAGATTTTGGCCTCTAGCTCAGCCGGCACCTAGGGAAACCTACCAAACCTGTGCATTTCTGAAAACTAGAGACCTAGGGGAATCCAAGATGGGGTGACTTGCGGGGCTCGGACCACGTTCTATTACCCAGAATCCTTTGCAAACCTCAAAATATGGCTAAAAAAACACATGTTCCTCACATTTCTGTGGCAGAAAGCTCTGGAATCTGAGAGGAGCCACAAATTTCCTTCCACCCAGCGATCCCCAAGTCTCCCGATAAAAATGATACCTCACTTGTGTGGGTAGGCCTAGCGCCCGCGACAGGAAACGCCCCAAAGCGCAACGTGGACACATCCACATTTTTTAAAGAAAACAGAGGTGTTTTTCGCGAAGTGCCTACCTGTAGATTTTGGACTCTAGCTCAGCCGGCACCTAGGGAAACCTACCAAACCTGTGCATTTCTGAAAACTAGAGATCTATGGGAATCCAAGGAGGGGTGACTTGCGGGGCTCGGACCAGGTTCTGTTACCCCGAATCCTTTGCAAACCTCAAAATTTGGCTAAAAAAACACATGTCCCTCACATTTCTGTGGCAGAAAGTTCTGGAATCTGAGAGGAGCCACAAATTTCCTTCCACCCAGCGTTCCCCCGAGTCTCCCGATAAAAATGATACCTCACTTGTGTGGGTAGGCCTAGCGCCCGCGTCAGGAAACGCCCCAAAGCGCAACATAGACACATCCAAATTTTTTAAAGAAAACAGAGGTGTTTTTTGCAAAGTGCCTACCTGTAGATTTTGGCCTCTAGCTCAGCCGGCAACTAGCGAAACCTACCAAACCTGTGCATTTCTGAAAACTAGAGACCTAGGGGAATCCAAGGAGGGGTGACTTGCGGGGCTCGGACCAGGTTCTGTTACCCAGAATCCTTTGCAAACCTCAAAATTTGGCTAAAAAAACACATGTTCCTCACATTTCTGTGGCAGAAAGTTCTGGAATCTCAGAGGAGCCACAAATTTCCTTCCACCCAGCGTTCCCCCAAATCTCCCGATAAAAATGATACCTCACTTGTGTGGGTAGACCTAATGCCCGCGACAGGAAACGCCCAAAAGTGCAACGTGGACACATCCACATTTTTGAAAGAAAACAGGAGGTGTTTTTTGCGAAGTGCCTACCTGTAGATTTTGGCCTCTAGCTCAGCCGGCACCTAGGGAAACCTACCAAACCTGTGCATTTCTGAAAACTAGAGACCTAGGGGAATCCAAGATGGGGTGACTTGCGGGGCTCGGACCACGTTCTATTACCCAGAATCCTTTGCAAACCTCAAAATATGGCTAAAAAAACACATGTTCCTCACATTTCTGTGGCAGAAAGCTCTGGAATCTGAGAGGAGCCACAAATTTCCTTCCACCCAGCGATCCCCAAGTCTCCCGATAAAAATGATACCTCACTTGTGTGGGTAGGCCTAGCGCCCGCGACAGGAAACGCCCCAAAGCGCAACGTGGACACATCCACATTTTTTAAAGAAAACAGAGGTGTTTTTCGCGAAGTGCCTACCTGTAGATTTTGGACTCTAGCTCAGCCGGCACCTAGGGAAACCTACCAAACCTGTGCATTTCTGAAAACTAGAGATCTATGGGAATCCAAGGAGGGGTGACTTGCGGGGCTCGGACCAGGTTCTGTTACCCCGAATCCTTTGCAAACCTCAAAATTTGGCTAAAAAAACACATGTCCCTCACATTTCTGTGGCAGAAAGTTCTGGAATCTGAGAGGAGCCACAAATTTCCTTCCACCCAGCGTTCCCCCGAGTCTCCCGATAAAAATGATACCTCACTTGTGTGGGTAGGCCTAGCGCCCGCGTCAGGAAACGCCCCAAAGCGCAACATAGACACATCCAAATTTTTTAAAGAAAACAGAGGTGTTTTTTGCAAAGTGCCTACCTGTAGATTTTGGCCTCTAGCTCAGCCGGCAACTAGCGAAACCTACCAAACCTGTGCTTTTCTGAAAACTAGAGACCTAGGGGAATCCAAGGAGGGGTGACTTGCGGGGCTCGGACCAGGTTCTGTTACCCAGAATCCTTTGCAAACCTCAAAATTTGGCTAAAAAAACACATGTTCCTCACATTTCTGTGGCAGAAAGTTCTGGAATCTCAGAGGAGCCACAAATTTCCTTCCACCCAGCGTTCCCCCAAATCTCCCGATAAAAATTATACCTCACTTGTGTGGGTAGACCTAATGCCCGCGACAGGAAACGCCCAAAAGTGCAACGTGGACACATCCACATTTTTGAAAGAAAACAGGAGGTGTTTTTTGCGAAGTGCCTACCTGTAGATTTTGGCCTCTAGCTCAGCCGGCACCTAGGGAAACCTACCAAACCTGTGCATTTCTGAAAAATAGAGACCTAGGGGAATCCAAGGAGGGGTGATTTGCGGGGCTCGGACCAGGTTCTGTTACCCAGAATCCTTTGCAAACCTCAAAATTTGGCTAAAAAAACACATGTTCCTCACATTTCTGTGGCAGAAAGTTCTGGAATCTCAGAGGAGCCACAAATTTCCTTCCACCCAGCGTTCCCCCAAGTCTCCCGATAAAAATGATACCTCACTTGTGTGGGTAGGCCTAGCGCCCGCGACAGGAAACGCCCCAAAGCGCAGCGTGGACACTTCCAAATTTTTAAAGAAAACAGAGGTGTTTTTTGCGAAGTGCCTACCTGTAGATTTTGGCCTCTAGCTCAGCCGGCACCTAGGGAAACCTGCCAAACCTGTGCATTTCTGAAAACTAGAGACCTAGGGGAATCCAAGTTGGGGTGACTTGCGGGGTTCGGACCAGGTTCTGTTACCCAGAATCCTTTGCAAACCTCAAAATATGGGTGAAAAAACACATGTTCCTCACATTTCTGTGGCAGAAAGTTCTGGAATCTCAGAGAAGCCACAAATTTCCTTCCACCCAACGTTCCCCCAAGTCTCCCGATAAAAATGATACCTCACTTGTGTGGGTAGGCCTAGCCCCCGCGACAGGAAACGCCCCAAAGCGCAACGTGGACACATCCACATTTTTTAAAGAAAACAGGAGGTGTTTTTTGCGAAGTGCCTACCTGTAGATTTTGGCCTCTAGCTCAGCCGGCACCTAGGGAAACCTGCCAAACCTGTGCATTTCTGAAAACTAGAGACCTAGGGGAATCCAAGTTGGGGTGACTTGCGGGGTTCGGACCAGGTTCTGTTACCCAGAATCCTTTGCAAACCTCAAAATATGGGTGAAAAAACACATGTTCCTCACATTTCTGTGGCAGAAAGTTCTGGAATCTCAGAGAAGCCACAAATTTCCTTCCACCCAGTGTTCCCCCAAGTCTCCCGATAAAAATGATACCTCACTTGTATGGGTAGGCCTAGCGCCCGCGACAGGAAACGCCCCAAAGCGCAACGTGGACACATCCAAATTTTTGAAAGAAAACAGAGATGTTTTTTGCGAAGTGCCTACGTGTAGATTTTGGCCTCTAGCTCAGCCGGCACCTAGGGAAACCTACCAAACCTGTGCATTTCTGAAAACTAGAGACCTAGGGGAATCCAAGGAGGGGTGACTTGCAGGGCTCGGCCCAGGTTCTGTTACCCCGAATCCTTTGCAAACTTCAAAATTTGGCTAAAAAAACACATGTTCCTCACATTTCTATGGCAGAAAGTTCTGGAATCTGAGAGGAGCCACAAATTTCCTTCCACCCAGCGTTCCCCCAAGTCTCCCGATAAAAATGATACCTCACTTGTGTGGGTAGGCCTAGCGCCCGCGACAGGAAACGCCCCAAAGCGCAACGTGGACACATCCAAATTTTTGAAAGAAAACAGAGCTGTTTTTTGCAAAGTGCCTACCTGTAGATTTTGGCCTCTAGCTCAGCCGGCCCCTATGGAAACCTACCAAACCTGTGCATTTCTGACAACTAGAGACCTAGGGGAATCCAAGGAGGGGTGACTTGCGGGGCTCGGACCAGGTTCTGTTACCCAGAATCCTTTGCAAATCTCAAAAGTTGGCTAAAAAAACACATGTTCCTCATATTTCTGTGGCAGAAAATTCTGGAATCTGAGAGGAGCCACAGATTTCCTTCCACCCAGCGTTCCCCCAAGTCTCCCGATAAAAATGATACCTCACTTGTGTGGGTAGGCCTAGCGCCCGCGACAGGAAACGCCCCAAAGCGCAACGTGGACACATCCACATTTTTGAAAGAAAACAGAGGTGTTTTTTGCGAAGTGCCTACCTGTAGATTTTGGGCTCTAGCTCAGCCGGCACCTAGGGAAACCTACGAAACCTGTGCATTTCTGAAAACTAGAGACCTAGGGGAATCCAAGGAGGGGTGACTTGCGGAGCTCGGACCAGGTTCTGTTACCCAGAATCCTTTGCAAACCTCAAAATTTGGCAAAAAAAACACATGTTCCTCACATTTCTGTGGCAGAAAGTTCTGGAATCTCAGAGGAGCCACAAATTTCCTTCCACCCAGCGTTCCCCCAAGTCTCCCGATAAAAATGATACCTCACTTGTGTGGGTAGGCCTAGCGCCCGCGACAGGAAACGCCCCAAAGCGCAACGTGGACACATCCACATTTTTGAAAGAAAACAGAGGTGTTTTTTGCGAAAGGGCCTACCTGTAGATTTTGGCCTCTAGCTCAGCCGGCACCTAGGGAAACCTACCAAACCTGTGCATTTCTGAAAACTAGAGACCTAGGGGAATCCAAGGAGGGGTGACTTGCGGGGCTCGGACCAGGATCTGTTACCCAGAATCCTTTGCAAATCTCAAAATTTGGCTAAAAAAACACAAGTTCCTCACATTTCTGTGGCTTAAAGTTCTGGAATCTGAGAGGAGCCACAAATTTCCTTCCACCCAGCGTTCCCCCAAGTCTCCCGATAAAAATGATACCTCACTTGTGTGGGTAGGCCTAGCGCCCGCGACAGGAAACGCCCCAAAGCGCAACGTGGACAAATCCACATTTTTTAAAGAAAACAGAGGTGTTTTTTGCGAAGTGCCTACCTGTAGATTTTGGCCTCTAGCTCAGCCGGCACCTAGGGAAACCTACAAAACCTGTGCATTTCTGAAAACTAGAGACCTAGGGGAATCCAAGATGGGGTGACTTACGGGGCTCGGACCAGGTTCTGTTACCCAGAATCCTTTGCAAACCTCAAAATATGGCTAAAAAAACACATGTTCCTCACATTTCTGTGGCAGAAAGTTCTGGAATCTGAGAGGAGCCACAAATTTCCTTCCACCCAGCGTTCCCCCAAGTCTCCCGATAAAAATGATACCTCACTTGTGTGGGTAGGCCTAGCGCCCGCGACAGGAAACGCCCCAAAGCGCAACGTGGACACATCCAAATTTTTGAAAGAAAACAGAGCTGTTTTTTGCAAAGTGCCTACCTGTAGATTTTGGCCTCTAGCTCAGCCGGCCCCTATGGAAACCTACCAAACCTGTGCATTTCTGACAACTAGAGACCTAGGGGAATCCAAGGAGGGGTGACTTGCGGGGCTCGGACCAGGTTCTGTTACCCAGAATCCTTTGCAAACCTCAAAAGTTGGCTAAAAAAACACATGTTCCTTATATTTCTGTGGTAGAAAGTTCTGGAATCTGAGAGGAGCCACAGATTTCCTTCCACCCAGCGTTCCCCCAAGTCTCCCGATAAAAATGATACCTCACTTGTGTGGGTAGGCCTAGCGCCTGTTACAGGAAACGCCCCAAAGCGCAACGTGGACACATCCACATTTTTGAAAGAAAACAGAGGTGTTTTTTGCGAAGTGCCTACCTGTAGATTTTGGGCTCTAGCTCAGCCGGCACCTAGGGAAACCTACCAAACCTGTGCATTTCTGAAAACTAGAGACCTAGGGGAATCCAAGGAGGGGTGACTTGCGGAGCTCGGACCAGGTTCTGTTACCCAGAATCCTTTGCAAACCTCAAAATTTGGCTAAAAAAACACATGTTCCTCACATTTCTGTGGCAGAAAGTTCTGGAATCTGAGAGGAGCCACAAATTTCCTTCCACCCAGCGTTCCCCCAAGTCTCCCGATAAAAATGATACCTCACTTGTGTGGGTAGGCCTAGCGCCCGCGACAGGAAACGCCCCAAAGCGCAACGTGTACACATCCACATTTTTGAAAGAAAACAGAGGTGTTTTTTGCGAAAGGGCCTACCTGTAGATTTTGGCCTCTAGCTCAGCCGGCACCTAGGGAAACCTACCAAACCTGTGCATTTCTGAAAACTAGAGACCTAGGGGAATCCAAGGAGGGGTGACTTGCGGGGCTCGGACCAGGATCTGTTACCCAGAATCCTTTGCAAATCTCAAAATTTGGCTAAAAAAACACAAGTTCCTCACATTTCTGTGGCTTAAAGTTCTGAAATCTGAGAGGAGCCACAAATTTCCTTCCACCCAGCGTTCCCCCAAGTCTCCCGATAAAAATGATACCTCACTTGTGTGGGTAGGCCTAGCGCCCGCGACAGGAAATGCCCCAAAGTGCAACGTGGACACATCCACATTTTTTAAAGAAAACAGAGGTGTTTTTTGCGAAGTGCCTACCTGTAGATTTTGGCCTCTAGCTCAGCCGGCACCTAGGGAAACCTACAAAACCTGTGCATTTCTGAAAACTAGAGACCTAGGGGAATCCAAGATGGGGTGACTTACGGGGCTCGGACCAGGTTCTGTTACCCAGAATCCTTTGCAAACCTCAAAATATGGCTAAAAAAACACATGTTCCTCACATTTCTGTGGCAGAAAGTTCTGGAATCTGAGAGGAGCCACAAATTTCCTTCCACCCAGTGTTCCCCAAGTCTCCCAATAAAAATGATACCTCACTTGTGTGGGTAGGCCTAGCGCCCACGACAGAAAACGCCCCAAAGCGCAACGTGGACACATCCACATTTTTTAAAGAAAAAAGAGGTGTTTTTTGCGAAGTGCCTACCTGTAGATTTTGGCCTCTAGCTCAGCCGGCACCTAGGGAAACCTACAAAACCTGTGCATTTCTGAAAACTAGAGACCTAGGGGAATCCAAGATGGGGTGACTTACGGGGCTCGGACCAGGTTCTGTTACCCAGAATCCTTTGCAAACCTCAAAATATGGCTAAAAAAACACATGTTCCTCACATTTCTGTGGCAGAAAGTTCTGGAATCTGAGAGGAGCCACAAATTTCCTTCCACCCAGCGTTCCCCCAAGTCTCCCGATAAAAATGATACCTCACTTGTGTGGGTAGGCCTAGCGCCCGCGACAGGAAACGCCCCAAAGCGCAACGTGGACACATCCAAATTTTTGAAAGAAAACAGAGGTGTTTTTTGCGAAGTGCCTACCTGTAGATTTTGGCCTCTAGCTCAGCCGGCACCTAGGGAAACCTACCAAACCTGTGCATTTCTGAAAACTAGAGATCTATGGGAATCCAAGGAGGGGTGACTTGCGGGGCTCGGACTAGGTTCTGCTACCCCGAATCCTTTGCAAACCTCAAAATTTGGCTAAAAAAACACATGTTCCTCACATTTCTGTTCGCAGAAAGTTCTGGAATCTGAGAGGAGCCACAAATTTCCTTCCACCCAGCGTTCCCCCAAGTCTCCCAATAAAAATGATACCTCACTTGTGTGGGTAGGCCTAGCGCCCGCGACAGGAAACGCCCCAAAGCGCAATGTGGACACATCCAAATTTTTTAAAGAAAACAGGAGGTGTTTTTTGCGAAAGGGCCTACCTGTAGATTTTGGCCTCTAGCTCAGCCGGCACCTAGGGAAACCTACAAAACCTTTGCATTTTTGAAAACTAGAGACCTAGGGAAATCCAAGGAGGGGTGACTTGCGGGTCTCGGACCAGGTTCTGTTACCCAGAATCCTTTGCAAACCACAAAATTTGGCAAAAAAAACACATGTTCCTCACATTTCTGTGGCAGAAAGTTCTGGAATCTGAGAGGAGCCACAAATTTCCTTCCACCCAGCGTTCCCCCGAGTCTCCTGATAAAAATGATACCTCACTTGTGTGGGTAGGCCTAGCGCCCGCGACAGGAAACGCCCCAAAGCACAGCGTGGACACAGCCAAATTTTTAAAGAAAACAGAGGTGTTTTTTGCGAAGTGCCTACCTGTAGATTTTGGCCTCTAGCTCAGCCGGCCCCTATGGAAACCTACCAAACCTGTGCATTTCTGACAACTAGAGACCTAGGGGAATCCAAGGAGGGGTGACTTGCGGGGCTCGGACCAGGTTCTGTTACCCAGAATCCTTTGCAAACCTCAAAAGTTGGCTAAAAAAACACATGTTCCTCATATTTCTGTGGCAGAAAGTTCTGGAATCTGAGAGGAGCCACAGATTTCCTTCCACCCAGCGTTCCCCCAAGTCTCCCGATAAAAATAATACCTCACTTGTGTGGGTAGGCCTAGCGCCCGCGACAGGAAACGCCCCAAAGCGCAACGTGGACACATCCACATTTTTGAAAGAAAACAGAGGTGTTTTTTGCGAAGTGCCTACCTGTAGATTTTGGGCTCTAGCTCAGCCGGCACCTAGGGAAATCTACCAAACCTGTGCATTTCTGAAAACTAGAGACCTAGGGGAATCCAAGGAGGGGTGACTTGCGGAGCTCGGACCAGGTTCTGTTACCCAGAATCCTTTGCAAACCTCAAAATTTGGCTAAAAAAACACATGTTCCTCACATTTCTGTGGCACAAAGTTCTGGAATCTGAGAGGAGCCACAAATTTCCTTCCACCCAGCGTTCCCCCAAGTCTCCCGATAAAAATGATACCTCACTTGTGTGGGTAGGCCTAGCGCCCGCGACAGGAAATGCCCCAAAGCGCAACGTGGACACATCCACATTTTTGAAAGAAAACAGAGGTGTTTTTTGCGAAAGGGCCTACCTGTAGATTTTGGCCTCTAGCTCAGCCGGCACCTAGGGAAACCTACCAAACCTGTGCATTTCTGAAAACTAGAGACGTAGGGGAATCCAAGGAGGGGTGACTTGCGGGGCTCGGACCAGGATCTGTTACCCAGAATCCTTTGCAAATCTCAAAATTTGGCTAAAAAAACACATGTTCCTCACATTTCTGTGGCAGAAAGTTCTGGAATCCGAGAGGAGCCACAAATTTCCTTCCACCCAGGGTTCCCCTAAGTCTCCCAATAAAAATGATACCTCACTTGTGTGGGTAGGCCTAGCGCCCGCGACAGGAAACGCCCCAAAGCTCAATGTGGACACATCCAAATTTTTGAAAGAAAACAGGAGGTGTTTTTTGCGAAGTGCCTACCTGTAGATTTTGGCCTCTAGCTCAGCCGGCACCTAGGGAAACCTACCAAACCTTTGCATTTTTGAAAACTAGAGACCTAGGGAAATCCAAGGAGGGGTGACTTGCGGGTCTCGGACCAGGTTCTGTTACCCAGAATCCTTTGCAAACCACAAAATTTGGCTAAAAAAACACATGTTCCTCACATTTCTGTGGCAGAAAGTTCTGGAATCTGAGAGGAGCCACAAATTTCCTTCCACCCAGCGTTCCCCCGAGTCTCCCGATAAAAATGATACCTCACTTGTGTGGGTAGGCCTAGCGCCCGCGTCAGGAAACGCCCCAAAGCGCAACATAGACACATCCAAATTTTTGAAAGAAAACAGAGGTGTTTTTTGCAAAGTGCCTACCTGTAGATTTTGGCCTCTAGCTCAGCCGGCACCTAGGGGAACCTACCAAACCTGTGCATTTCTGAAAACTAGAGACCTAGGGGAATCCAAGGAGGGGTGACTTGCGGAGCTCGGACCAGGTTCTGTTACCCAGAATCCTTTGCAAACCTCATAATTTGGCTTAAAAAACACATGTTCCTCACATTTCTGTGGCAGAAAGTTCTGGAATCTGTGAGGAGCCACAAATTTCCTTCCACCCAGCGTTCCCCCAAGTCTCCCGATAAAAATGATACCTCACTTGTGTGGGTAGGCCTAGCGCCCGCGACAGGAAACGACCCAAAGCTCAATGTGGACACATCCAAATTTTTGAAAGAAAACAGGAGGTATTTTTTGCGAAGTGCCTACCTGTAGATTTTGGCCTCTAACTCAGCCGGCACCTAGGGAAACCTACCAAACCTTTGCATTTTTGAAAACTAGAGACATAGGGAAATCCAAGGAGGGGTGACTTGCGGGTCTCAGACCAGGTTCTGTTACCCAGAATCCTTTGCAAACCACAAAATTTGGCTAAAAAAACACATGTTCCTCACATTTCTGTGGCAGAAAGTTCTGGAATCTGAGAGGAGCCACAAATTTCCTTCCACCCAGCGTTCCCCCGAGTCTCCCGATAAAAATGATACCTCACTTGTGTGGGTAGGCCTAGCGCCCGCGTCAGGAAACGCCCCAAAGCGCAACATAGACACATCCAAATTTTTGAAAGAAAACAGAGGTGTTTTTTGCAAAGTGCCTACCTGTAGATTTTGGCCTCTAGCTCAGCCGGCACCTAGGGAAACCTACCAAACCTGTGCATTTCTGAAAACTAGAGACCTAGGGGAATCCAAGGAGGGGTGACTTGCGGAGCTCGGACCAGGTTCTGTTACCCAGAATCCTTTGCAAACCTCATAATTTGGCTTAAAAAACACATGTTCCTCACATTTCTGTGGCAGAAAGTTCTGGAATCTGTGAGGAGCCACAAATTTCCTTCCACCCAGCGTTCCCCCAAGTCTCCCGATAAAAATGATACCTCACTTGTGTGGGTAGGCCTATCGCCCGCGACAGGAAACGCCCCAAAGCGCAACGTGGACACATCCACATTTTTGAAAGAAAACAGAGGTGTTTTTTGCAAAGTGCCTACCTGTAGATTTTGGCCTCTAGCTCAGCCGGCACCTAGGGAAACCTACCAAACCTGTGCATTTCTGAAAACTAGAGATCTATGGGAATCCAAGGAGGGGTGACAAGCGGGGCTCGGACCAGGTTCTGTTACCCAGAATCCTTTGCAAACCTCAAAATTTGGCTAATAAAACACATGTTCCTCACATTTCTGTGGCAGAAAGTTCTGGAATCTGAGAGGAGCCACAAATTTCCTTCCACCCAGCGTTCCCCCAAGTCTCCCAATAAAAATGATACCTCACTTGTGTGGGTAGGCCTAGCGCCCGCGACAGGAAACGGCCCAAAGCTCAATGTGGACACATCCAAATTTTTGAAAGAAAACAGGAAGTGTTTCTTGCGAAGTGCCTACCTGTAGATTTTGGCCTCTAGCTCAGCCGGCACCTAGAGAAACCTACCAAACCTTTGCATTTTTGAAAACTAGAGACCTAGGGAAATCCAAGGAGGGGTGACTTGCGGGTCTCGGACCAGGTTCTGTTACCCAGAATCCTTGCAAACCACAACATTTGGCTAAAAAAACACATGTTCCTCACATTTCTGTGGCAGAAAGTTCTGGAATCTGAGAGGAGCCACAAATTTTCTTCCACCCAGCGTTCCCCCGAGTCTCCTGATAAAAATGATACCTCACTTGAGTGGGTAGGCCTAGCGCCCGCGACAGGAAACGCCCCAAAGCGCAACGTGGACACATCCACATTTTTTAAGAAAACAGAGGTGTTTTTTGCGAAGTGCCTACGTGTAGATTTTGGCCTCTAGCTCAGCCGGCACCTAGGGAAACCTACCAAACCTGTGCATTTCTGAAAACTAGAGACCTAGAGGAATCCAAGATGGGGTGACTTGCGGGGCTCGGACCAGGTTCTGTTACGCAGAATCCTTTGCAAACCTCAAAATATGGCTAAAAAAACACATGTTCCTCACATTTCTGTGGCAGAAAGTTCTGGAATCTGAGAGGAGCCACAAATTTCCTTCCACCCAGTGTTCCCCAAGTCTCCCGATAAAAAAGATACCTCACTTGTGTGGGTAGGCCAAGCGCCCGCGACAGGAAACGCCCCAAAGCGCAACGTGGACACATCCACATTTTTGAAAGAAAACAGAGGTGTTTTTTGCGAAGTGCCTACCTGTAGATTTTGGGCTCTAGCTCAGCCGGCACCTAGGGAAACCTACCAAACCAGTGCATTTCGGAAAACTAGAGACCTAGGGGAATCCAAGGAGGGGTGACTTGCGGAGCTCGGACCAGGTTCTGTTACCCAGAATCCTTTGCAAACCTCAAAATTTGGCTAAAAAAACACATGTTCCTCACATTTCTGTGGCAGAAAGTTCTGGAATCTGAGAGGAGCCACAAATTTCCTTCCACCCAGCGTTCCCCCAAGTCTCCCGATAAAAATGATACCTCACTTGTGTGGGTAGACCTAGCGCCCGCGACAGGAAACGCCCAAAAGTGCAACGTGGACACATCCACATTTTTGAAAGAAAACAGGAGGTGTTTTTTGCGAAGTGCCTACCTGTAGATTTTGGCCTCTAGCTCATCCGGCACCTAGGGAAACCTACCAAACCTGTGCATTTCTGAAAACTAGAGACCTAGGGGAATCCAAGGAGGGGTGACTTGCGGGGCTCGGACCAGGTTCTGTTACCCAGAATCCTTTGCAAACCTCAAAATTTGGCTAAAAAAACACATGTTCCTCACATTTCTGTGGCAGAAAGTTCTGGAATCTCAGAGGAGCCACAAATTTCCTTCCACCCAGCGTTCCCCCAAGTCTCCCGATAAAAATGATACCTCACTTGTGTGGGTAGACCTAGCGCCCGAGACAGGAAACGCCCCAAAGAGCAACGTGGACACATCCACATTTTTGAAAGAAAACAGGAGGTGTTTTTTGCGAAGTGCCTACCTGTAGATTTTGGCCTCTAGCTCAGCCGGCACCTAGGGAAACCTACCAAACCTGTGCATTTCTGAAAACTAGAGACCTAGGGGAATCCAAGGAGTGGTGACTTGCGGGGCTCGGACCAGGTTCTGTTACCCAGAATCCTTTGCAAACCTCAAAATTTGGCTAAAAAAACAAATGGTCCTCACATTTCTGTGGCAGAAAGTTCTAGAATCTGAGAGGAGCCACAAATTTCCTTCCACCCAGCGTTCCCCCAAGTCTCCCGATAAAAATGATACCTCACTTGTGTGGGTAGGCCTAGCGCCCGTGACAGGAAACGCCCCAAAGCGCAACTTGGACACATCCAAATTTTTGAAAGAAAGCAGATGTTTTTTGCGAAGTGCCTACGTGTAGATTTTGGCATCTAGCTCAGCCGGCACCTAGGGAAACCTACCAAACCTGTGCATTTCTGAAAACTAGAGACCTATGGGAATCCAAGGAGGGGTGACTTGCGGGGCTCGGACCAGGTTCTGTTACCCTGAATCCTTTGCAAACCTCAAAATTTGGCTAAAAAAACACATGTTCCTCACATTTCTGTGGCAGAAAGTTCTGAAATCTGAGAGGAGCCACAAATGTCCTTCCACCCAGTGTTCCCCAAATCTCACGATAAAAATGATACCTCACTTGTGTGGGTAGGCCTAGCGCCCTCGACAGGAAATGCCCCAAAGCGCAACGTGGACCCATCCAAATTTTTTAAAGAAAACAGAGGTGTTTTTTGCAAAGTGCCTACCTGTAGATTTTGGGCTCTAGCTCAGCCGGCACCTAGGGAAACCTACCAAACCTGTGCATTTCTGAAAACTAGAGACCTAGGGGAATCCAAGGAGGGGTGACTTGCGGAGCTCGGACCAGGTTCTGTTACCCAGAATCCTTTGCAAACCTCAAAATTTGGCTAAAAAAATACATGTTCCTCACATTCCTGTGGCAGAAAGTTCTGTAATCTGAGAGGAGCCACAAATTTCCTTCCACCCAGCGTTCCCCCAAGTCTCCCGATAAAAATGATACCTCACTTGTGTGGGTAGGCCTAGCGCCCACGACAGGAAACGCCCCAAAGCACAACGTGGACACATCCAAATTTTTGAAAGAAAACAGAGATGTTTTTTGCGAAGTGCCTACGTGTAGATTTTGGCCTCTAGCTTAGCCGGCACCTAGGGAAACCTACCAAACCTGTGCATTTCTGAAAACTAGAGACCTAGGGGAATCCAAGATGGGGTGACTTGCGGGGCTCGGACCAGGTTCTGTTACCCAGAATCCTTTGCAAACCTCAAAATATGGCTAAAAAAACACATGTTCCTCACATTTCTGTGGCAGAAAGTTCTGGAATCTGAGAGGAGCCACAGATTTCCTTCCACCCAGCGTTCCCCCAAGTCTCCTGATAAAAACGATACCTCACTTGTGTGGGTAGGCCTAGCGCCCGCGACAGGAAGCGCCCCAAAGCGCAACGTGGACACATCCAAATTTTTGAAAGAAAACAGAGATGTTTTTTGCGAAGTGCCTACCTGTAGATTTTGGCCTCTAGCTCAGCCGGCACCCAGGGAAACCTACCAAACCTGAGCATTTCTGAAAACTAGAGACCTATGGGAATCCAAGGAGGGGTGACTTGCGGGGCTCGGACCAGGTTCTGTTACCCCGAATCCTTTGCAAACCTCAAAATTTGGCTAAAAAAACACATGTTCCTCACATTTCTATGGCGGAAAGTTCTGGAATCTGAGAGGAGCCACAAATTTCCTTCCACCCAGCGTTCCCCCAAGTCTCCAGATAAAAATGATACCTCACTTGTGTGGGTAGGCCTAGCGCCCGCGACAGGAAACGCCCCAAAGCGCAACGTGGACACATCCAAATTTTTGAAAGAAAACAGAGGTGTTTTTTGCGAAGTGCCTACCTGTAGATTTTGGCCTCTAGCTCAGCCGGCACCTAGGGAAACCTACCAAACCTGTGCATTTCTGAAAACTAGAGACCTAGGGGAATCCAAGAAGGGGTGACTTGCGGGGCTCGGACCAGGTTCTGTTACCCAGAATCCTTTGGAAACCTCAAAATATGGCTAAAAAACCACATGTTCCTCACATTTCTGTGGCAGAAAGTTCTGGAATCTGAGAGGAGCCACAAATTTCCTTCCACCCAGTGTTCCCCAAGTCTCCCGATAAAAATGATACCTCACTTGTGTGGGTAGGCCTAGCGCCCGCTACAGGAAACGCCCCAAAGCGCAACGTGGACACATCCACATTTTTGAAAGAAAACAGAGGTGTTTTTTGCAAAGTGCCTACCTGTAGATTTTGGGCTCTAGCTCAGCCGGCACCTAGGGAAACCTACCGAACCTGTGCATTTCTGAAAACTAGAGACCTAGGGGAATCCAAGGAGGGGTGACTTGCGGGGCTCGGACCAGGTTCTGTTACCCAGAATCCTTTGCAAACCTAAAAATTTGGCTAAAAAAACACATGTTCCTCACATTTCTGTGGCAGAAAGTTCTGGAATCTGAGAGGAGCCACAAATTTCCTTCCACCCAGCGTTCCCCCAAGTCTCCCGATAAAAATGATACCTCACTTGTGTGGGTAGGCCTAGCGCCTGCAACAGGAAACGCCCCAAAGCGCAATGTGGACACATCCAAATTTTTGAAAGAAAACAGAGGTGTTTTTTGCGAAGTGCCTACCTGTAGATTTTGGCCTCTAGCTCAGCCGGCACCTAGGGAAACCTACCAAACCTGTGCATTTCTGAAAACTAGAGACCTAGGGGAATCCAAGATGGGGTGACTTGCGGGGCTCGGACCACGTTCTGTTACCCAGAATCCTTTGCAAACCTCAAAATATGGCTAAAAAAACACATGTTCCTCACATTTCTGTGGCAGAAAGCTCTGGAATCTGAGAGGAGCCACAAATTTCCTTCCACCCAGCGATCCCCAAGTCTCCCGATAAAAATGATACCTCACTTGTGTGGGTAGGCCTAGCGCCCGCGACAGGAAACGCCCCAAAGCGCAACGTGGACACATCCACATTTTTTAAAGAAAACAGAGGTGTTTTTCGCGAAGTGCCTACCTGTAGATTTTGGCCTCTAGCTCAGCCGGCACCTAGGGAAACCTACCAAACCTGTGCATTTCTGAAAACTAGAGATCTATGGGAATCCAAGGAGGGGTGACTTGCGGGGCTCGGACCAGGTTCTGTTACCCCGAATCCTTTGCAAACCTCAAAATTTGGCTAAAAAAACACATGTCCCTCACATTTCTGTGGCAGAAAGTTCTGGAATCTGAGAGGAGCCACAAATTTCCTTCCACCCAGCGTTCCCCCGAGTCTCCCGATAAAAATGATACCTCACTTGTGTGGGTAGGCCTAGCGCCCGCGTCAGGAAACGCCCCAAAGCGCAACATAGACACATCCAAATTTTTGAAAGAAAACAGAGGTGTTTTTTGCAAAGTGCCTACCTGTAGATTTTGGCCTCTAGCTCAGCCGGCAACTAGCGAAACCTACCAAACCTGTGCATTTCTGAAAACTAGAGACCTAGGGGAATCCAAGGAGGGGTGACTTGCGGGGCTCGGACCAGGTTCTGTTACCCAGAATCCTTTGCAAACCTCAAAATTTGGCTAAAAAAACACATGTTCCTCACATTTCTGTGGCAGAAAGTTCTGGAATCTCAGAGGAGCCACAAATTTCCTTCCACCCAGCGTTCCCCCAAATCTCCCGATAAAAATGATACCTCACTTGTGTGGGTAGACCTAATGCCCGCGACAGGAAACGCCCAAAAGTGCAACGTGGACACATCCACATTTTTGAAAGAAAACAGGAGGTGTTTTTTGCGAAGTGCCTACCTGTAGATTTTGGCCTCTAGCTCAGCCGGCACCTAGGGAAACCTACCAAACCTGTGCATTTCTGAAAACTAGAGACCTAGGGGAATCCAAGGAGGGGTGACTTGCGGGGCTCGGACCAGGTTCTGTTACCCAGAATCCTTTGCAAACCTCAAAATTTGGCTAAAAAAACACATGTTCCTCACATTTCTGTGGCAGAAAGTTCTGGAATCTCAGAGGAGCCACAAATTTCCTTCCACCCAGCGTTCCCCCAAGTCTCCCGAAAAAAATGATACCTCACTTGTGTGGGTAGGCCTTGCGCCCGTGACAGGAAACGCCCCAAAGCGCAGCGTGGACACATCCAAATTTTTAAAGAAAACAGAGGTGTTTTTTGCGAAGTGCCTACCTGTAGATTTTGGCCTCTAGCTCAGCCGGCACCTAGGGAAACCTGCCAAACCTGTGCATTTCTAAAAACTAGAGACCTAGGGGAATCCAAGTTGGGGTGACTTGCGGGGTTCGGACCAGGTTCTGTTACCCAGAATCCTTTGCAAACCTCAAAATATGGGTGAAAAAACACATGTTCCTCACATTTCTGTGGCAGAAAGTTCTGGAATCTCAGAGAAGCCACAAATTTCCTTCCACCCAACGTTCCCCCAAGTCTCCCGATAAAAATGATACCTCACTTGTGTGGGTAGGCCTAGCCCCCGCGACAGGAAACGCCCCAAAGCGCAACGTGGACACATCCACATTTTTTAAAGAAAACAGGAGGTGTTTTTTGCGAAGTGCCTACCTGTAGATTTTGGCCTCTAGCTCAGCCGGCACCTAGGGAAACCTACCAAACCTGTGCATTTCTGAAAACTAGAGACCTAGGGGAATCCAAGGAGGGGTGACTTGTGGGGCTCGGACCAGGTTCTGTTACCCAGAATCCTTTGCAAACCTCAAAATTTGACCCAAAAAAACACATGTTCCTCACATTTCTGTGGCTTAAAGTTCTGGAATCTGAGAGGAGCCACAAATTTCCTTCCACCCAGTGTTCCCCCAAGTCTCCCGATAAAAATGATACCTCACTTGTATGGGTAGGCCTAGCGCCCGCGACAGGAAACGCCCCAAAGCGCAACGTGGACACATCCAAATTTTTGAAAGAAAACAGAGATGTTTTTTGCGAAGTGCCTACGTGTAGATTTTGGCCTCTAGCTCAGCCGGCACCTAGGGAAACCTACCAAACCTGTGCATTTCTGAAAACTAGAGACCTAGGGGAATCCAAGGAGGGGTGACTTGCGGGGCTCGGACCAGGTTCTGTTACCCAGAATCCTTTGCAAATCTCAAAAGTTGGCTAAAAAAACACATGTTCCTCACATTTCTATGGCAGAAAGTTCTGGAATCTGAGAGGAGCCACAAATTTCCTTCCACCCAGCGTTCCCCCAAGTCTCCCGATAAAAATGATACCTCACTTGTGTGGGTAGGCCTAGCGCCCGCGACAGGAAACGCCCCAAAGCGCAACGTGGACACATCCACATTTTTGAAAGAAAACAGAGGTGTTTTTTGCGAAGTGCCTACCTGTAGATTTTGGGCTCTAGCTCAGCCGGCACCTAGGGAAACCTACCAAACCTGTGCATTTCTGAAAACTAGAGACCTAGGGGAATCCAAGGAGGGGTGACTTGCGGAGCTCGGACCAGGTTCTGTTACCCAGAATCCTTTGCAAACCTCAAAATTTGGCTAAAAAAACACATGTTCCTCACATTTCTGTGGCAGAAAGTTCTGGAATCTCAGAGGAGCCACAAATTTCCTTCCACCCAGCGTTCCCCCAAGTCTCCCGATAAAAATGATACCTCACTTGTGTGGGTAGGCCTAGCGCCCGCGACAGGAAACGCCCCAAAGCGCAACGTGGACACATCCACATTTTTGAAAGAAAACAGAGGTGTTTTTTGCGAAAGGGCCTACCTGTAGATTTTGGCCTCTAGCTCAGCCGGCACCTAGGGAAACCTACCAAACCTGTGCATTTCTGAAATCTAGAGACCTAGGGGAATCCAAGGAGGGGTGACTTGCGGGGCTCGGACCAGGATCTGTTACCCAGAATCCTTTGCAAATCTCAAAATTTGGCTAAAAAAACACAAGTTCCTCACATTTCTGTGGCTTAAAGTTCTGGAATCTGAGAGGAGCCACAAATTTCCTTCCACCCAGCGTTCCCCCAAGTCTCCCGATAAAAATGATACCTCACTTGTGTGGGTAGGCCTAGCGCCCGCGACAGGAAACGCCCCAAAGCGCAACGTGGACACATCCACATTTTTTAAGAAAACAGAGGTGTTTTTTGCGAAGTGCCTACCTGTAGATTTTGGCCTCTAGCTCAGCCGGCACCTAGGGAAACCTACAAAACCTGTGCATTTCTGAAAACTAGAGACCTAGGGGAATCCAAGATGGGGTGACTTACGGGGCTCGGACCAGGTTCTGTTACCCAGAATCCTTTGCAAACCTCAAAATATGGCTAAAAAAACACATGTTCCTAACATTTCTGTGGCAGAAAGTTCTGGAATCTGAGAGGAGCCACAAATTTCCTTCCACCCAGCGTTCCCCCAAGTCTCCCGATAAAAATGATACCTCACTTGTGTGGGTAGGCCTAGCGCCCGCGACAGGAAACGCCCCAAAGCGCAACGTGGACACATCCAAATTTTTGAAAGAAAACAGAGCTGTTTTTTGCAAAGTGCCTACCTGTAGATTTTGGCCTCTAGCTCAGCCGGCCCCTATGGAAACCTACCAAACCTGTGCATTTCTGACAACTAGAGACCTAGGGGAATCCAAGGAGGGGTGACTTGCGGGGCTCGGACCAGGTTCTGTTACCCAGAATCCTTTGCAAACCTCAAAAGTTGGCTAAAAAAACACATGTTCCTTATATTTCTGTGGCAGAAAGTTCTGGAATCTGAGAGGAGCCACAGATTTCCTTCCACCCAGCGTTCCCCCAAGTCTCCCGATAAAAATGATACCTCACTTGTGTGGGTAGGCCTAGCGCCCGCGACAGGAAACGCCCCAAAGCGCAACGTGGACACATCCACATTTTTGAAAGAAAACAGAGGTGTTTTTTGCGAAAGGGCCTACCTGTAGATTTTGGCCTGTAGCTCAGCCGGCACCTAGGGAAACCTACCAAACCTGTGCATTTCTGAAAACTAGAGACCTAGGGGAATCCAAGGAGGGGTGACTTGCGGGGCTCGGACCAGGATCTGTTACCCAGAATCCTTTGCAAATCTCAAAATTTGGCTAAAAAAACACAAGTTCCTCACATTTCTGTGGCTTAAAGTTCTGAAATCTGAGAGGAGCCACAAATTTCCTTCCACCCAGCGTTCCCCCAAGTCTCCCGATAAAAATGATACCTCACTTGTGTGGGTAGGCCTAGCGCCCGCGACAGGAAACGCCCCAAAGTGCAACGTGGACACATCCACATTTTTTAAAGAAAGCAGAGGTGTTTTTTGCGAAGTGCCTACCTGTAGATTTTGGCCTCTAGCTCAGCCGGCACCTAGGGAAACCTACAAAACCTGTGCATTTCTGAAAACTAGAGACCTAGGGGAATCCAAGATGGGGTGACTTACGGGGCTCGGACCAGGTTCTGTTACCCAGAATCCTTTGCAAACCTCAAAATATGGCTAAAAAAACACATGTTCCTCACATTTCTGTGGCAGAAAGTTCTGGAATCTGAGAGGAGCCACAAATTTCCTTCCACCCAGTGTTCCCCAAGTCTCCCGATAAAAATGATACCTCACTTGTGTGGGTAGGCCTAGCGCCCACGACAGAAAACGCCCCAAAGCGCAACGTGGACACATCCACATTTTTTAAAGAAAACAGAGGTGTTTTTTGCGAAGTGCCTACCTGTAGATTTTGGCCTCTAGCTCAGCCGGCACCTAGGGAAACCTACAAAACCTGTGCATTTCTGAAAACTAGAGACCTAGGGGAATCCAAGATGGGGTGACTTACGGGGCTCGGACCAGGTTCTGTTACCCAGAATCCTTTGCAAACCTCAAAATATGGCTAAAAAAACACATGTTCCTCACATTTCTGTGGCAGAAAGTTCTGGAATCTGAGAGGAGCCACAAATTTCCTTCCACCCAGCGTTCCCCCAAGTCTCCCGATAAAAATGATACCTCACTTGTGTGGGTAGGCCTAGCGCCCGCGACAGGAAACGCCCCAAAGCGCAACGTGGATACATCCAAATTTTTGAAAGAAAACAGAGCTGTTTTTTGCAAAGTGCCTACCTGTAGATTTTGGCCTCTAGCTCAGCCGGCCCCTATGGAAACCTACCAAACCTGTGCATTTCTGACAACTAGAGACCTAGGGGAATCCAAGGAGGGGTGACTTGCGGGGCTCGGACCAGGTTCTGTTACCCAGAATCCTTTGCAAACCTCAAAAGTTGGCTAAAAAAACACATGTTCCTTATATTTCTGTGGCAGAAAGTTCTGGAATCTGAGAGGAGCCACAGATTTCCTTCCACCCAGCGTTCCCCCAAGTCTCCCGATAAAAATGATACCTCACTTGTGTGGGTAGGCCTAGCGCCTGCGACAGGAAACGCCCCAAAGCGCAACGTGGACACATCCACATTTTTGAAAGAAAACAGAGGTGTTTTTTGCGAAGTGCCTACCTGTAGATTTTGGGCTCTAGCTCAGCCGGCACCTAGGGAAACCTACCGAACCTGTGCATTTCTGAAAACTAGAGACCTAGGGGAATCCAAGGAGGGGTGACTTGCGGAGCTCGGACCAGGTTCTGTTACCCAGAATCCTTTGCAAACCTCAAAATTTGACTAAAAAAACACATGTTCCTCACATTTCTGTGGCAGAAAGTTCTGGAATCTGAGAGGAGCCACAAATTTCCTTCCACCCAGCGTTCCCCCAAGTCTCCCGATAAAAATGATACCTCACTTGTGTGGGTAGGCCTAGCGCCCGCGACAGGAAACGCCCCAAAGCGCAACGTGGACACATCCACATTTTTGAAAGAAAACAGAGGTGTTTTTTGCGAAAGGGCCTACCTGTAGATTTTGGCCTGTAGCTCAGCCGGCACCTAGGGAAACCTACCAAACCTGTGCATTTCTGAAAACTAGAGACCTAGGGGAATCCAAGGAGGGGTGACTTGCGGGGCTCGGACCAGGATCTGTTACCCAGAATCCTTTGCAAATCTCAAAATTTGGCTAAAAAAACACAAGTTCCTCACATTTCTGTGGCTTAAAGTTCTGAAATCTGAGAGGAGCCACAAATTTCCTTCCACCCAGCGTTCCCCCAAGTCTCCCGATAAAAATGATACCTCACTTGTGTGGGTAGGCCTAGCGCCCGCGACAGGAAACGCCCCAAAGTGCAACGTGGACACATCCACATTTTTTAAAGAAAGCAGAGGTGTTTTTTGCGAAGTGCCTACCTGTAGATTTTGGCCTCTAGCTCAGCCGGCACCTAGGGAAACCTACAAAACCTGTGCATTTCTGAAAACTAGAGACCTAGGGGAATACAAGATGGGGTGACTTACGGGGCTCGGACCAGGTTCTGTTACCCAGAATCCTTTGCAAACCTCAAAATATGGCTAAAAAAACACATGTTCCTCACATTTCTGTGGCAGAAAGTTCTGGAATCTGAGAGGAGCCACAAATTTCCTTCCACCCAGTGTTCCCCAAGTCTCCCGATAAAAATGATACCTCACTTGTGTGGGTAGGCCTAGCGCCCACGACAGAAAACGCCCCAAAGCGCAACGTGGACACATCCACATTTTTTAAAGAAAACAGAGGTGTTTTTTGCGAAGTGCCTACCTGTAGATTTTGGCCTCTAGCTCAGCCGGCACCTAGGGAAACCTACAAAACCTGTGCATTTCTGAAAACTAGAGACCTAGGGGAATCCAAGATGGGGTGACTTACGGGGCTCGGACCAGGTTCTGTTACCCAGAATCCTTTGCAAACCTCAAAATATGGCTAAAAAAACACATGTTCCTCACATTTCTGTGGCAGAAAGTTCTGGAATCTGAGAGGAGCCACAAATTTCCTTCCACCCAGCGTTCCCCCGAGTCTCCCGATAAAAATGATACCTCACTTGTGTGGGTAGGCCTAGCGCCCGCGACAGGAAACGCCCCAAAGCGCAGCGTGGACACATCCAAATTTTTAAAGAAAACAGAGGTGTTTTTTGCGAAGTGCCTACCTGTAGATTTTGGCCTCTAGCTCAGCCGACCCCTATGGAAACCTACCAAAACTGTGCATTTCTGACAACTAGAGACCTAGGGGAATCCAAGGAGGGGTGACTTGCGGAGCTCGGACCAGGTTCTGTTACCCAGAATCCTTTGCAAACCTCAAAATTTGGCTAAAAAAACACATGTTCCTCACATTTCTGTGGCACAAAGTTCTGGAATCTGAGAGGAGCCACAAATTTCCTTCCACCCAGCGTTCCCCCAAGTCTCCCGATAAAAATTATACCTCACTTGTGTGGGTAGGCCTAGCGCCCGCGACAGGAAATGCCCCAAAGCGCAACGTGGACACATCCACATTTTTGAAAGAAAACAGAGGTGTTTTTTGCGAAAGGGCCTACCTGTAGATTTTGGCCTCTAGCTCAGCCGGCACCTAGGGAAACCTACCAAAGCTGTGCATTTCTGAAAACTAGAGACGTAGGGGAATCCAAGGAGGGGTGACTTGCGGGGCTCGGACCAGGATCTGTTACCCAGAATCCTTTGCAAATCTCAAAATTTGGCTAAAAAAACACATGTTCCTCACATTTCTGTGGCAGAAAGTTCTGGAATCCGAGAGGAGCCACAAATTTCCTTCCACCCAGGGTTCCCCTAAGTCTCCCAATAAAAATGATACCTCACTTGTGTGGGTAGGCCTAGCGCCCGCGACAGGAAACGCCCCAAAGCTCAATGTGGACACATCCAAATTTTTGAAAGAAAACAGGAGGTGTTTTTTGCGAAGTGCCTACCTGTAGATTTTGGCCTCTAGCTCAGCCGGCACCTAGGGAAACCTACCAAACCTTTGCATTTTTGAAAACTAGAGACCTAGGGAAATCCAAGGAGGGGTGACTTGCGGGTCTCGGACCAGGTTCTGTTACCCAGAATCCTTTGCAAACCACAAAATTTGGCTAAAAAAACACATGTTCCTCACATTTCTGTGGCAGAAAGTTCTGGAATCTGACAGGAGCCACAAATTTCCTTCCACCCAGCGTTCCCCCGAGTCTCCCGATAAAAATGATACCTCACTTGTGTGGGTAGGCCTAGCGCCCGCGTCAGGAAACGCCCCAAAGCGCAACATAGACACATCCAAATTTTTGAAAGAAAACAGAGGTGTTTTTTGCAAAGTGCCTACCTGTAGATTTTGGCCTCTAGCTCAGCCGGCACCTAGGGGAACCTACCAAACCTGTGCATTTCTGAAAACTAGAGACCTAGGGGAATCCAAGGAGGGGTGACTTGCGGAGCTCGGACCAGGTTCTGTTACCCAGAATCCTTTGCAAACCTCATAATTTGGCTTAAAAAACACATGTTCCTCACATTTCTGTGGCAGAAAGTTCTGGAATCTGTGAGGAGCCACAAATTTCCTTCCACCCAGCGTTCCCCCAAGTCTCCCGATAAAAATGATACCTCACTTGTGTGGGTAGGCCTAGCGCCCGCGACAGGAAACGGCCCAAAGCTCAATGTGGACACATCCAAATTTTTGAAAGAAAACAGGAGGTGTTTTTTGCGAAGTGCCTACCTGTAGATTTTGGCCTCTAACTCAGCCGGCACCTAGGGAAACCTACCAAACCTTTGCATTTTTTAAAACTA
Source organism: Pleurodeles waltl (assembly GCF_031143425.1). Classification (NCBI taxonomy): domain Eukaryota; kingdom Metazoa; phylum Chordata; class Amphibia; order Caudata; family Salamandridae; genus Pleurodeles; species Pleurodeles waltl. The sequence goes on from NC_090437.1 coordinate 204,412,499, forward strand.
GAGACCTAGGGAAATCCAAGGAGGGGTGACTTGCGGGTCTCAGACCAGGTTCTGTTACCCAGAATCCTTTGCAAACCACAAAATTTGGCTAAAAAAACACATGTTCCTCACATTTCTGTGGCAGAAAGTTCTGGAATCTGAGAGGAGCCACAAATTTCCTTCCACCCAGCGTTCCCCCGAGTCTCCCGATAAAAATGATACCTCACTTGTGTGGGTAGGCCTAGCGCCCGCGTCAGGAAACGCCCCAAAGCGCAACATAGACACATCCAAATTTTTGAAAGAAAACAGAGGTGTTTTTTGCAAAGTGCCTACCTGTAGATTTTGGCCTCTAGCTCAGCCGGCACCTAGGGAAACCTACCAAACCTGTGCATTTCTGAAAACTAGAGACCTAGGGGAATCCAAGGAGGGGTGACTTGCGGAGCTCGGACCAGGTTCTGTTACCCAGAATCCTTTGCAAACCTCATAATTTGGCTTAAAAAACACATGTTCCTCACATTTCTGTGGCAGAAAGTTCTGGAATCTGTGAGGAGCCACAAATTTCCTTCCACCCAGCGTTCCCCCAAGTCTCCCGATAAAAATGATACCTCACTTGTGTGGGTAGGCCTAGCGCCCGCGACAGGAAACGCCCCAAAGCGCAACGTGGACACATCCACATTTTTGAAAGAAAACAGAGGTGTTTTTTGCAAAGTGCCTACCTGTAGATTTTGGCCTCTAGCTCAGCCGGCACCTAGGGAAACCTACCAAACCTGTGCATTTCTGAAAACTAGAGATCTATGGGAATCCAAGGAGGGGTGACTTGCGGGGCTCGGACCAGGTTCTGTTACCCAGAATCCTTTGCAAACCTCAAAATTTGGCTAATAAAACACATGTTCCTCACATTTCTGTGGCAGAAAGTTCTGGAATCTGAGAGGAGCCACAAATTTCCTTCCACCCAGCGTTCCCCCAAGTCTCCCAATAAAAATGATACCTCACTTGTGTGGGTAGGCCTAGCGCCCGCGACAGGAAACGGCCCAAAGCTCAATGTGGACACATCCAAATTTTTGAAAGAAAACAGAGGTGTTTCTTGCGAAATGCCTACCTGTAGATTTTGGCCTCTAGCTCAGCCGGCACCTAGAGAAACCTACCAAACCTTTGCATTTTTGAAAACTAGAGACCTAGAGAAATCCAAGGAGGGGTGACTTGCGGGTCTCGGACCAGGTTCTGTTACCCAGAATCCTTGCAAACCACAACATTTGGCTAAAAAAACACATGTTCCTCACATTTCTGTGGCAGAAAGTTCTGGAATCTGAGAGGAGCCACAAATTTTCTTCCACCCAGCGTTCCCCCGAGTCTCCTGATAAAAATGATACCTCACTTGTGTGGGTAGGCCTAGCGCCCGCGACAGGAAACGCCCCAAAGCGCAACGTGGACACATCCACATTTTTTAAGAAAACAGAGGTGTTTTTTGCGAAGTGCCTACCTGTAGATTTTGGCCTCTAGCTCAGCTGGCACCTAGGGAAACCTACCAAACCTGTGCATTTCTGAAAACTAGAGACCTAGGGGAATCCAAGATGGGGTGACTTGCGGGGCTCGGACCAGGTTCTGTTACCCAGAATCCTTTGCAAACCTCAAAATAAGGGTAAAAAAACACATGTTCCTCACATTTCTGTGGCAGAAAGTTCTGGAATCTCAGAGGAGCCACAAATTTCCTTCCACCCAGTGTTCCCCCAAGTCTCCCAATAAAAATGATACCTCACTTGTGTGGGTAGGCCTAGCGCCCGCGACAGGAAACGCCCCAAAGCGCAACGTGGACACATCCACATTTTTGAAAGAAAACAGAGGTGTTTTTTGCGAAGTGCCTACCTGTAGATTTTGGCCTCTAGCTCAGCCGGCACCTAGGGAAACCTACCAAACCTGTGCATTTCTGAAAACTAGAGACCTAGGGGAATCCAAGGAGGGGTAACTTGCGGAGCTCGGACCAGTTTCTGTTACCCAGAATCCTTTGCAAACCTCAAAATTTGGCTAAAAAAACACATGTTCCTCACATTCCTGTGGCAGAAAGTTCTGTAATCTGAGAGGAGCCACAAATTTCCTTCCACCCAGCGTTCCCCCAAGTCTCCCGATAAAAATGATACCTCACTTGTGTGGGTAGGCCTAGCGCCCACGACAGGAAACGCCCCAAAGCGCAACGTGGACACATCCACATTATTGAAAGAAAACAGAGATGTTTTTTGCGAAGTGCCTACGTGTAGATTTTGGCCTCTAGCTCAGCCGGCACCTAGGGAAACCTACCAAACCTGTGAATTTCTGAAAACTAGAGACCTAGGGGAATCCAAGATGGGGTGACTTGCTGGGCTCGGACCAGGTTCTGTTACCCAGAATCCTTTGCAAACCTCAAAATATGGCTAAAAAAACACATGTTCCTCACATTTCTGTGGCAGAAAGTTCTGGAATCTGAGAGGAGCCACAAATTTCCTTCCACCCATCGTTCCCCCAAGTCTCCCAATAAAAATGATACCTCACTTGTGTGGGTAGGCCTAGCGCCCGCGACAGGAAACGCCCCAAAGCGCAACGTGGACACATCCACATTTTTGAAAGAAAACAGAGGTGTTTTTTGCGAAGTGCCTACCTGTAGATTTTGGCCTCTAGCTCAGCCGGCACCTAGGGAAACCTACCAAACCTGTGCATTTCTGAAAACTAGAGACCTAGGGGAATCCAAGGAGGGGTGACTTGCGGGGCTCGGACCAGGATCTGTTACCCAGAATCCTTTGCAAATCTCAAAATTTGGCTAAAAAAACACATGTTCCTCAAATTTCTGTAGCAGAAATTTCTGGAATCTGAGAGGAGCCACAAATTTCCTTCCACCCAGTGTTCCCCCAAGTCTCCTGATAAAAATGATACCTCACTTGTGTGGGTAGGACTAGCGCCCGCGACAGGAAACGCCCCAAAGCGCAACGTGGACACATCCACATTTTTTAAGAAAACAGAGGTGTTTTTTGCGAAGTGCCTACCTGTAGATTTTGGCCTCTAGCTCAGCTGGCACCTAGGGAAACCTACCAAACCTGTGCATTTCTGAAAACTAGAGACCTAGGGGAATCCAAGATGGGGTGACTTGCGGGGCTCGGACCAGGTTCTGTTTCCCAGAATCCTTTGCAAACCTCAAAATTTGGCTAAAAAAACACATGTTCCTCACATTTCTGTGGCAGAAAGTTCTGGAATCTAAGAGGAGCCACAAATTTCCTTCCACCCAGCGTTCCCCCGAGTCTCCTGATAAAAATGATACCTCACTTGTGTGGGTAGGCCTAGCCCCCGCGACAGGAAACGCCCCAAAGCGCAACGTGGACACATCCAAATTTTTAATGAAAACAGAGGTGTTTTTTGCGAAGTGCCTACCTGTAGATTCTGGCCTCTAGCTCAGCCGGCACCTAGGGAAACCTACCAAACCTGTGCATTTCTGAAAACTAGAGACCTAGGGGAATCCAGGATGGGGTGACTTGCGGGGCTCGGACCAGGTTCTGTTACCCAGAATCCTTTGCAAACCTCAAAATATGGGTAAAAAAACACATGTTCCTCACATTTCTGTGGCAGAAAGTTCTGGAATCTCAGAGGAGCCACAAATTTCCTCCCACCCAGCGTTCCCCCAATTCTCTCTGATAAAAATGATACCTCACTTGTGTGTGTAGGCCTAGCGCCCGCGACAGGAAACGCCCCAAAGCGCAACGTGGACACATCCAAATTTTTGAAAGAAAACAGAGGTGTTTTTTGCGCAGTGCCTACCTGTAGATTTTGGCCTCTAGCTCAACCGGCACCTAGGGAAACCTACCAAACCTGTGCATTTCTGAAAACTAGAGACCTAGTGGAATTCAAGGAGGGGTGACTTGCGGAGCTCGGACCAGGTTCTGTTACCCAGAATCCTTTGCAAACCTCAAAATTTGGATAAAAAAACACATGTTCCTCACATTCCTGTGGCAGAAAGTTCTGGAATCTGAGAGGAGCCACAAATTTCCTTCCACCCTGCGTTCCCCCAAGTTTCCAGATAAAAATGATACCTCACTTGTGTGGGTAGGCCTAGCGCCAATGACAGGAAACGCCCCAAAGCGCAACGTGGACACATCCAAATTTTTGAAAGAAAAGGGAGAATTTTTTTGCGAAGTGCCTACGTGTAGATTTTGGCCTCTAGCTCAGCCGGCACCTAGGGAAACCCACCAAACCTGTGCATTTCTGAAAACTAGAGACCTAGAGGAATCCAAGATGGGGTGACTTGCGGGGCTCGGACCAGGTTCTGTTACGCAGAATCCTTTGCAAACCTCAAAATATGGCTAAAAAAACACATGTTCCTCACATTTCTGTGGCAGAAAGTTCTGGAATCTGAGAGGAGCCACAAATTTCCTTCCACCCAGTGTTACCCAAGTCTCCCGATAAAAAAGATACCTCACTTGTGTGGGTAGGCCAAGCGCCCGCGACAGGAAACGCCCCAAAGCGCAACGTGGACACATCCACATTTTTGAAAGAAAACAGAGGTGTTTTTTGCGAAGTGCCTACCTGTAGATTTTGGGCTCTAGCTCAGCCGGCACCTAGGGAAACCTACCAAACCTGTGCATTTCGGAAAACTAGAGACCTAGGGGAATCCAAGGAGGGGTGACTTGCGGAGCTCGGACCAGGTTCTGTTACCCAGAATCCTTTGCAAACCTCAAAATTTGCCTAAAAATACACATGTTCCTCACATTTCTGTGGCAGAAAGTTCTGGAATCTGAGAGGAGCCACAAATTTCCTTCCACCCAGCGTTTCCCCAAGTCTCCCCATAAAAATGATACCTCACTTGTGTGGGTAGACCTAGCGCCCGCGACAGGAAACGCCCAAAAGTGCAACGTGGACACATCCACATTTTTGAAAGAAAACAGGAGGTGTTTTTTGCGAAGTGCCTACCTGTAGATTTTGGCCTCTAGCTCAGCCGGCACCTAGGGAAACCTACCAAACCTGTGCATTTCTGAAAACTAGAGACCTAGGGGAATCCAAGGAGGGGTGACTTGCGGGGCTCGGACCAGGTTCTGTTACCCAGAATCCTTTGCAAACCTCAAAATTTGGCTAAAAAAACACATGTTCCTCACATTTCTGTGGCAGAAAGTTCTGGAATCTCAGAGGAGCCACAAATTTCCTTCCACCCAGCGTTCCCCCATGTCTCCCGATAAAAATGATACCTCACTTGTGTGGGTAGACCTAGCGCCCGAGACAGGAAACGCCCCAAAGAGCAACGTGGACACATCCACATTTTTGAAAGAAAACAGGAGGTGTTTTTTGCGAAGTGCCTACCTGTAGATTTTGGCCTCTAGCTCAGCCGGCACCTAGGGAAACCTACCAAACCTGTGCATTTCTGAAAACTAGAGACCTAGGGGAATCCAAGGAGTGGTGACTTGCGGGGCTCGGACCAGGTTCTGTTACCCAGAATCCTTTGCAAACCTCAAAATTTGGCCAAAAAAACAAATGGTCCTCACATTTCTGTGGCAGAAAGTTCTGGAATCTGAGAGGAGCCACAAATTTCCTTCCACCCAGCGTTCCCCCAAGTCTCCCGATAAAAATGATACCTCACTTGTGTGGGTAGGCCTAGCGCCCGCGACAGGAAACGCCCCAAAGCGCAACTTGGACACATCCAAATTTTTGAAAGAAAACAGATGTTTTTTGCGAAGTGCCTACGTGTAGATTTTGGCATCTAGCTCAGCCGGCACCTAGGGAAACCTACCAAACCTGTGCATTTCTGAAAACTAGAGACCTATGGGAATCCAAGGAGGGGTGACTTGCGGGGCTCGGACTAGGTTCTGTTACCCCGAATCCTTTGCAAACCTCAAAATTTGGCTAAAAAAACACATGTTCCTCACATTTCTGTGGCAGAAAGTTCTGAAATCTGAGAGGTGCCACAAATTTCCTTCCACCCAGTGTTCCCCAAATCTCACGATAAAAATGATACCTCACTTGTGTGGGTAGGTCTAGCGCCCTCAACAGGAAATGCCCCAAAGCGCAACGTGGACACATCCAAATTTTTGAAAGAAAACAGAGGTGTTTTTTGCAAAGTGCCTACCTGTAGATTTTGGGCTCTAGCTCAGCCGGCACCTAGGGAAACCTACCAAACCTGTGCATTTCTGAAAACTAGAGACCTAGGGGAATCCAAGGAGGGGTGACTTGCGGAGCTCGGACCAGGTTCTGTTACCCAGAATCCTTTGCAAACCTCAAAATTTGGCTAAAAAAATACATGTTCCTCACATTCCTGTGGCAGAAAGTTCTGTAATCTGAGAGGAGCCACAAATTTCCTTCCACCCAGCGTTCCCCCAAGTCTCCCGATAAAAATGATACCTCACTTGTGTGGGTAGGCCTAGCGCCCACGACAGGAAACGCCCCAAAGCGCAACGTGGACACATCCAAATTTTTGAAAGAAAACAGAGATGTTTTTTGCGAAGTGCCTACGTGTAGATTTTGGCCTCTAGCTTAGCCGGCACCTAGGGAAACCTACCAAACCTGTGCATTTCTGAAAACTAGAGACCTAGGGGAATCCAAGATGGGGTGACTTGCGGGGCTCGGACCAGGTTCTGTTACCCAGAATCCTTTGCAAACCTCAAAATATGGCTAAAAAAACACATGTTCCTCACATTTCTGTGGCAGAAAGTTCTGGAATCTGAGAGGAGCCACAGATTTCCTTCCACCCAGCGTTCCCCCAAGTCTCCTGATAAAAACGATACCTCACTTGTGTGGGTAGGCCTAGAGCCCGCGACAGGAAGCGCCCCAAAGCGCAACGTGGACACATCCAAATTTTTGAAAGAAAACAGAGATGTTTTTTGCGAAGTGCCTACCTGTAGATTTTGGCCTCTAGCTCAGCCGGCACCCAGGGAAACCTACCAAACCTGAGCATTTCTGAAAACTAGAGACCTATGGGAATCCAAGGAGGGGTGACTTGCGGGGCTCGGACCAGGTTCTGTTACCCAGAATCCTTTGCAAACCTAAAAATTTGGCTAAAAAAACACATGTTCCTCACATTTCTGTGGCAGAAAGTTCTGGAATCTGAGAGGAGCCACAAATTTCCTTCCACCCAGCGTTCCCCCAAGTCTCCCGATAAAAATGATACCTCACTTGTGTGGGTAGGCCTAGCGCCTGCAACAGGAGATGCCCCAAAGCGCAACGTGGACACATCCAAATTTTTGAAAGAAAACAGAGGTGTTTTTTGCGAAGTGCCTACCTGTAGATTTTGGCCTCTAACTCAGCCGGCACCTAGGGAAACCTACCAAACCTGTGCATTTCTGAAAACTAGAGACCTAGGGGAATCCAAGATGGGGTGACTTGCGGGGCTCGGACCACGTTCTGTTACCCAGAATCCTTTGCAAACCTCAAAATATGGCTAAAAAAACACATGTTCCTCACATTTCTGTGGCAGAAAGCTCTGGAATCTGAGAGGAGCCACAAATTTCCTTCCACCCAGCGATCCCCAAGTCTCCCGATAAAAATGATACCTCACTTGTGTGGGTAGGCCTAGCGCCCGCGACAGGAAACGCCCCAAAGCGCAACGTGGACACATCCACATTTTTTAAAGAAAACAGAGGTGTTTTTCGCGAAGTGCCTACCTGTAGATTTTGGCATCTAGCTCAGCCGGCACCTAGGGAAACCTACCAAACCTGTGCATTTCTGAAAACTAGAGATCTATGGGAATCCAAGGAGGGGTGACTTGCGGGGCTCGGACCAGGTTCTGTTACCCCGAATCCTTTGCAAACCTCAAAATTTGGCTAAAAAAACACATGTCCCTCACATTTCTGTGGCAGAAAGTTCTGGAATCTGAGAGGAGCCACAAATTTCCTTCCACCCAGCGTTCCCCCGAGTCTCCCGATAAAAATGATACCTCACTTGTGTGGGTAGGCCTAGCGCCCGCGTCAGGAAACGCCCCAAAGCGCAACATAGACACATCCAAATTTTTGAAAGAAAGCAGAGATGTTTTTTGCAAAGTGCCTACCTGTAGATTTTGGCCTCTAGCTCAGCCGGCAACTAGCGAAACCTACCAAACCTGTGCATTTCTGAAAACTAGAGACCTAGGGGAATCCAAGGAGGGGTGACTTGCGGGGCTCGGACCAGGTTCTGTTACCCAGAATCCTTTGCAAACCTCAAAATTTGGCTAAAAAAACACATGTTCCTCACATTTCTGTGGCAGAAAGTTCTGGAATCTCAGAGGAGCCACAAATTTCCTTCCACCCAGCGTTCCCCCAAATCTCCCGATAAAAATGATACCTCACTTGTGTGGGTAGACCTAATGCCCGTGACAGGAAACGCCCAAAAGTGCAACGTGGACACATCCACATTTTTTGCGAAGTGCCTACCTGTAGATTTTGGCCTCTAGCTCAGCCGGCACCTAGGGAAACCTACCAAACCTGTGCATTTCTGAAAACTAGAGACCTAGGGGAATCCAAGGAGGGGTGACTTGCGGGGCTCGGACCAGGTTCTGTTACCCAGAATCCTTTGCAAACCTCAAAATTTGGCTAAAAAAACACATGTTCCTCACATTTCTGTGGCAGAAAGTTCTGGAATCTCAGAGGAGCCACAAATTTCCTTCCACCCAGCGTTCCCCCGAGTCTCCCGATAAAAATGATACCTCACTTGTGTGGGTAGGCCTAGCGCCCGCGTCAGGAAACGCCCCAAAGCGCAACATAGACACATCCAAATTTTTGAAAGAAAACAGAGGTGTTTTTTGCAAAGTGCCTACCTGTAGATTTTGGCCTCTAGCTCAGCCGGCACCTAGGGAAACCTACCAAACCTGTGCATTTCTGAAAACTAGAGACCTAGGGGAATCCAAGGAGGGGTGACTTGCGGAGCTCGGACCAGGTTCTGTTACCCAGAATCCTTTGCAAACCTCATAATTTGGCTTAAAAAACACATGTTCCTCACATTTCTGTGGCAGAAAGTTCTGGAATCTGTGAGGAGCCACAAATTTCCTTCCACCCAGCGTTCCCCCAAGTCTCCCGATAAAAATGATACCTCACTTGTGTGGGTAGGCCTAGCGCCCGCGACAGGAAACGCCCCAAAGCGCAACGTGGACACATCCACATTTTTGAAAGAAAACAGAGGTGTTTTTTGCAAAGTGCCTACCTGTAGATTTTGGCCTCTAGCTCAGCCGGCACCTAGGGAAACCTACCAAACCTGTGCATTTCTGAAAACTAGAGATCTATGGGAATCCAAGGAGGGGTGACTTGCGGGGCTCGGACCAGGTTCTATTACCCAGAATCCTTTGCAAACCTCAAAATTTGGCTAATAAAACACATGTTCCTCACATTTCTGTGGCAGAAAGTTCTGGAATCTGAGAGGAGCCACAAATTTCCTTCCACCCAGCGTTCCCCCAAGTCTCCCAATAAAAATGATACCTCACTTGTGTGGGTAGGCCTAGCGCCCGCGACAGGAAACGGCCCAAAGCTCAATGTGGACACATCCAAATTTTTGAAAGAAAACAGGAAGTGTTTCTTGCGAAGTGCCTACCTGTAGATTTTGGCCTCTAGCTCAGCCGGCACCTAGAGAAACCTACCAAACCTTTGCATTTTTGAAAACTAGAGACCTAGAGAAATCCAAGGAGGGGTGACTTGCGGGTCTCGGACCAGGTTCTGTTACCCAGAATCCTTGCAAACCACAACATTTGGCTAAAAAAACACATGTTCCTCACATTTCTGTGGCAGAAAGTTCTGGAATCTGAGAGGAGCCACAAATTTTCTTCCACCCAGCGTTCCCCCGAGTCTCCTGATAAAAATGATACCTCACTTGTGTGGGTAGGCCTAGCGCCCGCGACAGGAAACGCCCCAAAGCGCAACGTGGACACATCCACATTTTTTAAGAAAACAGAGGTGTTTTTTGCGAAGTGCCTACCTGTAGATTTTGGCCTCTAGCTCAGCTGGCACCTAGGGAAACCTACCAAACCTGTGCATTTCTGAAAACTAGAGACCTAGGGGAATCCAAGATGGGGTGACTTGCGGTGCTCGGACCAGGTTCTGTTACCCAGAATCCTTTGCAAACCTCAAAATAAGGGTAAAAAAACACATGTTCCTCACATTTCTGTGGCAGAAAGTTCTGGAATCTCAGAGGAGCCACAAATTTCCTTCCACCCAGTGTTCCCCCAAGTCTCCCGATAAAAATGATACCTCACTTGTGTGGGTAGGCCTAGCGCCCGCGTCAGGAAACGCCCCAAAGCGCAACATAGACACATCCAAATTTTTGAAAGAAAGCAGAGATGTTTTTTGCAAAGTGCCTACCTGTAGATTTTGGCCTCTAGCTCAGCCGGCAACTAGCGAAACCTACCAAACCTGTGCATTTCTGAAAACTAGAGACCTAGGGGAATCCAAGGAGGGGTGACTTGCGGGGCTCGGACCAGGTTCTGTTACCCAGAATCCTTTGCAAACCTCAAAATTTGGCTAAAAAAACACATGTTCCTCACATTTCTGTGGCAGAAAGTTCTGGAATCTCAGAGGAGCCACAAATTTCCTTCCACCCAGCGTTCCCCCAAATCTCCCGATAAAAATGATACCTCACTTGTGTGGGTAGACCTAATGCCCGTGACAGGAAACGCCCAAAAGTGCAACGTGGACACATCCACATTTTTTGCGAAGTGCCTACCTGTAGATTTTGGCCTCTAGCTCAGCCGGCACCTAGGGAAACCTACCAAACCTGTGCATTTCTGAAAACTAGAGACCTAGGGGAATCCAAGGAGGGGTGACTTGCGGGGCTCGGACCAGGTTCTGTTACCCAGAATCCTTTGCAAACCTCAAAATTTGGCTAAAAAAACACATGTTCCTCACATTTCTGTGGCAGAAAGTTCTGGAATCTCAGAGGAGCCACAAATTTCCTTCCACCCAGCGTTCCCCCGAGTCTCCCGATAAAAATGATACCTCACTTGTGTGGGTAGGCCTAGCGCCCGCGTCAGGAAACGCCCCAAAGCGCAACATAGACACATCCAAATTTTTGAAAGAAAACAGAGGTGTTTTTTGCAAAGTGCCTACCTGTAGATTTTGGCCTCTAGCTCAGCCGGCACCTAGGGAAACCTACCAAACCTGTGCATTTCTGAAAACTAGAGACCTAGGGGAATCCAAGGAGGGGTGACTTGCGGAGCTCGGACCAGGTTCTGTTACCCAGAATCCTTTGCAAACCTCATAATTTGGCTTAAAAAACACATGTTCCTCACATTTCTGTGGCAGAAAGTTCTGGAATCTGTGAGGAGCCACAAATTTCCTTCCACCCAGCGTTCCCCCAAGTCTCCCGATAAAAATGATACCTCACTTGTGTGGGTAGGCCTAGCGCCCGCGACAGGAAACGCCCCAAAGCGCAACGTGGACACATCCACATTTTTGAAAGAAAACAGAGGTGTTTTTTGCAAAGTGCCTACCTGTAGATTTTGGCCTCTAGCTCAGCCGGCACCTAGGGAAACCTACCAAACCTGTGCATTTCTGAAAACTAGAGATCTATGGGAATCCAAGGAGGGGTGACTTGCGGGGCTCGGACCAGGTTCTATTACCCAGAATCCTTTGCAAACCTCAAAATTTGGCTAATAAAACACATGTTCCTCACATTTCTGTGGCAGAAAGTTCTGGAATCTGAGAGGAGCCACAAATTTCCTTCCACCCAGCGTTCCCCCAAGTCTCCCAATAAAAATGATACCTCACTTGTGTGGGTAGGCCTAGCGCCCGCGACAGGAAACGGCCCAAAGCTCAATGTGGACACATCCAAATTTTTGAAAGAAAACAGGAAGTGTTTCTTGCGAAGTGCCTACCTGTAGATTTTGGCCTCTAGCTCAGCCGGCACCTAGAGAAACCTACCAAACCTTTGCATTTTTGAAAACTAGAGACCTAGAGAAATCCAAGGAGGGGTGACTTGCGGGTCTCGGACCAGGTTCTGTTACCCAGAATCCTTGCAAACCACAACATTTGGCTAAAAAAACACATGTTCCTCACATTTCTGTGGCAGAAAGTTCTGGAATCTGAGAGGAGCCACAAATTTTCTTCCACCCAGCGTTCCCCCGAGTCTCCTGATAAAAATGATACCTCACTTGTGTGGGTAGGCCTAGCGCCCGCGACAGGAAACGCCCCAAAGCGCAACGTGGACACATCCACATTTTTTAAGAAAACAGAGGTGTTTTTTGCGAAGTGCCTACCTGTAGATTTTGGCCTCTAGCTCAGCTGGCACCTAGGGAAACCTACCAAACCTGTGCATTTCTGAAAACTAGAGACCTAGGGGAATCCAAGATGGGGTGACTTGCGGGGCTCGGACCAGGTTCTGTTACCCAGAATCCTTTGCAAACCTCAAAATAAGGGTAAAAAAACACATGTTCCTCACATTTCTGTGGCAGAAAGTTCTGGAATCTCAGAGGAGCCACAAATTTCCTTCCACCCAGTGTTCCCCCAAGTCTCCCAATAAAAATGATACCTCACTTGTGTGGGTAGGCCTAGCGCCCGCGACAGGAAACGCCCCAAAGCGCAACGTGGACACATCCACATTTTTGAAAGAAAACAGAGGTGTTTTTTGCGAAGTGCCTACCTGTAGATTTTGGCCTCTAGCTCAGCCGGCACCTAGGGAAACCTACCAAACCTGTGCATTTCTGAAAACTAGAGACCTAGGGGAATCCAAGGAGGGGTAACTTGCGGAGCTCGGACCAGTTTCTGTTACCCAGAATCCTTTGCAAACCTCAAAATTTGGCTAAAAAAACACATGTTCCTCACATTCCTGTGGCAGAAAGTTCTGTAATCTGAGAGGAGCCACAAATTTCCTTCCACCCAGCGTTCCCCCAAGTCTCCCGATAAAAATGATACCTCACTTGTGTGGGTAGGCCTAGCGCCCACGACAGGAAACGCCCCAAAGCGCTACGTGGACACATCCACATTATTGAAAGAAAACAGAGATGTTTTTTGCGAAGTGCCTACGTGTAGATTTTGGCCTCTAGCTCAGCCGGCACCTAGGGAAACCTACCAAACCTGTGAATTTCTGAAAACTAGAGACCTAGGGGAATCCAAGATGGGGTGACTTGCGGGGCTCGGACCAGGTTCTGTTACCCAGAATCCTTTGCAAACCTCAAAATATGGCTAAAAAAACACATGTTCCTCACATTTCTGTGGCAGAAAGTTCTGGAATCTCAGAGGAGCCACAAATTTCCTTCCACCCAGCGTTCCCCCGAGTCTCCCGATAAAAATGATACCTCACTTGTGTGGGTAGGCCTAGCGCCCGCGTCAGGAAACGCCCCAAAGCGCAACATAGACACATCCAAATTTTTGAAAGAAAACAGAGATGTTTTTTGCAAAGTGCCTACCTGTAGATTTTGGCCTCTAGCTCAGCCGGCAACTAGCGAAACCTACCAAACCTGTGCATTTCTGAAAACTAGAGACCTAGGGGAATCCAAGGAGGGGTGACTTGCGGGGCTCGGACCAGGTTCTGTTACCCAGAATCCTTTGCAAACCTCAAAATTTGGCTAAAAAAACACATGTTCCTCACATTTCTGTGGCAGAAAGTTCTGGAATCTCAGAGGAGCCACAAATTTCCTTCCACCCAGCGTTCCCCCAAATCTCCCGATAAAAATGATACCTCACTTGTGTGGGTAGACCTAATGCCCGTGACAGGAAACGCCCAAAAGTGCAACGTGGACACATCCACATTTTTGAAATAAAACAGGAGGTGTTTTTTGCAAAGTGCCTACCTGTAGATTTTGGCCTCTAGCTCAGCCGGCACCTAGGGAAACCTACCAAACCTGTGCATTTCTGAAAACTAGAGATCTATGGGAATCCAAGGAGGGGTGACTTGCGGGGCTCGGACCAGGTTCTGTTACCCAGAATCCTTTGCAAACCTCAAAATTTGGCTAATAAAACACATGTTCCTCACATTTCTGTGGCAGAAAGTTCTGGAATCTGAGAGGAGCCACAAATTTCCTTCCACCCAGCGTTCCCCCAAGTCTCCCAATAAAAATGATACCTCACTTGTGTGGGTAGGCCTAGCGCCCGCGACAGGAAACGGCCCAAAGCTCAATGTGGACACATCCAAATTTTTGAAAGAAAACAGGAAGTGTTTCTTGCGAAGTGCCTACCTGTAGATTTTGGCCTCTAGCTCAGCCGGCACCTAGAGAAACCTACCAAACCTTTGCATTTTTGAAAACTAGAGACCTAGAGAAATCCAAGGAGGGGTGACTTGCGGGTCTCGGACCAGGTTCTGTTACCCAGAATCCTTGCAAACCTCAACATTTGGCTAAAAAAACACATGTTCCTCACATTTCTGTGGCAGAAAGTTCTGGAATCTGAGAGGAGCCACAAATTTTCTTCCACCCAGCGTTCCCCCGAGTCTCCTGATAAAAATGATACCTCACTTGTGTGGGTAGGCCTAGCGCCCGCGACAGGAAACGCACCAAAGCGCAACGTGGACACATCCACATTTTTTAAGAAAACAGAGGTGTTTTTTGTGAAGTGCCTACCTGTAGATTTTGGCCTCTAGCTCAGCTGGCACCTAGGGAAACCTACCAAACCTGTGCATTTCTGAAAACTAGAGACCTAGGGGAATCCAAGATGGGGTGACTTGCGGGGCTCGGACCAGGTTCTGTTACCCAGAATCCTTTGCAAACCTCAAAATAAGGGTAAAAAAACACATGTTCCTCACATTTCTGTGGCAGAAAGTTCTGGAATCTCAGAGGAGCCACAAATTTCCTTCCACCCAGTGTTCCCCCAAGTCTCCCAATAAAAATGATACCTCACTTGTGTGGGTAGGCCTAGCGCCCGCGACAGGAAACGCCCCAAAGCGCAACGTGGACACATCCACATTTTTGAAAGAAAACAGAGGTGTTTTTTGCGAAGTGCCTACCTGTAGATTTTGGCCTCTAGCTCAGCCGGCACCTAGGGAAACCTACCAAACCTGTGCATTTCTGAAAACTAGAGACCTAGGGGAATCCAAGGAGGGGTAACTTGCGGAGCTCGGACCAGTTTCTGTTACCCAGAATCCTTTGCAAACCTCAAAATTTGGCTAAAAAAACACATGTTCCTCACATTCCTGTGGCAGAAAGTTCTGTAATCTGAGAGGAGCCACAAATTTCCTTCCACCCAGCGTTCCCCCAAGTCTCCCGATAAAAATGATACCTCACTTGTGTGGGTAGGCCTAGCGCCCACGACAGGAAACGCCCCAAAGCGCAACGTGGACACATCCACATTATTGAAAGAAAACAGAGATGTTTTTTGCGAAGTGCCTACGTGTAGATTTTGGCCTCTAGCTCAGCCGGCACCTAGGGAAACCTACCAAACCTGTGAATTTCTGAAAACTAGAGACCTAGGGGAATCCAAGATGGGGTGACTTGCGGGGCTCGGACCAGGTTCTGTTACCCAGAATCCTTTGCAAACCTCAAAATATGGCTAAAAAAACACATGTTCCTCACATTTCTGTGGCAGAAAGTTCTGGAATCTGAGAGGAGCCACAAATTTCCTTCCACCCATCGTTCCCCCAAGTCTCCCAATAAAAATGATACCTCACTTGTGTGGGTAGGCCTAGCGCCCGCGACAGGAAACGCCCCAAAGCGCAACGTGGACACATCCACATTTTTGAAAGAAAACAGAGGTGTTTTTTGCGAAGTGCCTACCTGTAGATTTTGGCCTCTAGCTCAGCCGGCACCTAGGGAAACCTACCAAACCTGTGCATTTCTGAAAACTAGAGACCTAGGGGAATCCAAGGAGGGGTGACTTGCGGGGCTCGGACCAGGATCTGTTACCCAGAATCCTTTGCAAATCTCAAAATTTGGCTAAAAAAACACATGTTCCTCAAATTTCTGTAGCAGAAATTTCTGGAATCTGAGAGGAGCCACAAATTTCCTTCCACCCAGTGTTCCCCCAAGTCTCCTGATAAAAATGATACCTCACTTGTGTGGGTAGGACTAGCGCCCGCGACAGGAAACGCCCCAAAGCGCAACGTGGACACATCCACATTTTTGAAAGAAAACAGAGGTGTTTTTTGCGAAGTGCCTACCTGTAGATTTTGGGCTCTAGCTCAGCCGGCACCTAGGGAAACCTACCAAACCTGTGCATTTCGGAAAACTAGAGACCTAGGGGAATCCAAGGAGGGGTGACTTGCGGAGCTCGGACCAGGTTCTGTTACCCAGAATCCTTTGCAAACCTCAAAATTTGCCTAAAAATACACATGTTCCTCACATTTCTGTGGCAGAAAGTTCTGGAATCTGAGAGGAGCCACAAATTTCCTTCCACCCAGCGTTCCCCCAAGTCTCCCGATAAAAATGATACCTCACTTGTGTGGGTAGACCTAGCGCCCGCGACAGGAAACGCCCAAAAGTGCAACGTGGACACATCCACATTTTTGAAAGAAAACAGGAGGTGTTTTTTGCGAAGTGCCTACCTGTAGATTTTGGCCTCTAGCTCAGCCGGCACCTAGGGAAACCTACCAACCCTGTGCATTTCTGAAAACTAGAGACCTAGGGGAATCCAAGGAGGGGTGACTTGCGGGGCTCGGACCAGGTTCTGTTACCCAGAATCCTTTGCAAACCTCAAAATTTGGCTAAAAAAACACATGTTCCTCACATTTCTGTGGCAGAAAGTTCTGGAATCTCAGAGGAGCCACAAATGTCCTTCCACCCAGCGTTCCCCCATGTCTCCCGATAAAAATGATACCTCACTTGTGTGGGTAGACCTAGCGCCCGAGACAGGAAACGCCCCAAAGAGCAACATGGACACATCCACATTTTTGAAAGAAAACAGGAGGTGTTTTTTGCGAAGTGCCTACCTGTAGATTTTGGCCTCTAGCTCAGCCGGCACCTAGGGAAACCTACCAAACCTGTGCATTTCTGAAAACTAGAGACCTAGGGGAATCCAAGGAGTGGTGACTTGCGGGGCTCGGACCAGGTTCTGTTACCCAGAATCCTTTGCAAACCTCAAAATTTGGCTAAAAAAACAAATGGTCCTCACATTTCTGTGGCAGAAAGTTCTGGAATCTGAGAGGAGCCACAAATTTCCTTCCACCCAGCGTTCCCCCAAGTCTCCCGATAAAAATGATACCTCACTTGTGTGGGTAGGCCTAGCGCCCGCGACAGGAAACGCCCCAAAGCGCAACTTGGACACATCCAAATTTTTTAAAGAAAACAGATGTTTTTTGCGAAGTGCCTACGTGTAGATTTTGGCATCTAGCTCAGCCGGCACCTAGGGAAACCTACCAAACCTGTGCATTTCTGAAAACTAGAGACCTAGGGGAATCCAAGGAGGGGTGACTTGCGGAGCTCGGACCAGGTTCTGTTACCCAGAATCCTTTGCAAACCTCAAAATTTGGCTAAAAAAACAAATGGTCCTCACATTTCTGTGGCAGAAAGTTCTGGAATCTGAGAGGAGCCACAAATTTCCTTCCACCCAGCGTTCCCCCAAGTCTCCCGATAAAAATGATACCTCACTTGTGTGGGTAGGCCTAGCGCCCGCGACAGGAAACGCCCCAAAGCGCAACTTGGACACATCCAAATTTTTGAAAGAAAACAGATGTTTTTTGCGAAGTGCCTACCTGTAGATTTTGGCATCTAGCTCAGCCGGCACCTAGGGAAACCTACCAAACCTGTGCATTTCTGAAAACTAGAGACCTAGGGGAATCCAAGGAGGGGTGACTTGCGGAGCTCGGACCAGGTTCTGTTACCCAGAATCCTTTGCAAACCTCAAAATTTGGCTAAAAAAATACATGTTCCTCACATTCCTGTGGCAGAAAGTTCTGTAATCTGAGAGGAGCCACAAATTTCCTTCCACCCAGCGTTCCCCCAAGTCTCCCGATAAAAATGATACCTCACTTGTGTGGGTAGGCCTAGCGCCCACGACAGGAAACGCCCCAAAGCGCAACGTGGACACATCCAAATTTTTGAAAGAAAACAGAGATGTTTTTTGCGAAGTGCCTACGTGTAGATTTTGGCCTCTAGCTTAGCCGGCACCTAGGGAAACCTACCAAACCTGTGCATTTCTGAAAACTAGAGACCTAGGGGAATCCAAGATGGGGTGACTTGCGGGGCTCGGACCAGGTTCTGTTACCCAGAATCCTTTGCAAACCTCAAAATATGGCTAAAAAAACACATGTTCCTCACATTTCTGTGGCAGAAAGTTCTGGAATCTGAGAGGAGCCACAGATTTCCTTCCACCCAGCGTTCCCCCAAGTCTCCTGATAAAAACGATACCTCACTTGTGTGGGTAGGCCTAGCGCCCGCGACAGGAAGCGCCCCAAAGCGCAACGTGGACACATCCAAATTTTTGAAAGAAAACAGAGATGTTTTTTGCGAAGTGCCTACCTGTAGATTTTGGCCTCTAGCTCAGCCGGCACCCAGGGAAACCTACCAAACCTGAGCATTTCTGAAAACTAGAGACCTATGGGAATCCAAGGAGGGGTGACTTGCGGGGCTCGGACCAGGTTCTGTTACCCAGAATCCTTTGCAAACCTAAAAATTTGGCTAAAAAAACACATGTTCCTCACATTTCTGTGGCAGAAAGTTCTGGAATCTGAGAGGAGCCACAAATTTCCTTCCACCCAGCGTTCCCCCAAGTCTCCCGATAAAAATGATACCTCACTTGTGTGGGTAGGCCTAGCGCCTGCAACAGGAGATGCCCCAAAGCGCAACGTGGACACATCCAAATTTTTGAAAGAAAACAGAGGTGTTTTTTGCGAAGTGCCTACCTGTAGATTTTGGCCTCTAACTCAGCCGGCACCTAGGGAAACCTACCAAACCTGTGCATTTCTGAAAACTAGAGACCTAGGGGAATCCAAGATGGGGTGACTTGCGGGGCTCGGACCACGTTCTGTTACCCAGAATCCTTTGCAAACCTCAAAATATGGCTAAAAAAACACATGTTCCTCACATTTCTGTGGCAGAAAGCTCTGGAATCTGGGAGGAGCCACAAATTTCCTTCCACCCAGCGATCCCCAAGTCTCCCGATAAAAATGATACCTCACTTGTGTGGGTAGGCCTAGCGCCCGCGACAGGAAACGCCCCAAAGCGCAACGTGGACACATCCACATTTTTTAAAGAAAACAGAGGTGTTTTTCGCGAAGTGCCTACCTGTAGATTTTGGCCTCTAGCTCAGCCGGCACCTAGGGAAACCTACCAAACCTGTGCATTTCTGAAAACTAGAGATCTATGGGAATCCAAGGAGGGGTGACTTGCGGGGCTCGGACCAGGTTCTGTTACCCCGAATCCTTTGCAAACCTCAAAATTTGGCTAAAAAAACACATGTCCCTCACATTTCTGTGGCAGAAAGTTCTGGAATCTGAGAGGAGCCACAAATTTCCTTCCACCCAGCGTTCCCCCGAGTCTCCCGATAAAAATGATACCTCACTTGTGTGGGTAGGCCTAGCGCCCGCGTCAGGAAACGCCCCAAAGCGCAACATAGACACATCCAAATTTTTGAAAGAAAACAGAGGTGTTTTTTGAAAAGTGCCTACCTGTAGATTTTGGCCTCTAGCTCAGCCGGCAACTAGCGAAACCTACCAAACCTGTGCATTTCTGAAAACTAGAGACCTAGGGGAATCCAAGGAGGGGTGACTTGCGGGGCTCGGACCAGGTTCTGTTACCCAGAATCCTTTGCAAACCTCAAAATTTGGCTAAAAAAACACATGTTCCTCACATTTCTGTGGCAGAAAGTTCTGGAATCTCAGAGGAGCCACAAATTTCCTTCCACCCAGCGTTCCCCCAAATCTCCCGATAAAAATGATACCTCACTTGTGTGGGTAGACCTAATGCCCGTGACAGGAAACGCCCAAAAGTGCAACGTGGACACATCCACATTTTTGAAATAAAACAGGAGGTGTTTTTTGCGAAGTGCCTACCTGTAGATTTTGGCCTCTAGCTCAGCCGGCACCTAGGGAAACCTACCAAACCTGTGCATTTCTGAAAACTAGAGACCTAGGGGAATCCAAGGAGGGGTGACTTGCGGGGCTCGGACCAGGTTCTGTTACCCAGAATCCTTTGCAAACCTCAAAATTTGGCTAAAAAAACACATGTTCCTCACATTTCTGTGGCAGAAAGTTCTGGAATCTCAGAGGAGCCACAAATTTCCTTCCACCCAGCGTTCCCTCAAGTCTCCCGATAAAAATGATACCTCACTTGTGTGGGTAGACCTAGCGCCCGAGACAGGAAACGCCCCAAAGAGCAACGTGGACACATCCACATATTTGAAAGAAAACAGGAGGTGTTTTTTGCGAAGTGCCTACCTGTAGATTTTGGCCTCTAGCTCAGCCGGCACCTAGGGAAACATACCAAACCTGTGCATTTCTGAAAACTAGAGACCTATGGGAATCCAAGGAGGGGTGACTTGCGGGTCTCGGACCAGGTTCTGTTACCCAGAATCCTTTGCAAACCACAAAATTTGGCTAAAAAAACACATGTTCCTCACATTTCTGTGGCAGAAAGTTCTGGAATCTGAGAGGAGCCACAAATTTCCTTCCACCCAGCGTTCCCCCAAGTCTCCTGATAAAAATGATACCTCACTTGTGTGGGTAGGCCTAGCGCCCGCGACAGGAAACGCCCCAAAGCGCAACGTGGACACATCCAAATTTTTGAAAGAAAACAGGAGGTGTTTTTTGCGAAGTGCCTACCTGTAGATTTTGGCCTCCAGCTCAGCCGGCACCTAGGGAAACCTACCAAACCTGTGCATTTCTGAAAACTAGAGACCTAGGGGAATCCAAGATGGGGTGACTTGCGGGGCTCGGACCAGGTTCTGTTACCCAGAATCCTTTGCAAACCTCAAAATATGGGTAAAAAAACACATGTTCCTCACATTTCTGTGGCAGAAAGTTCTGGAATCTCAGAGGAGCCACAAATTTCCTTCCACCCAGCGTTCCCCCAAGTCTCCCGATAAAAATGATACCTCACTTGTGTGGGTAGGCCTAGCGCCCGCGACAGGAAACGCCCCAAAGCGCAACGTGGACACATCCAAATTTTTGAAAGAAAACAGGAGGTGTTTTTTGCGAAGTGCCTACCTGTAGATTTTGGCCTCTAGCTCAGCCGGCACCTAGGGAAACCTACCAAACCTGTGCATTTCTGAAAACTAGAGACCTAGGGGAATCCAAGGAGGGGTGACTTGGGGAGCTCGGACCAGGTTCTGTTAACCAGAATCCTTTGCAAACCTCAAAATTTGGCTAAAAAAATACATGTTCCTCACATTCCTGTGGCAGAAAGTTCTGTAATCTGAGAGGAGCCACAAATTTCCTTCCACCCAGCGTTCCCCCAAGTCTCCCGATAAAAATGATACCTCACTTGTGTGGGTAGGCCTAGCGCCCACGACAGGAAACGCCCCAAAGCGCAACGTGGATACATCCAAATTTTTTAAAGAAAACAGAGATGTTTTTTGCGAAGTGCCTACGTGTAGATTTTGGCCTCTTGCTTAGCCGGCACCTAGGGAAACCTACCAAACCTGTGCATTTCTGAAAACTAGAGGCCTAGGGGAATCCAAGATGGGGTGACTTGCGGGGCTCGGACCAGGTTCTGTTACCCAGAATCCTTTGCAAACCTCAAAATATGGCTAAAAAAACACATGTTCCTCACATTTCTGTGGCAGAAAGTTCTGGAATCTGAGAGGAGCCACAGATTTCCTTCCACCCAGCGTTCCCCCAAGTCTCCTGATAAAAAAAAATACCTCACTTGTGTGGGTAGGCCTAGCGCCCGCGACAGGAAGCGCCCCAATGCGCAACGTGGACACATCCAAATTTTTAAAGAAAACAGAGGTGTTTTTTGCGAAGTGCCTACCTGTAGATTTTGGCCTCCAGCTCAGCCGGCACCTAGGGAAACCTACCAAACCTGTGCATTTCTGAAAACTAGAGACCTAGGGGAATCCAAGATGGGGTGACTTGCGGGGCTCGGACCAGGTTCTGTTACCCAGAATCCTTTGCAAACCTCAAAATATGGGTAAAACAACACATGTTCCTCACATTTCTGTGGCAGAAAGTTCTGGAATCTCAGAGGAGCCACAAATTTCCTTCCACCCAGCGTTCCCCCAAGTCTCCCGATAAAAATGATACCTCACTTGTGTGGGTAGGCCTAGCGCCCGCGACAGGAAACGCCCCAAAGCGCAACGTGGACACATCCAAAGTTTTGAAAGAAAACAGGAGGTGTTTTTTGCGAAGTGCCTACCTGTAGATTTTGGCCTCTAGCTCAGCCGGCACCTAGGGAAACCTACCAAACCTGTGCATTTCTGAAAACTAGAGACCTAGGGGAATCCAAGATGGGGAGACTTGCGGGGCTCGGACCAGGTTCTGTTACCCAGAATCCTTTGCAAACCTCAAAATATGGCTAAAAAACACATGTTCCTCACATTTCTGTGGCAGAAAGTTCTGGAATCTGAGAGGAGCCACAGATTTCCTTCCACCCAGCGTTCCCCCAAGTCTCCTGATAAAAAAAAATACCTCACTTGTGTGGGTAGGCCTAGCGCCCGCGACAGGAAGCGTCCCAAAGCGCAACGTGGACACATCCAAATTTTTGAAAGAAAACAGAGATGTTTTTTGCGAAGTGCCTACCTGTAGATTTTGGCCTCTAGCTCAGCCGGCACCCAGTGAAACCTACCAAACCTGAGCATTTCTGAAAACTAGAGACCTATGGGAATCCAAGGAGGGGTGACTTGCGGGGCTCGGACCAGGTTCTGTTACCCCGAATCCTTTGCAAACCTCAAAATTTGGCTAAAAAAACACATGTTCCTCACATTTCTATGGCAGAAAGTTCTGGAATCTGAGAGGAGCCACAAATTTCCTTCCACCCAGCGTTCCCCCAAGTCTCCCGATAAAAATGATACCTCACTTGTGTGGGTAGGCATAGCGCCCGCGACAGGAAACGCCCCAAAGCGCAACGTGGACACATCCACATTTTTGAAAGAAAACAGGTGTTTTTTGCGAAGTGCCTTTCTGTAGATTTTGGCCTCTAGCTCAGCCGGCACCTAGGGAAACCTACCAAACCTGTGCATTTCTGAAAACTAGAGACCTAGGGGAATCCAAGATGGGGTGACTTGTTGGGCTCGGACCAGGTTCTGTTACCCAGAATCCTTTGCAAACCTCAAAATTTGGCTAAAAAAACACATGTTCCTCACATTTCTGTGGCAGAAAGTTCTGAAATCTGAGAGGAGCCACAAATTTCCTTCCACCCAGTGTTCCCCAAATCTCACGATAAAAATGATACCTCACTTGTGTGGGTAGGCCTAGCGCCCTCGACAGGAAATGCCCCAAAGCGCAACGTGGACACATCCAAATTTTTGAAAGAAAACAGAGGTGTTTTCTGCAAAGTGCCTACCTGTAGATTTTGGGCTCTAGCTCAGCCGGCACCTAGGGAAACCTACCAAACCTGTGAATTTCTGAAAACTAGAGACCTAGGGGAATCCAAGGAGGGGTGACTTGCGGGGCTCGGACCAGGTTCTGTTACCCAGAATCCTTTGCAAACCTCTAATTTGGCTAAAAAAACACATGTTCCTCTCATTTCTGTGGCAGAAAGTTCTGGAATCTGAGAGGAGCCACAAATTTCCTTCCACCCAGCGTTCCCCCAAGTCTCCCAATAAAAATGATACCTCACTTGTGTGGGTAGGCCTAGCGCCCGCGACAGGAAACGCCCCAAAGCGCAACGTGGACACATCCAAATTTTTGAAAGAAAACAGAGGTGTTTTTTGCGAAGTGCCTACCTGTAGATTTTGGCCTCTAGCTCAGCCGGCACCTAGGGAAACCTACCAAACCTGTGCATTTCTGAAAACTAGAGACCTAGGGGAATCCAAGGAGTGGTGACTTGCGGGGCTCGGACCAGGTTCTGTTACCCAGAATCCTTTGCAAACCTCAAAATATGGGTAAAAAAACACATGTTCCTCACATTTCTGTGGCAGAAATTTCTGGAATCTCAGAGGAGCCACAAATTTCCTTCCACCCAGCGTTCCCCCAAGTCTCCCGATAAAAATGATACCTCACTTGTGTGGGTAGGCCTAGCGCCCGCAACAGGAAACACCCCAAAGCGCAACGTGGACACATCCACATTTTTGAAAGAAAACAGGAGGTGTTTTTTGCGAAGTGCCTACCTGTAGATTTTGGCCTCTAGCTCAGCCGGCACCTAGGGAAACCTACCAAACCTGTGCATTTCTGACAACTAGAGACCTAGGGGAATCCAAGGAGGGGTGACTTGCGGGGCTCGGACCAAGTTCTGTTACCCAGAAGCCTTTGCAAACCTCAAATTTGGCTAAAAAAACACATGTTCCTCACATTTCTGTAGCAGAAAGTTCTGGAATCTGAGAGGAGCCACAAATTTCCTTCCACCCTGCGTTCCCCCAAGTCTCCCGATAAAAATGATACCTCACTTGTGTGGGTAGGCATAGCGCCCGCGACAGGAAACGCCCCAAAGCGCAACGTGGACACATCCACATTTTTGAAAGAAAACAGAGGTGTTTTTTGCGAAGTGCCTACCTGTAGATTTTGGCTTCTAGCTCAGCCGGCACCTAGGGAAACCTACCAAACCTGTGCATTTCTGAAAACTAGAGACCTAGGGGAATCCAAGATGGGGTGACTTGCTGGGCTCGGACCAGGTTCTGTTACCCAGAATCCTTTGCAAACCTCAAAATATGGCTAAAAAAACACATGTTCCTCACATTTCTGTGGCAGAAAGTTCTGGAATCTGAGAGGAGCCACAAATTTCCTTCCACCCAGTGTTCCCCAAGTCTCCCGATAAAAATGATACCTCACTTGTGTGGGTAGGCCTAGCTCCCGCTACAGGAAATGCCCCAAAGCGCAACGTGGACACATCCAAATTTTTGAAAGAAAACAGAGGTGTTTTTTGCGAAGTGCCTACCTGTAGATTTTGGCCTCTAGCTCAGCCGCCACCTAGGGAAACCTACCGAACCTGTCCATTTCCGAAAACTAGAGACCTAGGGGAATCCAAGGAGGGGTGACTTGCGGGGCTCGGACCAGGTTCTGTTACCCAGAATCCTTAGCAAACCTCAAAATTTGGCAAAAAAAACACATGTTCCTCACATTTCTGTGGCAGAAAGTTCTGGAATCTCAGAGGAGCCACAAATTTCCTTCCACCCAGCGTTCCCCCAAGTCTCCCGATAAAAATGATACCTCACTTGTGTGGGTCGACCTAGCGCCCGAGACAGGAAACGCCCCAAAGAGCAACGTGGACACATCCACATTTTTTAAAGAAAACAGGAGGTGTTTTTTGCGAAGTGCCTACCTGTAGATTTTGGCCTCTAGCTCAGCCGGCACCTAGGGAAACCTACCAAACCTGTGCATTTCTGAAAACTAGAGACCTAGGGGAATCCAAGATGTGGTGACTTGCGGGGCTCGGACCAGGTTCTGTTACCCAGAATCCTTTGCAAACCTCAAAATATGGGTAAAAAAACACATGTTCCTCACATTTCTGTGGCAGAAATTTCTGGAATCTCAGAGGAGCCACAAATTTCCTTCCACCCAGCGTTCCCCCAAGTCTCCCGATAAAAATGATACCTCACTTGTGTGGGTAGGCCTAGCGCCCGCGACAGGAAACACCCCAAAGCGCAACGTGGACACATCCACATTTTTGAAAGAAAACAGGAGGTGTTTTTTGCGAAGTGCCTACCTGTAGATTTTGGCCTCTAGCTCAGCCGGCACCTAGGGAAACCTACCAAACCTGTGCATTTCTGACAACTAGAGACCTAGGGGAATCCAAGGAGGGGTGACTTGCGGGGCTCGGACCAAGTTCTGTTACCCAGAATCCTTTGCAAACCTCAAATTTGGCTAAAAAAACACATGTTCCTCACATTTCTGTAGCAGAAAGTTCTGGAATCTGAGAGGAGCCACAAATTTCCTTCCACCCTGCGTTCCCCCAAGTCTCCCGATAAAAATGATACCTCACTTGTGTGGGTAGGCATAGCGCCCGCGACAGGAAACGCCCCAAAGCGCAACGTGGACACATCCACATTTTTGAAAGAAAACAGAGGTGTTTTTTGCGAAGTGCCTACCTGTAGATTTTGGCTTCTAGCTCAGCCGGCACCTAGGGAAACCTACCAAACCTGTGCATTTCTGAAAACTAGAGACCTAGGGGAATCCAAGATGGGGTGACTTGCTGGGCTCGGACCAGGTTCTGTTACCCAGAATCCTTTGCAAACCTCAAAATATGGCTAAAAAAACACATGTTCCTCACATTTCTGTGGCAGAAAGTTCTGGAATCTGAGAGGAGCCACAAATTTCCTTCCACCCAGTGTTCCCCAAGTCTCCCGATAAAAATGATACCTCACTTGTGTGGGTAGGCCTAGCGCCCGCTACAGGAAATGCCCCAAAGCGCAACGTGGACACATCCAAATTTTTGAAAGAAAACAGAGGTGTTTTTTGCGAAGTGCCTACCTGTAGATTTTGGGCTCTAGCTCAGCCGCCACCTAGGGAAACCTACCGAACCTGTCCATTTCCGAAAACTAGAGACCTAGGGGAATCCAAGGAGGGGTGACTTGCGGGGCTCGGACCAGGTTCTGTTACCCAGAATCCTTAGCAAACCTCAAAATTTGGCAAAAAAAACACATGTTCCTCACATTTCTGTGGCAGAAAGTTCTGGAATCTCAGAGGAGCCACAAATTTCCTTCCACCCAGCGTTCCCCCAAGTCTCCCGATAAAAATGATACCTCACTTGTGTGGGTCGACCTAGCGCCCGAGACAGGAAACGCCCCAAAGAGCAACGTGGACACATCCACATTTTTTAAAGAAAACAGGAGGTGTTTTTTGCGAAGTGCCTACCTGTAGATTTTGGCCTCTAGCTCAGCCGGCACCTAGGGAAACCTACCAAACCTGTGCATTTCTGAAAACTAGAGACCTAGGGGAATCCAAGGAGTGGTGACTTGCGGGGCTCGGACCAGGTTCTGTTACCCAGAATCCTTTGCAAACCTCAAAATTTGGCTAAAAAAACAAATGGTCCTCACATTTCTGTGGCAGAAAGTTCTGGAATCTGAGAGGAGCCACAAATTTCCTTCCACCCAGCGTTCCCCCAAGTCTCCCGATAACAATGATACCTCACTTGTGTGGGTAGGCCTAGCGCCCGCGACAGGAAACGCCCCAAAGCGCAACTTGGACACATCCAAATTTTTTAAAGAAAACAGAGATGTTTTTTGCGAAGTGCCTACGTGTAGATTTTGGCATCTAGCTCAGCCGGCACCTAGGGAAACCTACCAAACCTGTGCATTTCTGAAAACTAGAGACCTATGGGAATCCAAGGAGGGGTGACTTGCGGGGCTCGGACCAGGTTCTGTTACCCCGAATCCTTTGCAAACCTCAAAATTTGCCTAAAAAAACACATGTTCCTCACATTTCTATGGCAGAAAGTTCTGGAATCTGAGAGGAGCCACAGATTTCTTGCCACCCAGCGTTCCCCCAAGTCTCCCGATAAAAACGATACCTCACTTGTGTGGGTAGGCCTAGCGCCCGTGACAGGAAACGCCCCAAAGCGCAACGTGGATACATCCACATTTTTTAAAGAAAACAGAGGTGTTTTTTGCGAAGTGCCTACCTGTAGATTTTGGCCTCTAGCTCAGCCGGCACCTAGTGAAACCCACCAAACCTGTGCATTTCTGAAAACTAGAGACCTGGGGGAATCCAAGGAGGGGTGACTTGCAGGGCTCGGACCAGGATCTGTTACCCAGAATCCTTTGCAAATCTCAAAATTTGGCTAAAAAAACACATGTTCCTCAAATTTCTGTGGCAGAAAGTTCTGGAATCTGAGAGGAGCCACAAATTTCCTTCCACCCAGCGTTCCCCCAAGTCTCCCGATAAAAATGATACCTCACTTGTGTGGGTAGGACTACCGCCCGCGACAGGAAACGCCCCAAAGCGCAACGTGGACACATCCAAATTTATGAAAGAAAACAGAGATGTTTTTTGCGAAGTGCCTACCTGTAGATTTTGGCCTCTAGCTCAGCCGGCACCTAGGGAAACCTACCAAACCTGTGCATTTCTGAAAACTAGAGACCTATGGGAATCCAAGGAGGGGTGACTTGCGGGGCTCGGACCAGGTTCTGTTACCCCGAATCCTTTGAAAACCTCAAAATTTGGCTAAAAAAACACATGTTCCTCACATTTCTATGTCAGAAAGTTCTGGAATCTAAGAGGAGCCACAAATTTACTTCCACCCAGCGTTCCCCCAAGTCTCCCGATAAAAATGATATCTCACTTGTGTGGGTAGGCCTAGCGCCCGCAACAGTAAACGCCCCAAAGCGCAATGTGGACACATCCAAATTTTTGAAAGAAAACAGGAGGTGTTTTTTGCGAAGTGCCTACCTGTAGATTTTGGCCTCTAGCTCAGCCGGCACCTAGGGAAACCTACCAAACCTTTGCATTTTTTAAAACTAGAGACCTAGGGAAATCCAAGTAGGGGTGACTTGCGGGTCTCGGACCAGGTTCTGTTACCCAGAATCCTTTGCAAACCACAAAATTTGGCTAAAAAAACACATGTTCCTCACATTTCTGTGGCAGAAAGTTCTGGAATCTGAGAGGAGCCACAAATTTCCTTCCACCCAGCGTTCCCCCAAGTCTCCTGATAAAAATGATACCTCACTTGTGTGGGTAGGACTAGCGCCCGCGACAGGAAGCGCCCCAAAGCGCAACGTGGACACATCCAAATTTTTAAAGAAAACAGAGGTGTTTTTTGCGAAGTGCCTACCTGTAGATTTTGGCCTCCAGCTCAGCCGGCACCTAGGGAAACCTACCAAACCTGTGCATTTCTGAAAACTAGAGACCTAGGGGAATCCAAGATGGGGTGACTTGCGGGGCTCGGACCAGGTTCTGTTACCCAGAATCCTTTGCAAACCTCAAAATATGAGTAAAAAAACACATGTTCCTCACATTTCTGTGGCAGAAAGTTCTGGAATCTCAGAGGAGCCACAAATTTCCTTCCGCCCAGCATTCCCCCAAGTCTCCCGATAAAAATGATACCTCACTTGTGTGGGTAGGCCTAGCGCCCGCGACAGGAAACGCCCCAAAGCGCAACGTGGACACATCCAACTTTTTTAAAGAAAACAGAGGGGTTTTTTGCGAAGTGCCTACCTGTAGATTTTGGCCTCTAGCTCAGCTGGCACCTAGGGAAACCTACCAAACCTGTGCATTTCTGAAAACTAGAGACCTAGGGGAATCCAAGGAGGGATGACTTGCGGGGCTCGGACCAGGTTCTGTTACCCGTCATCCTTTGTAAACCTCAAAAGTTGGCTAAAAAAACACATGTTCCTCACATTTCTGTGGCAGAAAGTTCTGGAATCTGAGAGGAGCCACAAATTTCCTTCCACCCAGCGTCCCCCGAAGTCTCCCGATAAAAATTATACCTCACTTGTGTGGTAAGGCCTAGCGCCCGCGACAGGAAACGCCCCAAAGCGCAACGTGGACACATCCAAATTTTTTAAAGAAAACAGAGATGTTTTTTGCGAAGTGCCTACGTGTAGATTTTGGCCTCTAGCTCAGCCGGCACCTAGGGAAACTTACCAAACCTGTGCATTTCTGAAAACTAGAGACCTTGGGGAATCCAAGATGGGGTGACTTGCGGGGCTCGGACCAGGTTCTGTTACCCAGAATCCTTTGCAAACCTCAAAATATGGCTAAAAAAATACATGTTCCTCACATTCCTGTGGCAGAAAGTTCTGTAATCTGAGAGGAGCCACACATTTCCTTCCACCCAGAGTTCCCCCAAGTTTCCCGATAAAAATGATACCTCACTTGTGTGGATAGGCCTAGCGCCCACGACAGGAAACGCCCCAAAGCGCAACGTGGACACATCCAAATTTTTTAAAGAAAACAGAGATGTTTTTTGCGAAGTGCCTACGTGTAGATTTTGGCCTCTAGCTCAGCCGGCACCTAGGGAAACTTACCAAACCTGTGCATTTCTGAAAACTAGAGACCTTGGGGAATCCAAGATGGGGTGACTTGCGGGGCTCGGACCAGGTTCTGTTACCCAGAATCCTTTGCAAACCTCAAAATATGGCTAAAAAAACACATGTTCCTCACATTTCTGTGGCAGAAAGTTCTGAAATCTGAGAGGAGCCACAGATTTCCTTCCACCCAGCGTTCCCCCAAGTCTCCTGATAAAAACAATACCTCACTTGTGTGGGTAGGCCTAGCGCCTGCGACAGGAAGCGCCCCAAAGCGCAACGTGGACACATCCACATTTTTGAAAGAAAACAGAGATGTTTTTTGCGAAGTGCCTACCTGTAGATTTTGGCCTGTAGCTCAGCCGGCACCCAGGGAAACCTACCAAACCTGAGCATTTCTGAAAACTAGAGACCTATGGGAATCCAAGAAGGGGTGACTTGCGGGGCTCGGACCAGGTTCTGTTACCCCGAATCCTTTGCAAACCTCAAAATTTGGCTAAAAAAACACATGTTCCTCACATTTCTATGGCAGAAAGTTCTGGAATCTGAGAGGAGCCACAAATTTCCTTCCACCCAGCGTTCCCCCAAGTCTCCCGATAAAAATGATACCTCACTTGTGTGGGTAGGCATAGCGCCCGCGACAGGAAACGCCCCAAAGCGCAACGTGGACACATCCAAATTTTTGAAAGAAAACAGAGGTGTTTTTTGCGAAGTGCCTACCTGTAGATTTTGGCCTCTAGCTCAGCAGGCACCTAGGGAAACCTACCAAACCTGTGCATTTCTGAAAACTAGAGACCTAGGAGAATCCAAGATGGGGTGACTTGCGGGGCTCGGACCAGGTTCTGTTACCCAGAATCCTTTGCAAACCTCAAAATATGGCTAAAAAAACACATGTTCCTCACATTTCTGTGGCAGAAAGTTCTGGAATCTGAGAGGAGCCACAAATTTCCTTCCACCCAGTGTTCCCCAAGTCTCCCGATAAAAATGATACCTCACTTGTGTGGGTAGGCCTAGCGCCCGCTACAGGAAACGCCCCAAAGCGCAACGTGGACACATCCAAATTTTTGAAAGAAAACAGAGGTGTTTTTTGCGAAGTGCCTACCTGTAGATTTTGGCCTCTAGCTCAGCCGGCACCTAGGGAAACCTACCAAACCTGTGCATTTCTGAAAACTAGAGATCTATGGGAATCCAAGGAGGGGTGACTTGCGGGGCTCGGACCAGGTTCTGTTACCCAGAATCCTTTGCAAACCTCAAAATTTGGCTAAAAAAACACATGTTCCTCACATTTCTATGTCAGAAAGTTCTGGAATCTAAGAGGAGCCACAAATTTACTTCCACCCAGCGTTCCCCCAAGTCTCCCGATAAAAATGATATCTCACTTGTGTGGGTAGGCCTAGCGCCCGCAACAGTAAACGCCCCAAAGCGCAATGTGGACACATCCAAATTTTTGAAAGAAAACAGGAGGTGTTTTTTGCGAAGTGCCTACCTGTAGATTTTGGCCTCTAGCTCAGCCGGCACCTAGGGAAACCTACCAAACCTTTGCATTTTTTAAAACTAGAGACCTAGGGAAATCCAAGTAGGGGTGACTTGCGGGTCTCGGACCAGGTTCTGTTACCCAGAATCCTTTGCAAACCACAAAATTTGGCTAAAAAAACACATGTTCCTCACATTTCTGTGGCAGAAAGTTCTGGAATCTGAGAGGAGCCACAAATTTCCTTCCACCCAGCGTTCCCCCAAGTCTCCTGATAAAAATGATACCTCACTTGTGTGGGTAGGACTAGCGCCCGCGACAGGAAGCGCCCCAAAGCGCAACGTGGACACATCCAAATTTTTAAAGAAAACAGAGGTGTTTTTTGCGAAGTGCCTACCTGTAGATTTTGGCCTCCAGCTCAGCCGGCACCTAGGGAAACCTACCAAACCTGTGCATTTCTGAAAACTAGAGACCTAGGGGAATCCAAGATGGGGTGACTTGCGGGGCTCGGACCAGGTTCTGTTACCCAGAATCCTTTGCAAACCTCAAAATATGAGTAAAAAAACACATGTTCCTCACATTTCTGTGGCAGAAAGTTCTGGAATCTCAGAGGAGCCACAAATTTCCTTCCGCCCAGCATTCCCCCAAGTCTCCCGATAAAAATGATACCTCACTTGTGTGGGTAGGCCTAGCGCCCGCGACAGGAAACGCCCCAAAGCGCAACGTGGACACATCCAACTTTTTTAAAGAAAACAGAGGGGTTTTTTGCGAAGTGCCTACCTGTAGATTTTGGCCTCTAGCTCAGCTGGCACCTAGGGAAACCTACCAAACCTGTGCATTTCTGAAAACTAGAGACCTAGGGGAATCCAAGGAGGGATGACTTGCGGGGCTCGGACCAGGTTCTGTTACCCGTCATCCTTTGTAAACCTCAAAAGTTGGCTAAAAAAACACATGTTCCTCACATTTCTGTGGCAGAAAGTTCTGGAATCTGAGAGGAGCCACAAATTTCCTTCCACCCAGCGTCCCCCGAAGTCTCCCGATAAAAATTATACCTCACTTGTGTGGTAAGGCCTAGCGCCCGCGACAGGAAACGCCCCAAAGCGCAACGTGGACACATCCAAATTTTTTAAAGAAAACAGAGATGTTTTTTGCGAAGTGCCTACGTGTAGATTTTGGCCTCTAGCTCAGCCGGCACCTAGGGAAACTTACCAAACCTGTGCATTTCTGAAAACTAGAGACCTTGGGGAATCCAAGATGGGGTGACTTGCGGGGCTCGGACCAGGTTCTGTTACCCAGAATCCTTTGCAAACCTCAAAATATGGCTAAAAAAATACATGTTCCTCACATTCCTGTGGCAGAAAGTTCTGTAATCTGAGAGGAGCCACACATTTCCTTCCACCCAGAGTTCCCCCAAGTTTCCCGATAAAAATGATACCTCACTTGTGTGGATAGGCCTAGCGCCCACGACAGGAAACGCCCCAAAGCGCAACGTGGACACATCCAAATTTTTTAAAGAAAACAGAGATGTTTTTTGCGAAGTGCCTACGTGTAGATTTTGGCCTCTAGCTCAGCCGGCACCTAGGGAAACTTACCAAACCTGTGCATTTCTGAAAACTAGAGACCTTGGGGAATCCAAGATGGGGTGACTTGCGGGGCTCGGACCAGGTTCTGTTACCCAGAATCCTTTGCAAACCTCAAAATATGGCTAAAAAAACACATGTTCCTCACATTTCTGTGGCAGAAAGTTCTGAAATCTGAGAGGAGCCACAGATTTCCTTCCACCCAGCGTTCCCCCAAGTCTCCTGATAAAAACAATACCTCACTTGTGTGGGTAGGCCTAGCGCCTGCGACAGGAAGCGCCCCAAAGCGCAACGTGGACACATCCACATTTTTGAAAGAAAACAGAGATGTTTTTTGCGAAGTGCCTACCTGTAGATTTTGGCCTGTAGCTCAGCCGGCACCCAGGGAAACCTACCAAACCTGAGCATTTCTGAA
Source organism: Pleurodeles waltl (assembly GCF_031143425.1). Lineage (NCBI taxonomy): Eukaryota > Metazoa > Chordata > Amphibia > Caudata > Salamandridae > Pleurodeles > Pleurodeles waltl. Next base: position 204,445,760 of record NC_090437.1, read on the forward strand.
AACTAGAGACCTATGGGAATCCAAGAAGGGGTGACTTGCGGGGCTCGGACCAGGTTCTGTTACCCCGAATCCTTTGCAAACCTCAAAATTTGGCTAAAAAAACACATGTTCCTCACATTTCTATGGCAGAAAGTTCTGGAATCTGAGAGGAGCCACAAATTTCCTTCCACCCAGCGTTCCCCCAAGTCTCCCGATAAAAATGATACCTCACTTGTGTGGGTAGGCATAGCGCCCGCGACAGGAAACGCCCCAAAGCGCAACGTGGACACATCCAAATTTTTGAAAGAAAACAGAGGTGTTTTTTGCGAAGTGCCTACCTGTAGATTTTGGCCTCTAGCTCAGCAGGCACCTAGGGAAACCTACCAAACCTGTGCATTTCTGAAAACTAGAGACCTAGGAGAATCCAAGATGGGGTGACTTGCGGGGCTCGGACCAGGTTCTGTTACCCAGAATCCTTTGCAAACCTCAAAATATGGCTAAAAAAACACATGTTCCTCACATTTCTGTGGCAGAAAGTTCTGGAATCTGAGAGGAGCCACAAATTTCCTTCCACCCAGTGTTCCCCAAGTCTCCCGATAAAAATGATACCTCACTTGTGTGGGTAGGCCTAGCGCCCGCTACAGGAAACGCCCCAAAGCGCAACGTGGACACATCCAAATTTTTGAAAGAAAACAGAGGTGTTTTTTGCGAAGTGCCTACCTGTAGATTTTGGCCTCTAGCTCAGCCGGCACCTAGGGAAACCTACCAAACCTGTGCATTTCTGAAAACTAGAGATCTATGGGAATCCAAGGAGGGGTGACTTGCGGGGCTCGGACCAGGTTCTGTTACCCAGAATCCTTTGCAAACCTCAAAATTTGGCTAAAAAAACACATGTTCCTCACATTTCTATGTCAGAAAGTTCTGGAATCTAAGAGGAGCCACAAATTTACTTCCACCCAGCGTTCCCCCAAGTCTCCCGATAAAAATGATATCTCACTTGTGTGGGTAGGCCTAGCGCCCGCAACAGTAAACGCCCCAAAGCGCAATGTGGACACATCCAAATTTTTGAAAGAAAACAGGAGGTGTTTTTTGCGAAGTGCCTACCTGTAGATTTTGGCCTCTAGCTCAGCCGGCACCTAGGGAAACCTACCAAACCTTTGCATTTTTTAAAACTAGAGACCTAGGGAAATCCAAGTAGGGGTGACTTGCGGGTCTCGGACCAGGTTCTGTTACCCAGAATCCTTTGCAAACCACAAAATTTGGCTAAAAAAACACATGTTCCTCACATTTCTGTGGCAGAAAGTTCTGGAATCTGAGAGGAGCCACAAATTTCCTTCCACCCAGCGTTCCCCCAAGTCTCCTGATAAAAATGATACCTCACTTGTGTGGGTAGGACTAGCGCCCGCGACAGGAAGCGCCCCAAAGCGCAACGTGGACACATCCAAATTTTTAAAGAAAACAGAGGTGTTTTTTGCGAAGTGCCTACCTGTAGATTTTGGCCTCCAGCTCAGCCGGCACCTAGGGAAACCTACCAAACCTGTGCATTTCTGAAAACTAGAGACCTAGGGGAATCCAAGATGGGGTGACTTGCGGGGCTCGGACCAGGTTCTGTTACCCAGAATCCTTTGCAAACCTCAAAATATGAGTAAAAAAACACATGTTCCTCACATTTCTGTGGCAGAAAGTTCTGGAATCTCAGAGGAGCCACAAATTTCCTTCCGCCCAGCATTCCCCCAAGTCTCCCGATAAAAATGATACCTCACTTGTGTGGGTAGGCCTAGCGCCCGCGACAGGAAACGCCCCAAAGCGCAACGTGGACACATCCAACTTTTTTAAAGAAAACAGAGGGGTTTTTTGCGAAGTGCCTACCTGTAGATTTTGGCCTCTAGCTCAGCTGGCACCTAGGGAAACCTACCAAACCTGTGCATTTCTGAAAACTAGAGACCTAGGGGAATCCAAGGAGGGATGACTTGCGGGGCTCGGACCAGGTTCTGTTACCCGTCATCCTTTGTAAACCTCAAAAGTTGGCTAAAAAAACACATGTTCCTCACATTTCTGTGGCAGAAAGTTCTGGAATCTGAGAGGAGCCACAAATTTCCTTCCACCCAGCGTCCCCCGAAGTCTCCCGATAAAAATTATACCTCACTTGTGTGGTAAGGCCTAGCGCCCGCGACAGGAAACGCCCCAAAGCGCAACGTGGACACATCCAAATTTTTTAAAGAAAACAGAGATGTTTTTTGCGAAGTGCCTACGTGTAGATTTTGGCCTCTAGCTCAGCCGGCACCTAGGGAAACTTACCAAACCTGTGCATTTCTGAAAACTAGAGACCTTGGGGAATCCAAGATGGGGTGACTTGCGGGGCTCGGACCAGGTTCTGTTACCCAGAATCCTTTGCAAACCTCAAAATATGGCTAAAAAAATACATGTTCCTCACATTCCTGTGGCAGAAAGTTCTGTAATCTGAGAGGAGCCACACATTTCCTTCCACCCAGAGTTCCCCCAAGTTTCCCGATAAAAATGATACCTCACTTGTGTGGATAGGCCTAGCGCCCACGACAGGAAACGCCCCAAAGCGCAACGTGGACACATCCAAATTTTTTAAAGAAAACAGAGATGTTTTTTGCGAAGTGCCTACGTGTAGATTTTGGCCTCTAGCTCAGCCGGCACCTAGGGAAACTTACCAAACCTGTGCATTTCTGAAAACTAGAGACCTTGGGGAATCCAAGATGGGGTGACTTGCGGGGCTCGGACCAGGTTCTGTTACCCAGAATCCTTTGCAAACCTCAAAATATGGCTAAAAAAACACATGTTCCTCACATTTCTGTGGCAGAAAGTTCTGAAATCTGAGAGGAGCCACAGATTTCCTTCCACCCAGCGTTCCCCCAAGTCTCCTGATAAAAACAATACCTCACTTGTGTGGGTAGGCCTAGCGCCTGCGACAGGAAGCGCCCCAAAGCGCAACGTGGACACATCCACATTTTTGAAAGAAAACAGAGATGTTTTTTGCGAAGTGCCTACCTGTAGATTTTGGCCTGTAGCTCAGCCGGCACCCAGGGAAACCTACCAAACCTGAGCATTTCTGAAAACTAGAGACCTATGGGAATCCAAGAAGGGGTGACTTGCGGGGCTCGGACCAGGTTCTGTTACCCCGAATCCTTTGCAAACCTCAAAATTTGGCTAAAAAAACACATGTTCCTCACATTTCTATGGCAGAAAGTTCTGGAATCTGAGAGGAGCCACAAATTTCCTTCCACCCAGCGTTCCCCCAAGTCTCCCGATAAAAATGATACCTCACTTGTGTGGGTAGGCATAGCGCCCGCGACAGGAAACGCCCCAAAGCGCAACGTGGACACATCCAAATTTTTGAAAGAAAACAGAGGTGTTTTTTGCGAAGTGCCTACCTGTAGATTTTGGCCTCTAGCTCAGCAGGCACCTAGGGAAACCTACCAAACCTGTGCATTTCTGAAAACTAGAGACCTAGGAGAATCCAAGATGGGGTGACTTGCGGGGCTCGGACCAGGTTCTGTTACCCAGAATCCTTTGCAAACCTCAAAATATGGCTAAAAAAACACATGTTCCTCACATTTCTGTGGCAGAAAGTTCTGGAATCTGAGAGGAGCCACAAATTTCCTTCCACCCAGTGTTCCCCAAGTCTCCCGATAAAAATGATACCTCACTTGTGTGGGTAGGCCTAGCGCCCGCTACAGGAAACGCCCCAAAGCGCAACGTGGACACATCCAAATTTTTGAAAGAAAACAGAGGTGTTTTTTGCGAAGTGCCTACCTGTAGATTTTGGCCTCTAGCTCAGCCGGCACCTAGGGAAACCTACCAAACCTGTGCATTTCTGAAAACTAGAGATCTATGGGAATCCAAGGAGGGGTGACTTGCGGGGCTCGGACCAGGTTCTGTTACCCAGAATCCTTTGCAAACCTCAAAATTTGGCTAAAAAAACACATGTTCCTCACATTTCTGTGGCAGAAAGTTCTGGAATCTCAGAGGAGCCACAAATTTCCTTCCACCCAGCGTTCCCCCAAGTCTCCCGATAAAAATGATACCTCACTTGTGTGGGTAGACCTAGCGCCCGCGACAGGAAACGCCCCAAAGAGCAACGTGGACACATCCAAATTTTTGAAAGAAAACAGGAGGTGTTTTTTGCAAAGTGCCTACCTGTAGATTTTGGCCTCTAGCTCAGCCGGCACCTAGGGAAACCTACCAAACCTGTGCATTTCTGAAAACTAGAGACCTAGGGGAATCCAAGGAGTGGTGACTTGCGGGGCTCGGACCAGGTTCTGTTACCCAGAGTCCTTTGCAAACCTCACAATTTGGCTAAAAAAACAAATGGTCCTCACATTTCTGTGGCAGAAAGTTCTGGAATCTGAGAGGAGCCACAAATTTCCTTCCACCCAGCGTTCCCCCAAGTCTCCCGATAAAAATGATACCTCACTTGTGTGGGTAGGCCTAGCGCCCGCGACAGGAAACGCCCCAAAGCGCAACTTGGACACATCCAAATTTTTGAAAGAAAACAGAGATGTTTTTTGCGAAGTGCCTACGTGTAGATTTTGGCCTCTAGCTCAGCCGGCACCTAGGGAAACCTACCAAACCTGTGCATTTCTGAAAACTAGAGACCTATGGGAATCCAAGAAGGGGTGACTTGCGGGGCTCGGACCAGGTTCTGTTACCCCGTATCCTTTGCAAACCTCAAAATTTGGCTAAAAAAACACATGTTCCTCACATTTCTGTGGCAGAAAGTTCTGGAATCTGAGAGGAGCCACAGATTTCTTTCCACCCAGCGTTCCCCCAAGTCTCCCGATAAAAACGATACCTCACTTGTGTGGGTAGGCCTAGCGCCCGTGACAGGAAACGCCCCAAAGCGCAACGTGGACACATCCACATTTTTGAAAGAAAACAGAGGTGTTTTTTGCGAAGTGCCTACCTGTAGATTTTGGCCTCTAGCTCAGCCGGCACCTAGGGAAACCTACCAAACCTGTGCATTTCTGAAACCTAGAGACATAGGGGAATCCAAGGAGGGGTGACTTGCAGGGCTCGGACCAGGATCTGTTACCCAGAATCCTTTGCAAATCTCAAAATTTGGCTAAAAAAACACATGTTCCTCACATTTCTGTGGCAGAAAGTTCTGGAATCTCAGAGGAGCCACAAATTTCCTTCCACCCAGCGTTCCCCCAAGTCTCCCGATAAAAATGATACCTCACTTGTGTGGGTAGACCTAGCGCCCGCGACAGGAAACGCCCCAAAGAGCAACGTGGACACATCCAAATTTTTGAAAGAAAACAGGATGTGTTTTTTGCGAAGTGCCTACCTGTAGATTTTGGCCTCTAGCTCAGCCGGCACCTAGGGAAACCTACCAAACCTGTGCATTTCTGAAAACTAGAGACCTAGGGGAATCCAAGATGGGGTGACTTGCGGGGCTCGGACCAGGTTCTGTTACCCAGAATCCTTTGCAAACCTCAAAATATGGCTAAAAAAACACATGTTCCTCACATTTCTGTGGCAGAAAGTTCTGGAATCTGAGAGGAGACACAAATTTCCTTCCACCCAGCGTTCCCCCAAGTCTCCCGATAAAAATTATACCTCACTTGTGTGGGTAGGCCTAGCGCCCGCGACAAGAAAGGCCCCAAAGCGCAACGTGGACACATCCACATTTTTGAAAGAAAACAGAGGTGTTTTTTGCGAAGTGCCTACCTGTAGATTTTGGCCTCTAGCTCAGCCGGCACCTAGGGAAACCTACCAAACCTGTGCATTTCTGAAAACTAGAGATCTATGGGAATCCAAGGAGGGGTGACTTGCGGGGCTCAGACCAGGTTCTGTTACCCCGAATCCTTTGCAAACCTCAAAATTTGGCTAAAAAAACACATGTTCCTCACATTTCTGTGGCAGAAAGTTCTGGAATCTGAGAGGAGCCACAAATTTCCTTCCCCAAGTCTCCCGATAAAAATGATACCTCACTTATATGGGTAGGCCTAGCGCCCGCGACAGGAAACGCCCCAAAGCTCAACGTGGACACATCCAAATTTGTTAAAGAAAACAGAGATGTTTTTTGCGAAGTGCCTACCTGTAGATTTTGGCCTCTAGCTCAGCCGGCACCTAGGGAAACCTACCAAACCTGTGCATTTCTGAAAACTAGAGACCTAGGGGAATCCAAGATGGGGTGACTTGCGGGGCTCGGACCAGTTTCTGTTACCCAGAATCCTTTGCAAACCTCAAAATATGGCTAAAAAAACACATGTTCCTCACATTTCTGTGGCAGAAAGTTCTGGAATCTGAGAGGAGCCACAAATTTCCTTCCACCCAGCGTTCCCCCAAGTCTCCCGATAAAAATTATACCTCACTTGTGTGGGTAGGCCTAGCGCCCGCGACAAGAAACGCCCCAAAGCGCAACGTGGACACATCCACATTTTTGAAAGAAAACAGAGGTGTTTTTTGCGAAGTGCCTACCTGTAGATTTTGGCCTCTAGCTCAGCCGGCACCTAGGGAAACCTACCAAACCTGTGCATTTCTGAAAACTAGAGATCTATGGGAATCCAAGGAGGGGTGACTTGCGGGGCTCAGACCAGGTTCTGTTACCCCGAATCCTTTGCAAACCTCAAAATTTGGCAAAAAAAACACATGTTCCTCACATTTCTGTGGCAGAAAGTTCTGGAATCTGAGAGGAGCCACAAATTTCCTTCCACTCAGCGTTCCCCCAAGTCTCCCGATAAAAATGATACCTCACTTATGTGGGTAGGCCTAGCGCCCGCGACAGGAAACGCCCCAAAGCTCAACGTGGACACATCCAAATTTGTTAAAGAAAACAGAGATGTTTTTTGCGAAGTGACTACCTGTAGATTTTGGCCTCTAGCTCAGCCGGCACCTAGGGAAACCTACCAAACCTGTGCATTTCTGAAAACTAGAGACCTAGGGGAATCCAAGATGGGGTGACTTGCTGGGCTCGGACCAGTTTCTGTTACCCAGAATCCTTTGCAAACCTCAAAATATGGCTAAAAAAACACATGTTCCTCACATTTCTGTGGCAGAAAGTTCTGGAATCTCAGAGGAGCCACAAATTTCCTTCCACCCAGCGTTCCCCCAAGTCTCCCGATAAAAATGATACCTCACTTGTGTGGGTAGACCTAGCGGCCGCGACAGGAAACGCCCCAAAGAGCAACGTGGACACATCCAAATTTTTGAAAGAAAACATGAGGTGTTTTTTGCGAAGTGCCTACCTGTAGATTTTGGCCTCTAGCTCAGCCGGCACCTAGGGAAACCTACCAAACCTGTGCATTTCTGAAAACTAGAGACCTAGGGGAATCCATGGAGTGGTGACTTGCGGGGCTCGGACCAGGTTCTATCACCCAGAATCCTTTGCAAACCTCAAAATTTGTCTAAAAAAACAAATGGTCCTCACATTTCTGTGGCAGAAAGTTCTGGAATCTGAGAGGAGCCACAAATTTCCTTCCACCCAGCGTTCCCCCAAGTCTCCCGATAAAAATGATACCTCACTTGTGTGGGTAGGCCTAGCGCCCGCGACAGGAAACGCCCCAAAGCGCAACTTGGACACATCCACATTTTTGAAAGAAAACAGAGATGTTTTTTGTGAAGTGCCTACGTGTAGATTTTGGCCTCTAGCTCTGCCGGCACCTAGGGAAACCTACCAAACCTGTGCATTTCTGAAAACTAGAGACCTAGGGGAATCCAAGATGGGGTGACTTGCGGGGCTCGGACCAGGTTCTGTTACCCAGAATCCTTTGCAAACCTCAAAATATGGCTAAAAAAACACATGTTCCTCACATTTCTGTGGCAGAAAGTTCTGGAATCTCAGAGGAGCCACAAATTTCCTTCCACCCAGCGTTCCCCCAAGTCTCCCGATATAAATGATACCTCACTTGTGTGGGTAGACCTGGCGCCCGCGACAGGAAACGCCCCAAAGAGCAACGTGGACACATCCAAATTTTTGAAAGAAAACAGGAGGTGTTTTTTGCGAAGTGCCTACCTGTAGGTTTTGGCCTCTAGCTCAGCCGGCACCTAGGGAAACCTACCAAACCTGTGCATTTCTGAAAACTAGAGACCTAGGGGAATCCAAGATGGGGTGACTTGCGGGGCTCGGACCAGGTTCTGTTACCCAGAATCCTTTGCAAACCTCAAAATATGGCTAAAAAAACACATGTTCCTCACATTTCTGTGGCAGAAAGTTCTGGAATCTGAGAGGAGCCACAAATTTCCTTCCACCCAGCGTTCCCCCAAGTCTCCCGATAACAATTATACCTCACTTGTGTGGGTAGGCCTAGCGCCCGCGACAAGAAACGCCCCAAAGCGCAACGTGGACACATCCACATTTTTAAAAGAAAACAGAGGTGTTTTTTGCGAAGTGCCTACCTGTAGATTTTGGCCTCTAGCTCAGCCGGCACCTAGGGAAACCTACCAAACCTGTGCATTTCTGAAAACTAGAGATCTATGGGAATCCAAGGAGGGGTGACTTGCGGGGCTCAGACCAGGTTCTGTTACCCCGAATCCTTTGCAAACCTCAAAATTTGGCTAAAAAAACACATGTTCCTCACATTTCTGTGGCAGAAAGTTCTGGAATCTGAGAGGAGCCACAAATTTCCTTCCACCCAGCGTTCCCCCAAGTCTCCCAATAAAAATGATACCTCACTTGTGTGGGTAGGCCTAGCGCCCGCGACAGGAAACGCCCAAAAGCGCAACGTGGACACATCCACATTTTTGAATGAAAACAGTAGGTGTTTTTTGCGAAGTGCCTACCTGTAGATTTTGGCCTCTAGCTCAGCCGGCACCTAGGGAAACCTACCAAACCTGTGCAGTTCTGAAAACTAGAGACCTAGGGGAATCCAAGGAGGGGTGACTTGCGGGGCTCGGACCAGGTTATGTTACCCAGAATCCTTTGCAAACCTCAAAATTTGGCTAAAAAAACACATGTTCCTCACATTTCTGTGGCAGAAAGTTCTGGAATCTGAGAGGAGCCACAAATTTCCTTCCACCCAGCGTTCCCCCAAGTCTCCCGATAAAAATGATACCTCACTTATGTGGGTAGGCCTAGCGCCCGCGACAGGAAACGCCCCAAAGCTCAACGTGGACACATCCAAATTTGTTAAAGAAAACAGAGATGTTTTTTGCAAAGTGCCTACCTGTAGATTTTGGCCTCTAGCTCAGCCGGCACCTAGGGAAACCTACCAAACCTGTGCATTTCTGAAAACTAGAGACCTAGGGGAATCCAAGATGGGGTGACTTGCGGGGCTCGGACCAGGTTCTGTTACCCAGAATCCTTTGCAAACCTCAAAATATGGCTAAAAAAACACATGTTCCTCACATTTCTGTGGCAGAAAGTTCTGGAATCTCAGAGGAGCCACAAATTTCCTTCCACCCAGCGTTCCCCCAAGTCTCCCGATAAAAATGATACCTCACTTGTGTGGGTAGACCTAGCGCCCGCGACAGGAAACGCCCCAAAGAGCAACGTGGACACATCCAAATTTTTGAAAGAAAACATGAGGTGTTTTTTGCGAAGTGCCTACCTGTAGATTTTGGCCTCTAGCTCAGCCGGCACCTAGGGAAACCTACCAAACCTGTGCATTTCTGAAAACTAGAGACCTAGGGGAATCCAAGGAGTGGTGACTTGCGGGGCTCGGACCAGGTTCTGTCACCCAGAATCCTTTGCAAACCTCAAAATTTGGCTAAAAAAACAAATGGTCCTCACATTTCTGTGGCAGAAAGTTCTGGAATCTGAGAGGAGCCACAAATTTCCTTCCACCCAGCGTTCCCCCAAGTCTCCCGATAAAAATGATACCTCACTTGTGTGGGTAGGCCTAGCGCCCGCGACAGGAAACGCCCCAAAGCGCAACTTGGACACATCCACATTTTTGAAAGAAAACAGAGATGTTTTTTGCGAAGTGCCTACGTGTAGATTTTGGCCTCTAGCTCTGCCGGCACCTAGGGAAACTTACCAAACCTGTGCATTTCTGAAAACTAGAGACCTAGGGGAATCCAAGATGGGGTGACTTGCGGGGCTCGGACCAGGTTCTGTTACCCAGAATCCTTTGCAAACCTCAAAATATGGCTAAAAAAACACATGTTCCTCATATTTCTGTGGCAGAAAGTTCTGGAATCTCAGAGGAGCCACTAATTTCCTTCCACCCAGCGTTCCCCCAAGTCTCCCGATATAAATGATACCTCACTTGTGTGGGTAGACCTGGCGCCCGCGACAGGAAACGCCCCAAAGAGCAACGTGGACACATCCAAATTTTTGAAAGAAAACAGGAGGTGTTTTTTGCGTAGTGCCTACCTGTAGGTTTTGGCCTCTAGCTCAGCCGGCACCTAGGGAAACCTACCAAACCTGTGCATTTCTGAAAACTAGAGACCTAGGGGAATCCAAGATGGGGTGACTTGCGGGGCTCGGACCAGGTTCTGTTACCCAGAATCCTTTGCAAACCTCAAAATATGGCTAAAAAAACACATGTTCCTCACATTTCTGTGGCAGAAAGTTCTGGAATCTGAGAGGAGCCACAAATTTCCTTCCACCCAGCGTTCCCCCAAGTCTCCCGATAACAATTATACCTCACTTGTGTGGGTAGGCCTAGCGCCCGCGACAAGAAACGCCCCAAAGCGCAACGTGGACACATCCACATTTTTAAAAGAAAACAGAGGTGTTTTTTGCGAAGTGCCTACCTGTAGATTTTGGCCTCTAGCTCAGCCGGCACCTAGGGAAACCTACCAAACCTGTGCATTTCTGAAAACTAGAGATCTATGGGAATCCAAGGAGGGGTGACTTGCGGGGCTCAGACCAGGTTCTGTTACCCCGAATCCTTTGCAAACCTCAAAATTTGGCTAAAAAAACACATGTTCCTCACATTTCTGTGGCAGAAAGTTCTGGAATCTGAGAGGAGCCACAAATTTCCTTCCACCCAGCGTTCCCCCAAGTCTCCCAATAAAAATGATACCTCACTTGTGTGGGTAGGCCTAGCGCCCGCGACAGGAAACGCCCAAAAGCGCAACGTGGACACATCCACATTTTTGAATGAAAACAGTAGGTGTTTTTTGCGAAGTGCCTACCTGTAGATTTTGGCCTCTAGCTCAGCCGGCACCTAGGGAAACCTACCAAACCTGTGCAGTTCTGAAAACTAGAGACCTAGGGGAATCCAAGGAGGGGTGACTTGCGGGGCTCGGACCAGGTTATGTTACCCAGAATCCTTTGCAAACCTCAAAATTTGGCTAAAAAAACACATGTTCCTCACATTTCTGTGGCAGAAAGTTCTGGAATCTGAGAGGAGCCACAAATTTCCTTCCACCCAGCGTTCCCCCAAGTCTCCCGATAAAAATGATACCTCACTTATGTGGGTAGGCCTAGCGCCCGCGACAGGAAACGCCCCAAAGCTCAACGTGGACACATCCAAATTTGTTAAAGAAAACAGAGATGTTTTTTGCAAAGTGCCTACCTGTAGATTTTGGCCTCTAGCTCAGCCGGCACCTAGGGAAACCTACCAAACCTGTGCATTTCTGAAAACTAGAGACCTAGGGGAATCCAAGATGGGGTGACTTGCGGGGCTCGGACCAGGTTCTGTTACCCAGAATCCTTTGCAAACCTCAAAATATGGCTAAAAAAACACATGTTCCTCACATTTCTGTGGCAGAAAGTTCTGGAATCTCAGAGGAGCCACAAATTTCCTTCCACCCAGCGTTCCCCCAAGTCTCCCGATAAAAATGATACCTCACTTGTGTGGGTAGACCTAGCGCCCGCGACAGGAAACGCCCCAAAGAGCAACGTGGACACATCCAAATTTTTGAAAGAAAACATGAGGTGTTTTTTGCGAAGTGCCTACCTGTAGATTTTGGCCTCTAGCTCAGCCGGCACCTAGGGAAACCTACCAAACCTGTGCATTTCTGAAAACTAGAGACCTAGGGGAATCCAAGGAGTGGTGACTTGCGGGGCTCGGACCAGGTTCTGTCACCCAGAATCCTTTGCAAACCTCAAAATTTGGCTAAAAAAACAAATGGTCCTCACATTTCTGTGGCAGAAAGTTCTGGAATCTGAGAGGAGCCACAAATTTCCTTCCACCCAGCGTTCCCCCAAGTCTCCCGATAAAAATGATACCTCACTTGTGTGGGTAGGCCTAGCGCCCGCGACAGGAAACGCCCCAAAGCGCAACTTGGACACATCCACATTTTTGAAAGAAAACAGAGATGTTTTTTGCGAAGTGCCTACGTGTAGATTTTGGCCTCTAGCTCTGCCGGCACCTAGGGAAACTTACCAAACCTGTGCATTTCTGAAAACTAGAGACCTAGGGGAATCCAAGATGGGGTGACTTGCGGGGCTCGGACCAGGTTCTGTTACCCAGAATCCTTTGCAAACCTCAAAATATGGCTAAAAAAACACATGTTCCTCATATTTCTGTGGCAGAAAGTTCTGGAATCTCAGAGGAGCCACTAATTTCCTTCCACCCAGCGTTCCCCCAAGTCTCCCGATATAAATGATACCTCACTTGTGTGGGTAGACCTGGCGCCCGCGACAGGAAACGCCCCAAAGAGCAACGTGGACACATCCAAATTTTTGAAAGAAAACAGGAGGTGTTTTTTGCGTAGTGCCTACCTGTAGGTTTTGGCCTCTAGCTCAGTCGGCACCTAGGGAAACCTACCAAACCTGTGCATTTCTGAAAACTAGAGACCTAGGGGAATCCAAGATGGGGTGACTTGCGGGGCTCGGACCAGGTTCTGTTACCCAGAATCCTTTGCAAACCTCAAAATATGGCTAAAAAAACACATGTTCCTCACATTTCTGTGGCAGAAAGTTCTGGAATCTGAGAGGAGCCACAAATTTCCTTCCACCCAGCGTTCCCCCAAGTCTCCCGATAACAATTATACCTCACTTGTGTGGGTAGGCCTAGCGCCCGCGACAAGAAACGCCCCAAAGCGCAACGTGGACACATCCACATTTTTAAAAGAAAACAGAGGTGTTTTTTGCGAAGTGCCTACCTGTAGATTTTGGCCTCTAGCTCAGCCGGCACCTAGGGAAACCTACCAAACCTGTGCATTTCTGAAAACTAGAGATCTATGGGAATCCAAGGAGGGGTGACTTGCGGGGCTCAGACCAGGTTCTGTTACCCCGAATCCTTTGCAAACCTCAAAATTTGGCTAAAAAAACACATGTTCCTCACATTTCTGTGGCAGAAAGTTCTGGAATCTGAGAGGAGCCACAAATTTCCTTCCACCCAGCGTTCCCCCAAGTCTCCCAATAAAAATGATACCTCACTTGTGTGGGTAGGCCTAGCGCCCGCGACAGGAAACGCCCAAAAGCGCAACGTGGACACATCCACATTTTTGAATGAAAACAGTAGGTGTTTTTTGCGAAGTGCCTACCTGTAGATTTTGGCCTCTAGCTCAGCCGGCACCTAGGGAAACCTACCAAACCTGTGCAGTTCTGAAAACTAGAGACCTAGGGGAATCCAAGGAGGGGTGACTTGCGGGGCTCGGACCAGGTTATGTTACCCAGAATCCTTTGCAAACCTCAAAATTTGGCTAAAAAAACACATGTTCCTCACATTTCTGTGGCAGAAAGTTCTGGAATCTGAGAGGAGCCACAAATTTCCTTCCACCCAGCGTTCCCCCAAGTCTCCCGATAAAAATGATACCTCACTTATGTGGGTAGGCCTAGCGCCCGCGACAGGAAACGCCCCAAAGCTCAACGTGGACACATCCAAATTTGTTAAAGAAAACAGAGATGTTTTTTGCAAAGTGCCTACCTGTAGATTTTGGCCTCTAGCTCAGCCGGCACCTAGGGAAACCTACCAAACCTGTGCATTTCTGAAAACTAGAGACCTAGGGGAATCCAAGATGGGGTGACTTGCGGGGCTCGGACCAGGTTCTGTTACCCAGAATCCTTTGCAAACCTCAAAATATGGCTAAAAAAACACATGTTCCTCACATTTCTGTGGCAGAAAGTTCTGGAATCTCAGAGGAGCCACAAATTTCCTTCCACCCAGCGTTCCCCCAAGTCTCCCGATAAAAATGATACCTCACTTGTGTGGGTAGACCTAGCGCCCGCGACAGGAAACGCCCCAAAGAGCAACGTGGACACATCCAAATTTTTGAAAGAAAACATGAGGTGTTTTTTGCGAAGTGCCTACCTGTAGATTTTGGCCTCTAGCTCAGCCGGCACCTAGGGAAACCTACCAAACCTGTGCATTTCTGAAAACTAGAGACCTAGGGGAATCCAAGGAGTGGTGACTTGCGGGGCTCGGACCAGGTTCTGTCACCCAGAATCCTTTGCAAACCTCAAAATTTGGCTAAAAAAACAAATGGTCCTCACATTTCTGTGGCAGAAAGTTCTGGAATCTGAGAGGAGCCACAAATTTCCTTCCACCCAGCGTTCCCCCAAGTCTCCCGATAAAAATGATACCTCACTTGTGTGGGTAGGCCTAGCGCCCGCGACAGGAAACGCCCCAAAGCGCAACTTGGACACATCCACATTTTTGAAAGAAAACAGAGATGTTTTTTGCGAAGTGCCTACGTGTAGATTTTGGCCTCTAGCTCTGCCGGCACCTAGGGAAACTTACCAAACCTGTGCATTTCTGAAAACTAGAGACCTAGGGGAATCCAAGATGGGGTGACTTGCGGGGCTCGGACCAGGTTCTGTTACCCAGAATCCTTTGCAAACCTCAAAATATGGCTAAAAAAAACATGTTCCTCATATTTCTGTGGCAGAAAGTTCTGGAATCTCAGAGGAGCCACAAATTTCCTTCCACCCAGCGTTCCCCCAAGTCTCCCGATATAAATGATACCTCACTTGTGTGGGTAGACCTGGCGCCCGCGACAGGAAACGCCCCAAAGAGCAACGTGGACACATCCAAATTTTTGAAAGAAAACAGGAGGTGTTTTTTGCGAAGTGCCTACCTGTAGGTTTTGGCCTCTAGCTCAGCCGGCACCTAGGAAAACCTACCAAACCTGTGCATTTCTGAAAACTAGAGACCTATGGGAATCCAAGGAGGGGTGACTTGCGGGGCTCGGACCAGGTTCTGTTACCCCGAATCCTTTGCAAACCTCAAAATTTGGCTAAAAAAACATATGTTCCTCACTTTTCTATGGCAGAAAGTTCTGGAATCTGAGAGGAGCCACAAATTTCCTCCCACCCAGCGTTCCCCCAAGTCTCCCGATAAAAATGATACCTCACTTGTGAGGGTAGGCCTAGCGCCAGCAACAGGAGTCGCCCCAAAGCGCAACGTGGACACATCCAAATTTTTGAAAGAAAACAGAGGTGTTTTTTGCGAAGTGCCTACCTGTAGATTTTGGCCTCTAGCTCAGCCGGCACCTAGGGAAACCTACCAAACCTGTGTATTTCTGAAAACTAGAGATCTATGGGAATCCAAGGAGGGGTGACTTGCGGGGCTCGGACCAGGTTCTGTTACCCAGAATCCTTTGCAAACCTCAAAATTTGGCTAAAAAAACACATGTTCCTCACATTTCTGTGGCAGAAAGTTCTGGAATCTCAGAGGAGCCACAAATTTCCTTCCACCCAGCGTTCCCCCAAGTCTCCCGATAAAAATTATACCTCACTTGTGTGGGTAGACCTAGCGCCCACGACAGGAAACGCCCCAAAGAGCAACGTGGACACATCCAAATTTTTGAAAGAAAACAGGAGGTGTTTTTTGCGAAGTGCCTACCTGTAGATTTTGGAATCTAGCTCAGCCGGCACCTAGGGAAACCTACCAAACCTGTGCATTTCTGAAAACTAGAGACCTAGGGGAATCCAAGGAGTGGTGACTTGCGGGGCTCAGACCAGGTTCTGTTACCCAGAGTCCTTTGCAAACCTCACAATTTGGCTAAAAAAACAAATGGTCCTCACATTTCTGTGGCAGAAAGTTCTGGAATCTGAGAGGAGCCACAAATTTCCTTCCACCCAGCGTTCCCCCAAGTCTCCCGATAAAAATGATACCTCACTTGTGTGGGTAGGCCTAGCGCCCGCGACAGGAAACGCCCCACAGCGCAACTTGGACACATCCAAATTTTTGAAAGAAAACAGAGATGTTTTTTGCGAAGTGCCTACGTGTAGATTTTGGCCTCTAGCTCAGCCGGCACCTAGGGAAACCTACCAAACCTGTGCATTTCTGAAAACTAGAGACATAGGGGAATCCAATGAGGGGTGACTTGCAGGGCTAGGACCAGGATCTGTTACCCAGAATCCTTTGCAAATCTCAAAATTTGGCTAAAAAAACACATGTTCCTCACATTTCTGTGGCAGAAAGTTCTGGAATCTCAGAGGAGCCACAAATTTCCTTCCACCCAGCGTTCCCCAAAGTCTCCCGATAAAAATGATACCTCACTTGTGTGGGTAGACCTAGCGCCCGCGACAGGAAACGCCCCAAAGAGCAACGTGGACACATCCAAATTTTTGAAAGAAAACAGGATGTGTTTTTTGCGAAGTGCCTACCTGTAGATTTTGGCCTCTAGCTCAGCCGGCACCTAGGGAAACCTACCAAACCTGTGCATTTCTGAAAACTAGAGACCTAGGGGAATCCAAGATGGGGTGACTTGCGGGGCTCGGACCAGGTTCTGTTACCCAGAATCCTTTGCAAACCTCAAAATATGGCTAAAAAAACACATGTTCCTCACATTTCTGTGGCAGAAAGTTCTGGAATCTGAGAGGAGCCACAAATTTCCTTCCACCCAGCGTTCCCCAAGTCTCCCGATAAAAATTATAACTCACTTGTGTGGGTAGGCCTAGCGCCCGCGACAAGAAACGCCCCAAAGCGCAACGTGGACACATCCACATTTTTGAAAGAAAACAGAGGTGTTTTTTGCGAAGTGCCTACCTGTAGATTTTGGCCTCTAGCTCAGCCGGCACCTAGGGAAACCTACCAAACCTGTGCATTTCTGAAAACTAGAGATCTATGGGAATCCAAGGAGGGGTGACTTGCGGGGCTCAGACCAGGTTCTGTTACCCCGAATCCTTTGCAAACCTCAAAATTTGGCTAAAAAAACACATGTTCCTCACATTTCTGTGGCAGAAAGTTCTGGAATCTGAGAGGAGCCACAAATTTCCTTCCACCCAGCGTTCCCCCAAGTCTCCCGATAAAAATGATACCTCACTTATGTGGGTAGGCCTAGCGCCCGCGACAGGAAACGCCCCAAAGCTCAACGTGGACACATCCAAATTTGTTAAAGAAAACAGAGATGTTTTTTGCGAAGTGCCTACCTGTAGATTTTGGCCTCTAGCTCAGCCGGCACCTAGGGAAACCTACCAAACCTGTGCATTTCTGAAAACTAGAGACCTAGGGGAATCCAAGATGGGGTGACTTGCAGGGCTCGGACCAGTTTCTGTTACCCAGAATCCTTTGCAAACCTCAAAATATGGCTAAAAAAACACATGTTCCTCACATTTCTGTGGCAGAAAGTTCTGGAATCTCAGAGGAGCCACAAATTTCCTTCCACCCAGCGTTCCCCCAAGTCTCCCGATAAAAATGATACCTCACTTGTGTGGGTAGACCTAGCGCCCGCGACAGGAAACGCCCCAAAGAGCAACGTGGACACATCCAAATTTTTGAAAGAAAACATGAGGTGTTTTTTGCGAAGTGCCTACCTGTAGATTTTGGCCTCTAGCTCAGCCGGCACCTAGGGAAACCTACCAAACCTGTGCATTTCTGAAAACTAGAGACCTAGGGGAATCCAAGGAGTGGTGACTTGCGGGGCTCGGACCAGGTTCTGTCACCCAGAATCCTTTGCAAACCTCAAAATTTGGCTAAAAAAACAAATGGTCCTCACATTTCTGTGGCAGAAAGTTCTGGAATCTGAGAGCAGCCACAAATTTCCTTCCACCCAGCGTTCCCCCAAGTCTCCCGATAAAAATGATACCTCACTTGTGTGGGTAGGCCTAGCGCCCGCGACAGGAAACGCCCCAAAGCACAACTTGGACACATCCACATTTTTGAAAGAAAACAGAGATGTTTTTTGCGAAGTGCCTACGTGTAGATTTTGGCCTCTAGCTCTGCCGGCACCTAGGGAAACCTACCAAACCTGTGCATTTCTGAAAACTAGAGACCTAGGGGAATCCAAGATGGGGTGACTTGCGGGGCTCGGACCAGGTTCTGTTACCCAGAATCCTTTGCAAACCTCAAAATATGGCTAAAAAAACACATGTTCCTCACATTTCTGTGGCAGAAAGTTCTGGAATCTCAGAGGAGCCACAAATTTCCTTCCACCCAGCGTTCCCCCAAGTCTCCCGATATAAATGATACCTCACTTGTGTGGGTAGACCTGGCGCCCGCGACAGGAAACGCCCCAAAGAGCAACGTGGACACATCCAAATTTTTGAAAGAAAACAGGAGGTGTTTTTTGCGAAGTACCTACCTGTAGGTTTTGGCCTCTAGCTCAGCCGGCACCTAGGGAAACCTACCAAACCTGTGCATTTCTGAAAACTAGAGACCTAGGGGAATCCAAGATGGGGTGACTTGCGGGGCTTGGACCAGGTTCTGTTACCCAGAATCCTTTGCAAACCTCAAAATATGGCTAAAAAAACACATGTTCCTCACATTTCTGTGGCAGAAAGTTCTGGAATCTGAGAGGAGCCACAAATTTCCTTCCACCCAGCGTTCCCCCAAGTCTCCCGATAAAAATTATACCTCACTTGTGTGGGTAGGCCTAGCGCCCGCGACAAGAAACGCCCCAAAGCGCAACGTGGACACATCCACATTTTTAAAAGAAAACAGAGGTGTTTTTTGCGAAGTGCCTACCTGTAGATTTTGGCCTCTAGCTCAGCCGGCACCTAGGGAAACCTACCAAACCTGTGCAGTTCTGAAAACTAGAGACCTAGGGGAATCCAAGGAGCGGTGACTTGCGGGGCTCGGACCAGGTTATGTTACCCAGAATCCTTTGCAAACCTCAAAATTTGGCTAAAAAAACACATGTTCCTCACATTTCTGTGGCAGAAAGTTCTGGAATCTGAGAGGAGCCACAAATTTCCTTCCACCCAGCGTTCCCCCAAGTCTCCCGATAAAAATGATACCTCACTTATGTGGGTAGGCCTAGCGCCCGCGACAGGAAACGCCCCAAAGCTCAACGTGGACACATCCAAATTTGTTAAAGAAAACAGAGATGTTTTTTGCGAAGTGCCTACCTGTAGATTTTGGCCTCTAGCTCAGCCGGCACCTAGGGAAACCTACCAAACCTGTGCATTTCTGAAAACTAGAGACCTAGGGGAATCCAAGATGGGGTGACTTGCGGGGCTCGGACCAGGTTCTGTTACCCAGAATCCTTTGCAAACCTCAAAATATGGCTAAAAAAACACATGTTCCTCACATTTCTGTGGCAGAAAGTTCTGGAATCTCAGAGGAGCCACAAATTTCCTACCACCCAGCGTTCCCCCAAGTCTCCCGATAAAAATGATACCTCACTTGTGTGGGTAGACCTAGCGCCCGCGACAGGAAACGCCCCAAAGAGCAACGTGGACACATCCAAATTTTTGAAAGAAAACATGAGGTGTTTTTTGCGAAGTGCCTACCTGTAGATTTTGGCCTCTAGCTCAGCCGGCACCTAGGGAAACCTACCAAACCTGTGCATTTCTGAAAACTAGAGACCTAGGGGAATCCAAGGAGTGGTGACTTGCGGGGCTCGGACCAGGTTCTGTCACCCAGAATCCTTTGCAAACCTCAAAATTTGGCTAAAAAAACAAATGGTCCTCTCATTTCTGTGGCAGAAAGTTCTGGAATCTGAGAGGAGCCACAAATTTCCTTCCACCCAGCGTTCCCCCAAGTCTCCCGATAAAAATGATACCTCACTTGTGTGGGTAGGCCTAGCGCCCGCGACAGGAAACGCCCCAAAGTGCAACTTGGACACATCCACATTTTTGAAAGAAAACAGAGATGTTTTTTGCGAAGTGCCTACGTGTAGATTTTGGCTTCTAGCTCTGCCGGCACCTAGGGAAACCTACCAAACCTGTGCATTTCTGAAAACTAGAGACCTATGGGAATCCAAGGAGGGGTGACTTGCGGGGCTCGGACCAGGTTCTGTTACCCCGAATCCTTTGCAAACCTCAAAATTTGGCTAAAAAAACATATGTTCCTCACTTTTCTATGGCAGAAAGTTCTGGAATCTGAGAGGAGCCACAAATTTCCTTCCACCCAGCGTTCCCCCAAGTCTCCCGATAAAAATGATACCTCACTTGTGTGGGTAGGCCTAGCGCCTGTGACAGGAAACGCCCCAAAGCGCAACGTGGACACATCCACATTTTTGAAAGAAAACAGAGGTGTTTTTTGCGAAGTGCCTACCTGTAGATTTTGGCATCTAGATCAGCCGGCACCTAGGGGAACCTACCAAACCTGTGCATTTCTGAAAACTAGAGACCTAGGGGAATCCAAGGAGGGGTGACTTGCGGGGCTCGGACCAGGTTCTGTTACCCAGAATCCTTTGCAAACCTCAAAAGTTGGCTAAAAAAACACATGTTCCTCACATTTCTGTGGCAGAAAGTTCTGGAATCTGAGAGGAGCCACAGATTTCTTTCCACCCAGCGTTCCCCCAAGTCTCCCGATAAAAACGATACCTCACTTGTGTGGGTAGGCCTAGCGCCCGTGACAGGAAACGCACCAAAGCGCAACGTGGACACATCCAAATTTTTGAAAGAAAACAGAGGTGTTTTTTGCGAAGTGCCTACCTGTAGATTTTGGCCTCTAGCTCAGCCGGCACCTAGGGAAACCTACCAAACCTGTGCATTTCTGAAAACTAGAGACCTAGGGGAATCCAAGATGGGGTGACTTGCGGGGCTCGGACCAGGTTCTGTTACCCAGAATCCTTTGCAAACCTCAAAATATGGCTAAAAAAACACATGTTCCTCACATTTCTGTGGCAGAAAGTTCTGGAATCTGAGAGGAGCCACAAATTTCCTTCCACCCAGCGTTCCCCCAAGTCTCCTGATAAAAATGATACCTCACTTGTGTGGGGAGGCCTAGCGCCCGCGACAGGAAACGCCCCAAAGCGCAACGTGGACACATGCACATTTTTTAAAGAAAACAGAGGTGTTTTTTGCGAAGTGCCTACCTGTAGATTTTGGCCTCTAGATCAGCCGGCACCTAGGGAAACCTACCAAACCTGTGCATTTCTGAAAACTAGAGCTCTATGGGAATCCAAGGAGGGGTGACTTGCGGGGCTCGGACCAGGTTCTGTTACCCCGAATCCTTTGCAAACTTCAAAATTTGGCTAAAAAAACACATGTTCCTCACATTTCTGTGGCAGAAAGTTCTGGAATCTGAGAGGAGCCACAAATTTCCTTCCACCCAGCGTTCCCCCAAGTCTCCCAATAAAAATGATACCTCACTTGTGTGGGTAGGCCTAGCGCCCGCAACAGGAAATGCCCAAAAGCGCAACGTGGACACATCCACATTTTTGAAAGAAAACAGGAGGTGTTTTTTGCGAAGTGCCTACCTGTAGATTTTGGCCTCTAGCCCAGCCGGCACCTAGGGAAACCAACGAAACCTGTGCATTTCTGAAAACTAGAGACCTAGGGGAATCCAAGGAGGGGTGACTTGCGGGGCTCGGACCAGGTTATGTTACCCAGAATCCTTTGCAAACCTCAACATTTGGCTAAAAAAACACATGTTCCTCACATTTCTGTGGCAGAAAGTTCTGGAATCTCAGAGGAGCCACAAATTTCCTTCCACCCAGCGTTCCCCCAAGTCTCCCGATATAAATGATACCTCACTTGTGTGGGTAGACCTGGCGCCCGCGACAGGAAACGCCCCAAAGAGCAACGTGGACACATCCAAATTTTTGAAAGAAAACAGGAGGTGTTTTTTGCGAAGTGCCTACCTGTAGGTTTTGGCCTCTAGCTCAGCCGGCACCTAGGGAAACCTACCAAACCAGTGCATTTCTGAAAACTAGAGACCTATGGGAATCCAAGGAGGGGTGACTTGCGGGGCTCGGACCAGGTTCTGTTACCCCGAATCCTTTGCAAACCTCAAAATTTGGCTAAAAAAACACATGTTCCTCACATTTCTGTGGCAGAAAGTTCTGGAATCTGAGAGGAGCCACAAATTTCCTTCCACCCAGCGTTCCCCCAAGTCTCCCGATAAAAATGATACCTCACTTATGTGGGTAGGCCTAGCGCCCGCGACAGGAAACGCCCCAAAGCTCAACGTGGACACATCCAAATTTGTTAAAGAAAACAGAGATGTTTTTTGCGAAGTGCCTACCTGTAGATTTTGGCCTCTAGCTCAGCCGGCACCTAGGGAAACCTACCAAACCTGTGCATTTCTGAAAACTAGAGACCTAGGGGAATCCAAGATGGGGTGACTTGCGGGGCTCGGACCAGTTTCTGTTACCCAGAATCCTTTGCAAACCTCAAAATATGGCTAAAAAAACACATGTTCCTCACATTTCTGTGGCAGAAAGTTCTGGAATCTCAGAGGAGCCACAAATTTCCTTCCACCCAGCGTTCCCCCAAGTCTCCCGATAAAAATGATACCTCACTTGTGTGGGTAGACCTAGCGCCCGCGACAGGAAACGCCCCAAAGAGCAACGTGGACACCTCCAAATTTTTGAAAGAAAACATGAGGTGTTTTTTGCGAAGTGCCTACCTGTAGATTTTGGCCTCTAGCTCAGCCGGCACCTAGGGAAACCTACCAAACCTGTGCATTTCTGAAAACTAGAGACCTAGGGGAATCCAAGGAGTGGTGACTTGCGGGGCTCGGACCAGGTTCTGTCACCCAGAATCCTTTGCAAACCTCAAAATTTGGCTAAAAAAACAAATGGTCCTCACATTTCTGTGGCAGAAAGTTCTGGAATCTGAGAGGAGCCACAAATTTCCTTCCACCCAGCGTTCCACCAAGTCTCCCGATAAAAATGATACCTCACTTGTGTGGGTAGGCCTAGCGCCCGCGACAGGAAACGCCCCAAAGCACAACTTGGACACATCCACATTTTTGAAAGAAAACAGAGATGTTTTTTGCGAAGTGCCTACGTGTAGATTTTGGCCTCTAGCTCTGCCGGCACCTAGGGAAACCTACCAAACCTGTGCATTTCTGAAAACTAGAGACCTAGGGGAATCCAAGATGGGGTGACTTGCGGGGCTCGGACCAGGTTCTGTTACCCAGAATCCTTTGCAAACCTCAAAATATGGCTAAAAAAACACATGTTCCTCACATTTCTGTGGCAGAAAGTTCTGGAATCTCAGAGGAGCCACAAATTTCCTTCCACCCAGCGTTCCCCCAAGTCTCCCGATATAAATGATACCTCACTTGTGTGGGTAGACCTGGCGCCCGCGACAGGAAACGCCCCAAAGAGCAACGTGGACACATCCAAATTTTTGAAAGAAAACAGGAGGTGTTTTTTGCGAAGTGCCTACCTGTAGGTTTTGGCCTCTAGCTCAGCCGGCACCTAGGGAAACCTACCAAACCTGTGCATTTCTGAAAACTAGAGACCTTGGGGAATCCAAGATGGGGTGACTTGCGGGGCTCGGACCAGGTTCTGTTACCCAGAATCCTTTGCAAACCTCAAAATATGGCTAAAAAAACACATGTTCCTCACATTTCTGTGGCAGAAAGTTCTGGAATCTGAGAGGAGCCACAAATTTCCTTCCACCCAGCGTTCCCCCAAGTCTCCCGATAAAAATTATACCTCACTTGTGTGGGTAGGCCTAGCGCCCGCGACAAGAAACGCCCCAAAGCGCAACGTGGACACATCCACATTTTTAAAAGAAAACAGAGGTGTTTTTTGCGAAGTGCCTACCTGTAGATTTTGGCCTCTAGCTCAGCCGGCACCTAGGGAAACCTACCAAACCTGTGCAGTTCTGAAAACTAGAGACCTAGGGGAATCCAAGGAGCGGTGACTTGCGGGGCTCGGACCAGGTTATGTTACCCAGAATCCTTTGCAAACCTCAAAATTTGGCTAAAAAAACACATGTTCCTCACATTTCTGTGGCAGAAAGTTCTGGAATCTGAGAGGAGCCACAAATTTCCTTCCACCCAGCGTTCCCCCAAGTCTCCCGATAAAAATGATACCTCACTTATGTGGGTAGGCCTAGCGCCCGCGACAGGAAACGCCCCAAAGCTCAACGTGGACACATCCAAATTTGTTAAAGAAAACAGAGATGTTTTTTGCGAAGTGCCTACCTGTAGATTTTGGCCTCTAGCTCAGCCGGCACCTAGGGAAACCTTCCAAACCTGTGCATTTCTGAAAACTAGAGACCTAGGGGAATCCAAGATGGGGTGACTTGCGGGGCTCGGACCAGGTTCTGTTACCCAGAATCCTTTGCAAACCTCAAAATATGGCTAAAAAAACACATGTTCCTCACATTTCTGTGGCAGAAAGTTCTGGAATCTCAGAGGAGCCACAAATTTCCTTCCACCCAGCGTTCCCCCAAGTCTCCCGATAAAAATGATACCTCACTTGTGTGGGTAGACCTAGCGCCCGCGACAGGAAACGCCCCAAAGAGCAACGTGGACACATCCAAATTTTTGAAAGAAAACATGAGGTGTTTTTTGCGAAGTGCCTACCTGTAGATTTTGGCCTCTAGCTCAGCCGGCACCTAGGGAAACCTACCAAACCTGTGCATTTCTGAAAACTAGAGACCTAGGGGAATCCAAGGAGTGGTGACTTGCGGGGCTCGGACCAGGTTCTGTCACCCAGAATCCTTTGCAAACCTCAAAATTTGGCTAAAAAAACAAATGGTCCTCACATTTCTGTGGCAGAAAGTTCTGGAATCTGAGAGGAGCCACAAATTTCCTTCCACCCAGCGTTCCCCCAAGTCTCCCGATAAAAATGATACCTCACTTGTGTGGGTAGGCCTAGCGCCCGCGACAGGAAACGCCCCAAAGCGCAACTTGGACACATCCACATTTTTGAAAGAAAACAGAGATGTTTTTTGCGAAGTGCCTACGTGTAGATTTTGGCTTCTAGCTCTGCCGGCACCTAGGGAAACCTACCAAACCTGTGCATTTCTGAAAACTAGAGACCTATGGGAATCCAAGGAGGGGTGACTTGCGGGGCTCGGACCAGGTTCTGTTACCCCGAATCCTTTGCAAACCTCAAAATTTGGCTAAAAAAACATATGTTCCTCACTTTTCTATGGCAGAAAGTTCTGGAATCTGAGAGGAGCCACAAATTTCCTTCCACCCAGCGTTCCCCCAAGTCTCCCGATAAAAATGATACCTCACTTGTGTGGGTAGGCCTAGCGCCTGTGACAGGAAACGCCCCAAAGCGCAACGTGGACACATCCACATTTTTGAAAGAAAACAGAGGTGTTTTTTGCGAAGTGCCTACCTGTAGATTTTGGCATCTAGATCAGCCGGCACCTAGGGGAACCTACCAAACCTGTGCATTTCTGAAAACTAGAGACCTAGGGGAATCCAAGGAGGGGTGACTTGCGGGGCTCGGACCAGGTTCTGTTACCCAGAATCCTTTGCAAACCTCAAAAGTTGGCTAAAAAAACACATGTTCCTCACATTTCTGTGGCAGAAAGTTCTGGAATCTGAGAGGAGCCACAGATTTCTTTCCACCCAGCGTTCCCCCAAGTCTCCCGATAAAAACGATACCTCACTTGTGTGGGTAGGCCTAGCGCCCGTGACAGGAAACGCACCAAAGCGCAACGTGGACACATCCAAATTTTTGAAAGAAAACAGAGGTGTTTTTTGCGAAGTGCCTACCTGTAGATTTTGGCCTCTAGCTCAGCCGGCACCTAGGGAAACCTACCAAACCTGTGCATTTCTGAAAACTAGAGACCTAGGGGAATCCAAGATGGGGTGACTTGCGGGGCTCGGACCAGGTTCTGTTACCCAGAATCCTTTGCAAACCTCAAAATATGGCTAAAAAAACACATGTTCCTCACATTTCTGTGGCAGAAAGTTCTGGAATCTGAGAGGAGCCACAAATTTCCTTCCACCCAGCGTTCCCCCAAGTCTCCTGATAAAAATGATACCTCACTTGTATGGGGAGGCCTAGCGCCCGCGACAGGAAACGCCCCAAAGCGCAACGTGGACACATGCACATTTTTGAAAGAAAACAGAGGTGTTTTTTGCGAAGTGCCTACCTGTAGATTTTGGCCTCTAGATCAGCCGGCACCTAGGGAAACCTACCAAACCTGTGCATTTCTGAAAACTAGAGCTCTATGGGAATCCAAGGAGGGGTGACTTGCGGGGCTCGGACCAGGTTCTGTTACCCCGAATCCTTTGCAAACTTCAAAATTTGGCTAAAAAAACACATGTTCCTCACATTTCTGTGGCAAAAAGTTCTGGAATCTGAGAGGAGCCACAAATTTCCTTCCACCCAGCGTTCCCCCAAGTCTCCCAATAAAAATGATACCTCACTTGTGTGGGTAGGCCTAGCGCCCGCAACAGGAAATGCCCAAAAGCGCAACGTGGACACATCCACATTTTTGAAAGAAAACAGGAGGTGTTTTTTGCGAAGTGCCTACCTGTAGATTTTGGCCTCTAGCTCAGCCGGCACCTAGGGAAACCAACAAAACCTGTGCATTTCTGAAAACTAGAGACCTAGGGGAATCCAAGGAGGGGTGACTTGCGGGGCTCGGACCAGGTTATGTTACCCAGAATCCTTTGCAAACCTCAACATTTGGCTAAAAAAACACATGTTCCTCACATTTCTGTGGCAGAAAGTTCTGGAATCTCAGAGGAGCCACAAATTTCCTTCCACCCAGCGTTCCCCCAAGTCTCCCGATATAAATGATACCTCACTTGTGTGGGTAGACCTGGCGCCCGCGACAGGAAACGCCCCAAAGAGCAACGTGGACACATCCAAATTTTTGAAAGAAAACAGGAGGTGTTTTTTGCGAAGTGCCTACCTGTAGGTTTTGGCCTCTAGCTCAGCCGGCACCTAGGGAAACCTACCAAACCAGTGCATTTCTGAAAACTAGAGACCTATGGGAATCCAAGGAGGGGTGACTTGCGGGGCTCGGACCAGGTTCTGTTACCCCGAATCCTTTGCAAACCTCAAAATTTGGCTAAAAAAACATATGTTCCTCACTTTTCTATGGCAGAAAGTTCTGGAATCTGAGAGGAGCCACAAATTTCCTTCCACCCAGCGTTCCCCCAAGTCTCCCGATAAAAATGATACCTCACTTGTGTGGGTAGGCCTAGCGCCTGTGACAGGAAACGCCCCAAAGCGCAACGTGGACACATCCACATTTTTGAAAGAAAACAGAGGTGTTTTTTGCGAAGTGCCTACCTGTAGATTTTGGCATCTAGATCAGCCGGCACCTAGGGAAACCTACCAAACCTGTGCATTTCTGAAAACTAGAGACCTAGGGGAATCCAAGGAGGGGTGACTTGCGGGGCTCGGACCAGGTTCTGTTACCCAGAATCCTTTGCAAACCTCAAAAGTTGGCTAAAAAAACACATGTTCCTCACATTTCTGTGGCAGAAAGTTCTGGAATCTGAGAGGAGCCACAGATTTCTTTCCACCCAGCGTTCCCCCAAGTCTCCCGATAAAAACGATACCTCACTTGTGTGGGTAGGCCTAGCGCCCGTGACAGGAAACGCGCCAAAGCGCAACGTGGACACATCCAAATTTTTGAAAGAAAACAGAGGTGTTTTTTGCGAAGTGCCTACCTGTAGATTTTGGCCTCTAGCTCAGCCGGCACCTAGGGAAACCTACCAAACCTGTGCATTTCTGAAAACTAGAGACCTAGGGGAATCCAAGATGGGGTGACTTGCGGGGCTCGGACCAGGTTCTGTTACCCAGAATCCTTTGCAAACCTCAAAATATGGCTAAAAAAACACATGTTCCTCACATTTCTGTGGCAGAAAGTTCTGGAATCTGAGAGGAGCCACAAATTTCCTTCCACCCAGCGTTCCCCCAAGTCTCCTGATAAAAATGATACCTCACTTGTGTGGGGAGGCCTAGCGCCCGCGACAGGAAACGCCCCAAAGCGCAACGTGGACACATGCACATTTTTTAAAGAAAACAGAGGTGTTTTTTGCGAAGTGCCTACCTGTAGATTTTGGCCTCTAGATCAGCCGGCACCTAGGGAAACCTACCAAACCTGTGCATTTCTGAAAACTAGAGACCTATGGGAATCCAAGGAGGGGTGACTTGCGGGGCTCGGACCAGGTTCTGTTACCCCGAATCCTTTGCAAACCTCAAAATTTGGCAAAAAAAACCACATGTTCCTCACATTTCTATGGCAGAAAGTTCTGGAATCTGAGCGGAGCCACAGATTTCTTTCCACCCAGCGTTCCCCCAAGTCTCCCGATAAAAACGATACCTCACTTGTGTGGGTAGGCCTAGCGCCCGTGACAGGAAACGCCCCAAAGCGCAAAGTGGACACATCCACATTTTTGAAAGAAAACAGAGGTGTTTTTTGCGAAGTGCCTACCTGTAGATTTTGGCCTCTAGCTCAGCCGGCACCTAGGGAAACCTACCAAACCTGTGCATTTCTGAAAACTAGAGACCTAGGGGAATCCAAGGACGGGTGACTTGCGGGGCTCGGACCAGGATCTTTTACCCATAATCCTTTGCAAATCTCAAAATTTGCCTAAAAAACACATGTTCCTCACATTTCTGTGGCAGAAAGTTCTGGAATCTGAGAGGAGCCACAAATTTCCTTCCACCCAGCGTTCCCCCAAGTCTCCTGATAAAAATGATACCTCACTTGTATGGGTAGGCCTAGCGCCCGCGACAGGAAACGCCCCAAAGCGCAACGTGGACACATCCACATATTTTAGAGAAAACAGAGGTGTTTTTCGCGAAGTGCCTACCTGTAGATTTTGGCCTCTAGCTCAGCCGGCACCTAGGCAAACCTACCAAACCTGTGCATTTTTGAAAACTAGAGACCTAGGGGAATCCAAAGAGGCGTGACTTGAGGAGCTCGGACCAGGTTCTGTTACCCAGAATCCTTTGCAAACCTCAAAATATGGCTAAAAAAACACATGTTCCTCACATTTCTGTGGCAGAAAGTTCTGGAATCTGAGAGGAGCCACAAATTTTTTCCACCCAGCGTTCCCCTAAGTCTCCCGATAAAAATGATACCTCACTTGTGTGGGTAGGCCTAGCGCCCGTGACAGGAAACGCCCCAAAGCGCAACGTGGACATATCCACATTTTTGTCAGAAAACAGAGGTGTTTTTTGCGAAGTGCCTACCTGTAGAATTTGGCCTCTAGCTCAGCCGGCACCTAGGGAAACCTACCAAACATGTGCATTTCTGAAAACTAGAGACCTAGGGGAATCCAAGGAGGGGTGACTTGCGGGGCTCGGACCAGGTTCTGTTACCCAGAATCCTTTGCAAACCTCAAAAGTTGGCTAAAAAAAACATGTTCCTCACATTTCTGTGGCAGAAAGTTCTGGAATCTGAGAGGAGCCACAAATTTCCTTCCACCCAGCATTCTCCCAAGTCTCCCGATGCAAATGATACCTCACTTGTGTGGGTAGGCCTAGCGCCCGCGACAGGAAACGCCCCAAAGCGCAACGTGGACACATCCACATTTTTTAAAGAAAACAGAGGTGTTTTTCGCGAAGTGCCTACCTGTAGATTTTGGCCTCTAGCTCAGCCGGCTCCTAGGCAAACCTACCAAACCTGTGCATTTTTGAAAACTAGAGACCTAGGGGAATCCAAAGAGGCGTGACTTGCGGAGCTCGGACCAGGTTCTGTTACCCAGAATCCTTTGCAAACCTCAAAATTTGGCTAAAAAAACACATGTTCCTCACATTTCTGTGGCAGAAAGTTCTGGAATCTGAGAGGAGCCACAAATTTTCTTCCACCCAGCGTTCCCCTAAGTCTCCCGATAAAAATGATACCTCTCTTGTGTGGGTAGGCCTAGCGCCCGCGACAAGAAACGCCCCAAAGCGCATCGTGGACACATCCACATTTTTTAAAGAAAACAGAGGTGTTTTTTGCGAAGTGCCTACCTGTAGATTTTGGCCTCTAGCTCAGCCGGCACCTAGGGAAACCTACCAAACCTGTGCATTTCTGAAAACTAGAGATCTATGGGAATCCAAGGAGGGGTGACTTGCGGGGCTCAGACCAGGTTCTGTTACCCCGAATCCTTTGCAAACCTCAAAATTTGGCTAAAAAAACACATGTTCCTCACATTTCTGTGGCAGAAAGTTCTGGAATCTGAGAGGAGCCACAAATTTCCTTCCACCCAGCGTTCCCCCAAGTCTCCCGATAAAAATGATACCTCACTTATGTGGGTAGGCCTAGCGCCCGCGACAGGAAACGCCCCAAAGCTCAACGTGGACACATCCAAATTTGTTAAAGAAAACAGAGATGTTTTTTGCGAAGTGCCTACCTGTAGATTTTGGCCTCTAGCTCAGCCGGCACCTAGGGAAACCTACCAAACCTGTGCATTTCTGAAAACTAGAGATCTATGGGAATCCAAGGAGGGGTGACTTGCGGGGCTCAGACCAGGTTCTGTTACCCCGAATCCTTTGCAAACCTCAAAATTTGGCTAAAAAAACACATGTTCCTCACATTTCTGTGGCAGAAAGTTCTGGAATCTGAGAGGAGCCACAAATTTCCTTCCACCCAGCGTTCCCCCAAGTCTCCCGATAAAAATGATACCTCACTTGTGTGGGTAGGCCTAGCGCCTGTGACAGGAAACGCCCCAAAGCGCAACGTGGACACATCCACATTTTTGAAAGAAAACAGAGGTGTTTTTTGCGAAGTGCCTACCTGTAGATTTTGGCATCTAGATCAGCCGGCACCTAGGGAAACCTACCAAACCTGTGCATTTCTGAAAACTAGAGACCTAGGGGAATCCAAGGAGGGGTGACTTGCGGGGCTCGGACCAGGTTCTGTTACCCAGAATCCTTTGCAAACCTCAAAAGTTGGCTAAAAAAACACATGTTCCTCACATTTCTGTGGCAGAAAGTTCTGGAATCTGAGAGGAGCCACAAATTTCCTTCCACCCAGCGTTCCCCCAAGTCTCCCGATAAAAATGATACCTCACTTGTGTGGGTAGGCCTAGCGCCTGTGACAGGAAACGCCCCAAAGCGCAACGTGGACACATCCACATTTTTGAAAGAAAACAGAGGTGTTTTTTGCGAAGTGCCTACCTGTAGATTTTGGCATCTAGATCAGCCGGCACCTAGGGGAACCTACCAAACCTGTGCATTTCTGAAAACTAGAGACCTAGGGGAATCCAAGGAGGGGTGACTTGCGGGGCTCGGACCAGGTTCTGTTACCCAGAATCCTTTGCAAACCTCAAAAGTTGGCTAAAAAAACACATGTTCCTCACATTTCTGTGGCAGAAAGTTCTGGAATCTGAGAGGAGCCACAGATTTCTTTCCACCCAGCGTTCCCCCAAGTCTCCCGATAAAAACGATACCTCACTTGTGTGGGTAGGCCTAGCGCCCGTGACAGGAAACGCACCAAAGCGCAACGTGGACACATCCAAATTTTTGAAAGAAAACAGAGGTGTTTTTTGCGAAGTGCCTACCTGTAGATTTTGGCCTCTAACTCAGCCGGCACCTAGGGAAACCTACCAAACCTGTGCATTTCTGAAAACTAGAGACCTAGGGGAATCCAAGATGGGGTGACTTGCGGGGCTCGGACCAGGTTCTGTTACCCAGAATCCTTTGCAAACCTCAAAATATGGCTAAAAAAACACATGTTCCTCACATTTCTGTGGCAGAAAGTTCTGGAATCTGAGAGGAGCCACAAATTTCCTTCCACCCAGCGTTCCCCCAAGTCTCCTGATAAAAATGATACCTCACTTGTATGGGGAGGCCTAGCGCCCGCGACAGGAAACGTCCCAAAGCGCAACGTGGACACATGCACATTTTTGAAAGAAAACAGAGGTGTTTTTTGCGAAGTGCCTACCTGTAGATTTTGGCCTCTAGATCAGCCGGCACCTAGGGAAACCTACCAAACCTGTGCATTTCTGAAAACTAGAGCTCTATGGGAATCCAAGGAGGGGTGACTTGCGGGGCTCGGACCAGGTTCTGTTACCCCGAATCCTTTGCAAACTTCAAAATTTGGCTAAAAAAACACATGTTCCTCACATTTCTGTGGCAGAAAGTTCTGGAATCTGAGAGGAGCCACAAATTTCCTTCCACCCATGGTTCCCCCAAGTCTCCCAATAAAAATGATACCTCACTTGTGTGGGTAGGCCTAGCGCCCGCAACAGGAAATGCCCAAAAGCGCAACGTGGACACATCCACATTTTTGAAAGAAAACAGGAGGTGTTTTTTGCGAAGTGCCTACCTGTAGATTTTGGCCTCTAGCTCAGCCGGCACCTAGGGAAACCAATAAAACCTGTGCATTTCTGAAAACTAGAGACCTAGGGGAATCCAAGGAGGGGTGACTTGCGGGGCTCGGACCAGGTTATGTTACCCAGAATCCTTTGCAAACCTCAACATTTGGCTAAAAAAACACATGTTCCTCACATTTCTGTGGCAGAAAGTTCTGGAATCTCAGAGGAGCCACAAATTTCCTTCCACCCAGCGTTCCCCCAAGTCTCCCGATATAAATGATACCTCACTTGTGTGGGGAGGCCTAGCGCCCGCGACAGGAAACGCCCCAAAGCGCAACGTGTACACATGCACATTTTTTAAAGAAAACAGAGGTGTTTTTTGCGAAGTGCCTACCTGTAGATTTTGGCCTCTAGATCAGCCGGCACCTAGGGAAACCTACCAAACCTGTGCATTTCTGAAAACTAGAGACCTATGGGAATCCAAGGAGGGGTGACTTGCGGGGCTCGGACCAGGTTCTGTTACCCCGAATCCTTTGCAAACCTCAAAATTTGGCAAAAAAAACCACATGTTCCTCACATTTCTATGGCAGAAAGTTCTGGAATCTGAGCGGAGCCACAGATTTCTTTCCACCCAGCGTTCCCCCAAGTCTCCCGATAAAAACGATACCTCACTTGTGTGGGTAGGCCTAGCGCCCGTGACAGGAAACGCCCCAAAGCGCAAAGTGGACACATCCACATTTTTGAAAGAAAACAGAGGTGTTTTTTGCGAAGTGCCTACCTGTAGATTTAGGCCTCTAGCTCAGCCGGCACCTAGGGAAACCTACCAAACCTGTGCATTTCTGAAAACTAGAGACCTAGGGGAATCCAAGGAGGGGTGACTTGCGGGGCTCGGACCAGGATCTTTTACCCATAATCCTTTGCAAATCTCAAAATTTGCCTAAAAAACACATGTTCCTCACATTTCTGTGGCAGAAAGTTCTGGAATCTGAGAGGAGCCACAAATTTCCTTCCACCTAGCGTTCCCCCAAGTCTCCTGA
Source organism: Pleurodeles waltl (assembly GCF_031143425.1). NCBI lineage: Eukaryota > Metazoa > Chordata > Amphibia > Caudata > Salamandridae > Pleurodeles > Pleurodeles waltl. The sequence continues at coordinate 204,478,899 of NC_090437.1, forward strand.
TAAAAATGATACCTCACTTGTGTGGGTAGGCCTAGCGCCCGCGACAGGAAACGCCCCAAAGCGCAACGTGGACATATCCACATTTTTGACAGAAAACAGAGGTGTTTTTTGCGAAGTGCCTACCTGTAGAATTTGGCCTCTAGCTCAGCCGGCACCTAGGGAAACCTACCAAACATGTGCATTTCTGAAAACTAGAGACCTAGGGGAATCCAAAGAGGCGTGACTTGAGGAGCTCGGACCAGGTTCTGTTACCCAGAATCCTTTGCAAACCTCCAAATATGGCTAAAAAAACACATGTTCCTCACATTTCTGTGGCAGAAAGTTCTGGAATCTGAGAGGAGCCACAAATTTTCTTCCACCCAGCGTTCCCCTAAGTCTCCCGATAAAAATGATACCTCACTTGTGTGGGTAGGCCTAGCGCCCGTGACAGGAAACGCCCCAAAGCGCAACGTGGACATATCCACATTTTTGACAGAAAACAGAGGTGTTTTTTGCGAAGTGCCTACCTGTAGAATTTGGCCTCTAGCTCAGCCGGCACCTAGGGAAACCTACCAAACATGTGCATTTCTGAAAACTAGAGACCTAGGGGAATCCAAGGAGGGGTGACTTGCGGGGCTCGGACCAGGTTCTGTTACCCAGAATCCTTTGCAAACCTCAAAAGTTGGCTAAAAAAAACATGTTCCTCACATTTCTGTGGCAGAAAGTTCTGGAATCTGAGAGGAGCCACAAATTTCCTTCCACCCAGCATTCTCCCAAGTCTCCCGATGCAAATGATACCTCACTTGTGTGGGTAGGCCTAGCGCCCGCGACAGGAAACGCCCCAAAGCGCAACGTGGACACATCCACATTTTTTAAAGAAAACAGAGGTGTTTTTCGCGAAGTGCCTACCTGTAGATTTTGGCCTCTAGCTCAGCCGGCACCTAGGCAAACCTACCAAACCTGTGCATTTTTGAAAACTAGAGACCTAGGGGAATCCAAAGAGGCGTGACTTGCGGAACTCGGACCAGGTTCTGTTACCCAGAATCCTTTGCAAACCTCAAAATTTGGCTAAAAAAACACATGTTCCTCACATTTCTGTGGCAGAAAGTTCTGGAATCTGAGAGGAGCCACAAATTTTCTTCCACCCAGCGTTCCCCTAAGTCTCCCGATAAAAATGATACCTCTCTTGTGTGGGTAGGCCTAGCGCCCGCGACAAGAAACGCCCCAAAGCGCATCGTGGACACATCCACATTTTTGAAAGAAAACAGAGGTGTTTTTTGCGAAGTGCCTACCTGTAGATTTTGGCCTCTAGCTCAGCCGGCACCTAGGGAAACCTACCAAACCTGTGCATTTCTGAAAACTAGAGATCTATGGGAATCCAAGGAGGGGTGACTTGCGGGGCTCAGACCAGGTTCTGTTACCCCGAATCCTTTGCAAACCTCAAAATTTGGCTAAAAAAACACATGTTCCTCACATTTCTGTGGCAGAAAGTTCTGGAATCTGAGAGGAGCCACAAATTTCCTTCCACCCAGCGTTCCCCCAAGTCTCCCGATAAAAATGATACCTCACTTATGTGGGTAGGCCTAGCGCCCGCGACAGGAAACGCCCCAAAGCTCAACGTGGACACATCCAAATTTGTTAAAGAAAACAGAGATGTTTTTTGCGAAGTGCCTACCTGTAGATTTTGGCCTCTAGCTCAGCCGGCACCTAGGGAAACCTACCAAACCTGTGCATTTCTGAAAACTAGAGATCTATGGGAATCCAAGGAGGGGTGACTTGCGGGGCTCAGACCAGGTTCTGTTACCCCGAATCCTTTGCAAACCTCAAAATTTGGCTAAAAAAACACATGTTCCTCACATTTCTGTGGCAGAAAGTTCTGGAATCTGAGAGGAGCCACAAATTTCCTTCCACCCAGCGTTCCCCCAAGTCTCCCGATAAAAATGATACCTCACTTGTGTGGGTAGGCCTAGCGCCTGTGACAGGAAACGCCCCAAAGCGCAACGTGGACACATCCACATTTTTGAAAGAAAACAGAGGTGTTTTTTGCGAAGTGCCTACCTGTAGATTTTGGCATCTAGATCAGCCGGCACCTAGGGAAACCTACCAAACCTGTGCATTTCTGAAAACTAGAGACCTAGGGGAATCCAAGGAGGGGTGACTTGCGGGGCTCGGACCAGGTTCTGTTACCCAGAATCCTTTGCAAACCTCAAAAGTTGGCTAAAAAAACACATGTTCCTCACATTTCTGTGGCAGAAAGTTCTGGAATCTGAGAGGAGCCACAGATTTCTTTCCACCCAGCGTTCCCCCAAGTCTCCCGATAAAAACGATACCTCACTTGTGTGGGTAGGCCTAGCGCCCGTGACAGGAAACGCGCCAAAGCGCAACGTGGACACATCCAAATTTTTGAAAGAAAACAGAGGTGTTTTTTGCGAAGTGCCTACCTGTAGATTTTGGCCTCTAGCTCAGCCGGCACCTAGGGAAACCTACCAAACCTGTGCATTTCTGAAAACTAGAGACCTAGGGGAATCCAAGATGGGGTGACTTGCGGGGCTCGGACCAGGTTCTGTTACCCAGAATCCTTTGCAAACCTCAAAATATGGCTAAAAAAACACATGTTCCTCACATTTCTGTGGCAGAAAGTTCTGGAATCTGAGAGGAGCCACAAATTTCCTTCCACCCAGCATTCCCCCAAGTCTCCTGATAAAAATGATACCTCACTTGTGTGGGGAGGCCTAGCGCCCGCGACAGGAAACGCCCCAAAGCGCAACGTGGACACATGCACATTTTTTAAAGAAAACAGAGGTGTTTTTTGCGAAGTGCCTACCTGTAGATTTTGGCCTCTAGATCAGCCGGCACCTAGGGAAACCTACCAAACCTGTGCATTTCTGAAAACTAGAGCTCTATGGGAATCCAAGGAGGGGTGACTTGCGGGGCTCGGACCAGGTTCTGTTACCCCGAATCCTTTGCAAACTTCAAAATTTGGCTAAAAAAACACATGTTCCTCACATTTCTGTGGCAGAAAGTTCTGGAATCTGAGAGGAGCCACAAATTTCCTTCCACCCAGCGTTCCCCCAAGTCTCCCAATAAAAATGATACCTCACTTGTGTGGGTAGGCCTAGCGCCCGCAAGAGGAAATGCCCAAAAGCGCAACGTGGACACATCCACATTTTTGAAAGAAAACAGGAGGTGTTTTTTGCGAAGTGCCTACCTGTAGATTTTGGCCTCTAGCTCAGCCGGCACCTAGGGAAACCAACGAAACCTGTGCATTTCTGAAAACTAGAGACCTAGGGGAATCCAAGGAGGGGTGACTTGCGGGGCTCGGACCAGGTTATGTTACCCATAATCCTTTGCAAACCTCAACATTTGGCTAAAAAAACACATGTTCCTCACATTTCTGTGGCAGAAAGTTCTGGAATCTGAGAGGAGCCACAAATTTCCTTCCACCCAGTGTTCCCCCAAGTCTCCCGATAAAAATGATACCTCACTTGTGTGGGTAGGCCTAGCGCCCGCGACAGTAAACGCCCCAAAGCGCAACGTGGACACATCCAAATTTGTTAAAGAAAACAGAGATGTTTTTTGCGAAGTGCCTACCTGTAGATTTTGGCCTCTAGCTCAGCCGGCACCTAGGGAAACCTACCAAACCTGTGCATTTCTGAAAACTAGAGACCTAGGGGAATCCAAGATGGGGTGACTTGCGGGGCTCGGACCAGGTTCTGTTACCCAGAATCCTTTGCAAACCTCAAAATATGGCTAAAAAAACACATGTTCCTCATATTTCTGTGGCAGAAAGTTCTGGAATCTGAGAGGAGCCACAAATTTCCTTCCACCCAGCGTTCCCCCAAGTCTCCCGATAAAAATGATACCTCACTTGTGTGGGTAGGCCTAGCGCCCGCGACAGGAAACGCCCCAAAGCACAACTTGGACACATCCACATTTTTGAAAGAAAACAGAGATGTTTTTTGCGAAGTGCCTACGTGTAGATTTTGGCCTCTAGCTCAGCCGGCACCTAGGGAAACCTACCAAACCTGTGCATTTCTGAAAACTAGAGACCTATGGGAATCCAAGGAGGGGTGACTTGCGGGGCTCGGACCAGGTTCTGTTACCCCGAATCCTTTGCAAACCTCAAAATTTGGCAAAAAAAAACACATGTTCCTCACATTTCTATGGCAGAAAGTTCTGGAATCTGAGCGGAGCCACAGATTTCTTTCCACCCAGCGTTCCCCCAAGTCTCCCGATAAAAACGATACCTCACTTGTGTGGGTAGGCCTAGCGCCCGTGACAGGAAACGCCCCAAAGCGCAACGTGGACACATCCACATTTTTGAAAGAAAACAGAGGTGTTTTTTGCGAAGTGCCTACCTGTAGATTTTGGCCTCTAGCTCAGCCGGCACCTAGGGAAACCTACCAAACCTGTGCATTTCTGAAAACTAGAGACCTAGGGGAATCCAAGGAGGGGTGACTTGCGGGGCTCGGACCAGGATCTTTTACCCATAATCCTTTGCAAATCTCAAAATTTGCCTAAAAAACACATGTTCCTCACATTTCTGTGGCAGAAAGTTCTGGAATCTGAGAGGAGCCACAAATTTCCTTCCACCTAGCGTTCCCCCAAGTCTCCTGATAAAAATGATACCTCACTTGTGTGGGTAGGCCTAGCGCCCGCGACAGGAAACGCCCCAAAGCGCAACGTGGACACATCCACATTTTTTAAAGAAAACAGAGGTGTTTTTCGCGAAGTGCCTACCTGTAGATTTTGGCCTCTAGCTCAGCCGGCACCTAGGCAAACCTACCAAACCTGTGCATTTTTGAAAACTAGAGACCTAGGGGAATCCAAAGAGGCGTGACTTGCGGAGCTCGGACCAGGTTCTGTTACCCAGAATCCTTTGCAAACCTCAAAATATGGCTAAAAAAACACATGTTCCTCACATTTCTGTGGCAGAAAGTTCTGGAATCTGAGAGGAGCCACAAATTTTCTTCCACCCAGCGTTCCCCTAAGTCTCCCGATAAAAATGATACCTCACTTGTGTGGGTAGGCCTAGCGCCCGTGACAGGAAACGCCCCAAAGCGCAACGTGGACATATCCACATTTTTGACAGAAAACAGAGGTGTTTTTTGCGAAGTGCCTACCTGTAGAATTTGGCCTCTAGCTCAGCCGGCACCGAGGGAAACCTACCAAACATGTGCATTTCTGAAAACTAGAGACCTAGGGGAATCCAAGGAGGGGTGACTTGCGGGGCTCGGACCAGGTTCTGTTACCCAGAATCCTTTGCAAACCTCAAAAGTTGGCTAAAAAAAACATGTTCCTCACATTTCTGTGGCAGAAAGTTCTGGAATCTGAGAGGAGCCACAAATTTCCTTCCACCCAGCATTCTCCCAAGTCTCCCGATGCAAATGATACCTCACTTGTGTGGGTAGGCCTAGCGCCCGCGACAGGAAACGCCCCAAAGCGCAACGTGGACACATCCACATTTTTTAAAGAAAACAGAGGTGTTTTTCGCGAAGTGCCTACCTGTAGATTTTGGCCTCTAGCTCAGCCGGCACCTAGGCAAACCTACCAAACCTGTGCATTTTTGAAAACTAGAGACCTAGGGGAATCCAAAGAGGCGTGACTTGCGGAGCTCGGACCAGGTTCTGTTACCCAGAATCCTTTGCAAACCTCAAAATTTGGCTAAAAAAACACATGTTCCTCACATTTCTGTGGCAGAAAGTTCTGGAATCTGAGAGGAGCCACAAATTTTCTTCCACCCAGCGTTCCCCTAAGTCTCCCGATAAAAATGATACCTCTCTTGTGTGGGTAGGCCTAGCGCCCGCGACAAGAAACGCCCCAAAGCGCATCGTGGACATATCCACATTTTTGAAAGAAAACAGAGGTGTTTTTTGCGAAGTGCCTACGTGTAGATTTTGGCCTCTAGCTCAGCCGGCACCTAGGGAAACCTACCAAACCTGTGCATTTCTGAAAACTAGAGACCTATGGGAATCCAAGGAGGGGTGACTTGCGGGGCTCGGACCAGGTTCTGTTACCCCGAATCCTTTGCAAACCTCAAAATTTGGCAAAAAAAAACACATGTTCCTCACATTTCTATGGCAGAAAGTTCTGGAATCTGAGCGGAGCCACAGATTTCTTTCCACCCAGCGTTCCCCCAAGTCTCCCGATAAAAACGATACCTCACTTGTGTGGGTAGGCCTAGCGCCCGCGACAGGAAACGCCCCAAAGCGCAACGTGGACACATCCACATTTTTTAAAGAAAACAGAGGTGTTTTTCGCGAAGTGCCTACCTGTAGATTTTGGCCTCTAGCTCAGCCGGCACCTAGGCAAACCTACCAAACCTGTGCATTTTTGAAAACTAGAGACCTAGGGGAATCCAAAGAGGCGTGACTTGCGGAGCTCGGACCAGGTTCTGTTACCCAGAATCCTTTGCAAACCTCAAAATTTGGCTAAAAAAACACATGTTCCTCACATTTCTGTGGCAGAAAGTTCTGGAATCTGAGAGGAGCCACAAATTTTCTTCCACCCAGCGTTCCCCTAAGTCTCCCGATAAAAATGATACCTCTCTTGTGTGGGTAGGCCTAGCGCCCGCGACAAGAAACGCCCCAAAGCGCATCGTGGACATATCCACATTTTTGAAAGAAAACAGAGGTGTTTTTTGCGAAGTGCCTACCTGTAGATTTTGGCCTCTAGCTCAGCCGGCACCTAGGGAAACATACCAAACCTGTGCATTTCTGAAAACTAGAGATCTATGGGAATCCAAGGAGGGGTGACTTGCGGGGCTCAGACCAGGTTCTGTTACCCCGAATCCTTTGCAAACCTCAAAATTTGGCTAAAAAAACACATGTTCCTCACATTTCTGTGGCAGAAAGTTCTGGAATCTGAGAGGAGCCACAAATTTCCTTCCACCCAGCGTTCCCCCAAGTCTCCCGATAAAAATGATACCTCACTTATGTGGGTAGGCCTAGCGCCCGCGACAGGAAACGCCCCAAAGCTCAACGTGGACACATCCAAATTTGTTAAAGAAAACAGAGATGTTTTTTGCGAAGTGCCTACCTGTAGATTTTGGCCTCTAGCTCAGCCGGCACCTAGGGAAACCTACCAAACCTGTGCATTTCTGAAAACTAGAGACCTAGGGGAATCCAAGATGGGGTGACTTGCGGGGCTCGGACCAGGTTCTGTTACCCAGAATCCTTTGCAAACCTCAAAATATGGCTAAAAAAACACATGTTCCTCAGATTTCTGTGGCAGAAAGTTCTGGAATCTGAGAGGAGCCACGAATTTCCTTCCACCCAGCGTTCCCCCACATCTCCCGATAAAAATGATACCTCACTTGTGTGGGTAGGCCTAGCGCCCGCGACAGGAAACGCCCCAAAGCACAACTTGGACACATCCACATTTTTGAAAGAAAACAGAGATGTTTTTTGCGAAGTGCCTACGTGTAGATTTTGGCCTCTAGCTCAGCCGGCACCTAGGGAAACCTACCAAACCTGTGCATTTCTGAAAACTAGAGACCTATGGGAATCCAAGGAGGGGTGACTTGCGGGGCTCGGACCAGGTTCTGTTACCCCGAATCCTTTGCAAACCTCAAAATTTGGCAAAAAAAAACACATGTTCCTCACATTTCTATGGCAGAAAGTTCTGGAATCTGAGCGGAGCCACAGATTTCTTTCCACCCAGCGTTCCCCCAAGTCTCCCGATAAAAACGATACCTCACTTGTGTGGGTAGGCCTAGCGCCCGTGACAGGAAAAGCCCCAAAGCGCAACGTGGACACATCCACATTTTTGAAAGAAAACAGAGGTGTTTTTTGCGAAGTGCCTACCTGTAGATTTTGGCCTCTAGCTCAGCCGGCACCTAGGGAAACCTACCAAACCTGTGCATTTGTGAAAACTAGAGACCTAGGGGAATCCAAGGAGGGGTGACTTGCGGGGCTCGGACCAGGATCTTTTACCCATAATCCTTTGCAAATCTCAAAATTTGCCTAAAAAACACATGTTCCTCACATTTCTGTGGCAGAAAGTTCTGGAATCTGAGAGGAGCCACAAATTTCCTTCCACCTAGCGTTCCCCCAAGTCTCCTGATAAAAATGATACCTCACTTGTGTGGGTAGGCCTAGCGCCCGCGACAGGAAACGCCCCAAAGCGCAACGTGGACACATCCACATTTTTTAAAGAAAACAGAGGTGTTTTTCGCGAAGTGCCTACCTGTAGATTTTGGCCTCTAGCTCAGCCGGCACCGAGGGAAACCTACCAAACATGTGCATTTCTGAAAACTAGAGACCTAGGGGAATCCAAGGAGGGGTGACTTGCGGGGCTCGGACCAGGTTCTGTTACCCAGAATCCTTTGCAAACCTCAAAATATGGCTAAAAAAACACATGTTCCTCACATTTCTGTGGCAGAAAGTTCTGGAATCTGAGAGGAGCCACAAATTTCCTTCCACCCAGCGTTCCCCTAAGTCTCCCGATAAAAATGATACCTCACTTGTGTGGGTAGGCCTAGCGCCCGTGACAGGAAACGCCCCAAAGCGCAACGTGGACATATCCATATTTTTGACAGAAAACAGAGGTGTTTTTTGCGAAGTGCCTACCTGTAGAATTTGGCCTCTAGCTCAGCCGGCACCTAGGGAAAACTACCAAACCTGTGCATTTCTGAAAACTAGAGACCTAGGGGAATCCAAGGAGGGGTGACTTGCGGGGCTCGGACCAGGTTCTGTTACCCAGAATCCTTTGCAAACCTCAAAAGTTGGCTAAAAAAAACATGTTCCTCACATTTCTGTGGCAGAAAGTTCTGGAATCTGAGAGGAGCCACAAATTTCCTTCCACCCAGCATTCTCCCAAGTCTCCCGATGCAAATGATACCTCACTTGTGTGGGTAGGCCTAGCGCCCGCGACAGGAAACGCCCCAAAGCGCAACGTGGACACATCCACATTTTTTAAAGAAAACAGAGGTGTTTTTCGCGAAGTGCCTACCTGTAGATTTTGGCCTCTAGCTCAGCCGGCACCTAGGCAAACCTACCAAGCCTGTGCATTTTTGAAAACTAGAGACCTAGGGGAATCCAAAGAGGCGTGACTTGCGGAGCTCGGACCAGGTTCTGTTACCCAGAATCCTTTGCAAACCTCAAAATTTGGCTAAAAAAACACATGTTCCTCACATTTCTGTGGCAGAAAGTTCTGGAATCTGAGAAGAGCCACAAATTTTCTTCCACCCAGCGTTCCCCTAAGTCTCCCTATAAAAATGATACCTCACTTGTGTGGGTAGGCCTAGCGCCCGCGACAAGAAACGCCCCAAAGCGCAACGTGGACACATCCACATTTTTGAAAGAAAACAGAGGTGTTTTTTGCGAAGTGCCTACCTGTAGATTTTGGCCTCTAGCTCAGCCGGCACCTAGGGAAACCTACCAAACCTGTGCATTTCTGAAAACTAGAGATCTATGGGAATCCAAGGAGGGGTGACTTGCGGCGCTCAGACCAGGTTCTGTTACCCCGAATCCTTTGCAAACCTCAAAATTTGGCTAAAAAAACACATGTTCCTCAAATTTCTGTGGCAGAAAGTTCTGGAATCTGAGAGGAGCCACAAATTTCCTTCCACCCAGCGTTCCCCCAAGTCTCCCGATAAAAATGATACCTCACTTATGTGGGTATGCCTAGCGCCCGCGACAGGAAACGCCCCAAAGCTCAACGTGGACACATCCAAATTTGTTAAAGAAAACAGAGATGTTTTTTGCGAAGTGCCTACCTGTAGATTTTGGCCTCTAGCTCAGCCGGCACCTAGGGAAACCTACCAAACCTGTGCATTTCTGAAAACTAGAGACCTAGGGGAATCCAAGATGGGGTGACTTGCGGGGCTCGGACCAGTTTCTGTTACCCAGAATCCTTTGCAAACCTCAAAATATGGCTAAAAAAACACATGTTCCTCACATTTCTGTGGCAGAAAGTTCTGGAATCTGAGAGGAGCCACAAATTTCCTTCCACCCAGCGTTCCCCCAAGTCTCCCGATAAAAATGATACCTCACTTATGTGGGTAGGCCTAGCGCCCGCGACAGGAAACGCCCCAAAGCTCAACGTGGACACATCCAAATTTGTTAAAGAAAACAGAGATGTTTTTTGCGAAGTGCCTACCTGTAGATTTTGGCCTCTAGCTCAGCCGGCACCTAGGGAAACCTACCAAACCTGTGCATTTCTGAAAACTAGAGACCTAGGGGAATCCAAGATGGGGTGACTTGCGGGGCTCGGACCAGGTTCTGTTACCCAGAATCCTTTGCAAACCTCAAAATATGGCTAAAAAAACACATGTTCCTCACATTTCTGTGGCAGAAAGTTCTGGAATCTCAGAGGAGCCACAAATTTCCTTCCACCCAGCGTTCCCCCAAGTCTCCCGATAAAAATGATACCTCACTTGTGTGGTAGACCTAGCGCCCGCGACAGGAAACGCCCCAAAGAGCAACGTGGACACATCCAAATTTTTGAAAGAAAACATGAGGTGTTTTTTGCGAAGTGCCTACCTGTAGATTTTGGCCTCTAGCTCAGCCGGCACCTAGGGAAACCTACCAAACCTGTGCATTTCTGAAAACTAGAGACCTAGGGGAATCCAAGGAGTGGTGACTTGCGGGGCTCGGACCAGGTTCTGTCACCCAGAATCCTTTGCAAACCTCAAAATTTGGCTAAAAAAACAAATGGTCCTCACATTTCTGTGGCAGAAAGTTCTGGAATCTGAGAGGAGCCACAAATTTCCTTCCACCCAGCGTTCCCCCAAGTCTCCCGATAAAAATGATACCTCACTTGTGTGGGTAGGCCTAGCGCCCGCGACAGGAAACGCCCCAAAGCGCAACTTGGACACATCCACATTTTTGAAAGATAACAGAGATGTTTTTTGCGAAGTGCCTACGTGTAGATTTTGGCCTCTAGCTCTGCCGGCACCTAGGGAAACCTACCAAACCTGTGCATTTCTGAAAACTAGAGACCTAGGGGAATCCAAGATGGGGTGACTTGCGGGGCTCGGACCAGGTTCTGTTACCCAGAATCCTTTGCAAACCTCAAAATATGGCTAAAAAAACACATGTTCCTCACATTTCTGTGGCAGAAAGTTCTGGAATCTCAGAGGAGCCACAAATTTCCTTCCACCCAGCGTTCCCCCAAGTCTCCCGATATAAATGATACCTCACTTGTGTGGGTAGACCTGGCGCCCGCGACAGGAAACGCCCCAAAGCGCAACGTGGACACATCCAAATTTTTGAAAGAAAACAGGAGGTGTTTTTTGCGAAGTGCCTACCTGTAGGTTTTGGCCTCTAGCTCAGCCGGCACCTAGGGAAACCTACCAAACCTGTGCATTTCTGAAAACTAGAGACCTATGGGAATCCAAGGAGGGGTGACTTGCGGGGCTCGGACCAGGTTCTGTTACCCCGAATCCTTTGCAAACCTCAAAATTTGGATAAAAAAACATATGTTCCTCACTTTTCTATGGCAGAAAGTTCTGGAATCTGAGAGGAGACACAAATTTCCTTCCACCCAGCGTTCCCCCAAGTCTCCCGATAAAAATGATACCTCACTTGTGTGGGTAGGCTTAGCGCCTGTGACAGGAAACGCCCCAAAGCGCAACGTGGACACATCCACATTTTTTAAAGAAAACAGAGGTGTTTTTTGCGAAGTGCCTACCTGTAGATTTTGGCATCTAGATCAGCCGGCACCTAGGGAAACCTACCAAACCTGTGCATTTCTGAAAACTAGAGACCTAGGGGAATCCAAGGAGGGGTGACTTGCGGGGCTCGGACCAGGTTCTGTTACCCAGAATCCTTTGCAAACCTCAAAAGTTGGCTAAAAAAACACATGTTCCTCACATTTCTGTGGCAGAAAGTTCTGGAATCTGAGAGGAGCCACAGATTTCTTTCCACCCAGCGTTCCCCCAAGTCTCCCGATAAAAACGATACCTCACTTGTGTGGGTAGGCCTAGCGCCCGTGACAGGAAACGCGCCAAAGCGCAACGTGGACACATCCAAATTTTTGAAAGAAAACAGAGGTGTTTTTTGCGAAGTGCCTACCTGTAGATTTTGGCCTCTAGCTCAGCCGGCACCTAGGGAAACCTACCAAACCTGTGCATTTCTGAAAACTAGAGACCTAGGGGAATCCAAGATGGGGTGACTTGCGGGGCTCGGACCAGGTTCTGTTACCCAGAATCCTTTGCAAACCTCAAAATTTGGCTAAAAAAACAAATGGTCCTCACATTTCTGTGGCAGAAAGTTCTGGAATCTGAGAGGAGCCACAAATTTCCTTCCACCCAGCGTTCCCCCAAGTCTCCCGATAAAAATGATACCTCACTTGTGTGGGTAGGCCTAGCGCCCGCGACAGGAAACGCCCCAAAGCGCAACTTGGACACATCCACATTTTTGAAAGAAAACAGAGATGTTTTTTGCGAAGTGCCTACGTGTAGATTTTGGCCTCTAGCTCTGCCGGCACCTAGGGAAACCTACCAAACCTGTGCATTTCTGAAAACTAGAGACCTATGGGAATCCAAGATGGGGTGACTTGCGGGGCTCGGACCAGGTTCTGTTACCCAGAATCCTTTGCAAACCTCAAAATATGGCTAAAAAAACACATGTTCCTCACATTTCTGTGGCAGAAAGTTCTGGAATCTCAGAGGAGCCACAAATTTCCTTCCACCCAGCGTTCCCCCAAGTCTCCCGATATAAATGATACCTCACTTGTGTGGGTAGACCTGGCTCCCGCGACAGGAAACGCCCCAAAGCGCAACGTGGACACATCCAAATTTTTTAAAGAAAACAGGAGGTGTTTTTTGCGAAGTGCCTACCTGTAGGTTTTGGCCTCTAGCTCAGCCGGCACCTAGGGAAACCTACCAAACCTGTGCATTTCTGAAAACTAGAGACCTATGGGAATCCAAGGAGGGGTGACTTGCGGGGCTCGGACCAGGTTCTGTTACCCCGAATCCTTTGCAAACCTCAAAATTTGGCTAAAAAAACATATGTTCCTCACTTTTCTATGGCAGAAAGTTCTGGAATCTGAGAGGAGACACAAATTTCCTTCCACCCAGCGTTCCCCCAAGTCTCCCGATAAAAATGATACCTCACTTGTGTGGGTAGGCTTAGCGCCTGTGACAGGAAACGCCTCAAAGCGCAACGTGGACACATCCACATTTTTTAAAGAAAACAGAGGTGTTTTTTGCGAAGTGCCTACCTGTAGATTTTGGCATCTAGATCAGCCGGCACCTAGGGAAACCTACCAAACCTGTGCATTTCTGAAAACTAGAGACCTAGGGGAATCCAAGGAGGGGTGACTTGCGGGGCTCGGACCAGGTTCTGTTACCCAGAATCCTTTGCAAACCTCAAAAGTTGGCTAAAAAAACACATGTTCCTCACATTTCTGTGGCAGAAAGTTCTGGAATCTGAGAGGAGCCACAGATTTCTTTCCACCCAGCGTTCCCCCAAGTCTCCCGATAAAAACGATACCTCACTTGTGTGGGTAGGCCTAGCGCCCGTGACAGGAAACGCGCCAAAGCGCAACGTGGACACATCCAAATTTTTTAAAGAAAACAGAGGTGTTTTTTGCGAAGTGCCTACCTGTAGATTTTGGCCTCTAGCTCAGCCGGCACCTAGGGAAACCTACCAAACCTGTGCATTTCTGAAAACTAGAGACCTAGGGGAATCCAAGATGGGGTGACTTGCGGGGCTCGGACCAGGTTCTGTTACCCAGAATCCTTTGCAAACCTCAAAATATGGCTAAAAAAACACATGTTCCTCACATTTCTGTGGCAGAAAGTTCTGGAATCTGATAGGAGCCACAAATTTCCTTCCACCCAGCGTTCCCCCAAGTCTCCTGATAAAAATGATACCTCACTTGTGTGGGGAGGCCTAGCGCCCGCGACAGGAAACGCCCCAAAGCGCAACGTGGACACATGCACATTTTTGAAAGAAAACAGAGGTGTTTTTTGCGAAGTGCCTACCTGTAGATTTTGGCCTCTAGATCAGCCGGCACCTAGGGAAACCTACCAAACCTGTGCATTTCTGAAAACTAGAGCTCTATGGGAATCCAAGGAGGGGTGACTTGCGGGGCTCGGACCAGGTTCTGTTACCCCGAATCCTTTGCAAACTTCAAAATTTGGCTAAAAAAACACATGTTCCTCACATTTCTTTGGCAGAAAGTTCTGGAATCTGAGAGGAGCCACAAATTTCCTTCCACCCAGCGTTCCCCCAAGTCTCCCAATAAAAATGATACCTCACTTGTGTGGGTAGGCCTAGCGCCCGCAACAGGAAATGCCCCAAAGCGCAACGTGGACATATCCACATTTTTGACAGAAAACAGAGGTGTTTTTTGCGAAGTGCCTACCTGTAGAATTTGGCATTTAGCTCAGCCGGCACCTAGGGAAACCTACCAAACCTGTGCATTTCTGAAAACTAGAGACCTAGGGGAATCCAAGGAGGGGTGACTTGCGGGGCTCGGACCAGGTTCTGTTACCCAGAATCCTTTGCAAACCTCAAAAGTTGGCTAAAAAAAACATGTTCCTCACATTTCTGTGGCAGAAAGTTCTGGAATCTGAGAGGAGCCACAAATTTCCTTCCACCCAGCATTCTCCCAAGTCTCCCGATGCAAATGATACCTCACTTGTGTGGGTAGGCCTAGCGCCCGCGACAGGAAACGCCCCAAAGCGCAACGTGGACACATCCACATTTTTTAAAGAAAACAGAGGTGTTTTTCGCTAAGTGCCTACCTGTAGATTTTGGCCTCTAGCTCAGCCGGCACCTAGGCAAACCTACCAAACCTGTGCATTTTTGAAAACTAGAGACCTAGGGGAATCCAAAGAGGCGTGACTTGCGGAGCTCGGACCAGGTTCTGTTACCCAGAATCCTTTGCAAACCTCAAAATTTGGCTAAAAAAACACATGTTCCTCACATTTCTGTGGCAGAAAGTTCTGGAATCTGAGAGGAGCCACAGATTTCCTTCCACCTAGCGTTCCCCCAAGTCTCCTGATAAAAACGATACCTCACTTGTGTGGGTAGGTCTAGCGCCCGCGACAGGAAACGCCCCAAAGCGCAACGTGGACACATCCACATTTTTTAAAGAAAACAGACATGTTTTTTGCGAAGTGCCTACCTGTAGATTTTGGCCTCTAGCTCAGCCGGCACCTAGGGAAACCTACCAAACCTGTGCATTTCTGAAAACTAGAGACCTATAGGAATCCAAGGAGGGGTGACTTGCGGGGTTCGGACCAGGTTCTGTTACCCCGAATCCTTTGCAAACCTCAAAATTTGGTTAAAAAAACACATGTTCCTCACATTTCTATGGCAGAAAGTTCTGGAATCTGAGCGGAGCCACAAATTTCCTTCCACCCAGCGTTCCCCCAAGTCTCCCGATAAAAATGATACCTCACTTGTGTGGGTAGGCCTAGCGGCCGCGACAGGAAGCACCCCAAAGCGCAATGTGGACACATCCAAATTTTTGAAAGAAAACATTAGGTGTTTTTTGCGAAGTGCCTACCTGTGGATTTTGGCCTCTAGCTCAGCCGGCACCTAGGGAAACCTACCAAACCTTTGCATTTTTGAAAACTAGAGACCTAGGGAAATCCAAGGAGGGGTAACTTGCGGGGCTCGGACCAGGTTCTGTTACCCAGAATCCTTTGCAAACCTCAAAATTTGGTTAAAAAAACACATGTTCCTCACATTTCTGTGGCAGAAAGTTCTGGAATCTGAGAGGAGCCACAAATTTCCATCCACCCAGCGTTCCCCCAAGTCTCCCGATAAAAATGATACCTCACTTGTGTGGGTAGGCCTAGCGGCCGCGACAGGAATCACCCCAAAGCGCAACGTTGACACATCCAAATTTTTGAAAGAAAACAGAGATGTTTTTTGTGAAGTGCCTACGTGTAGATTTTGGCCTCTAGCTCAGCCGGCACCTAGGGAAACCTACCAAACCTGTGCATTTCTGAAAACTAGAGACCTGTGGGAATCCAAGGAGGGGTGACTTGCGGGGATCGGACCAGGTTCTGTTACCCAGAATCCTTTGCAAACCTTAAAATATGGCTAAAAAAAACACATGTTCCTCACATTTCTGTGGCAGAAAGTTCTGGAATCTGAGAGGAGCCACAAATTTCCTTCCACCCAGCGTTCCCCCAAGTCTCCCGATAAAAATGATACCTCACTTGTGTGGGTAGGCCTAGCGCCTGCGACAGGAAACGCCCCAAAGCGTAACGTGGACACATCCACATTTTTTAAAGAAAACAGAGGTGGTTTTTGAGAAGTGCCTACCTGTAGATTTTGGCCTCTAGCTCAGCCGGCACCTAGGGAAACCTACCAAACCTGTGCATTTCTGAAAACTAGAGATCTATGGGAATCCAAGGAGGGGTGACTTGCGGGGCTCGGACCAGGTTCTGTTACCCCGAATCCTTTGCAAACCTCAAAATTTGGCTAAAAAAACACATGTTCCTCACATTTCTGTGGCAGAAAGTTCTGGAATCTGAGAGGAGCCACAAATTTCCTTCCACCCAGCGTTCCCCCAAGTCTCCCAATAAAAATGATACCTCACTTGTGTGGGTAGGCCTAGTGCCCGCGACAGGAACGCCCCAAAGCGCAACGTTGACACATCCAAATTTTTGAAAGAAAACAGAGATGTTTTTTGCGAAGTGCCTACCTGTAGATTCTGGCCTCTAGCTCAGCCGGCACCTAGGGAAACCTACCAAACCTGTGCATTTCTGAAAACTAGAGACCTATGGGAATCCAAGATGGGGTGACTTGCGGGGCTCGGACCAGGTTCTGTTACCCAGAATCATTTCAAACCTCAAAATATGGCTAAAAAAACACATGTTCCTCACATTTCTGTGACAGAAAGTTCTGGAATCTGAGAGAAGCCACAAATTTCCTTCCACCCAGCGTTCCCCCAAGTCTCCTGATATAAATGATACCTCACTTGTGTGGGTAGGCCTAGCGCCCGCGACAGGAATCGCCCCAAAGCGCAACGTGGACACATCCAAATTTTTGAAAGAAAACAGAGGTGTTTTTTGTGAAGTGCCTACCTGTAGATTTTGGCCTCTAGCTCAGCCGGAACCTAGGGAAACCTACCAAACCTGTGCATTTTTGAAAACTAGAGACCTAGGGGAATCCAAGGAGGGGTGACGTGCGGAGCTCGGACCAGGTTCTGTTACCCAGAATCCTTTGCAAACCTCAAAATTTGGCTAAAAAAACACATGTTCCTCACATTTCTGTGGCAGAAAGTTCTGGAATCTGAGAGGAGCCACAAATTTCCTTCCAACCAGCGTTCCCCTAAGTCTCCTGATAAAACTGATACCTCACTTGTGTGGGTAGGCCTAGCGCCCGCGACAGGAAACGCCCCAAAGCGCAAAGTGGACACATCCAAATTTTTGAAAGAAAACAGAGGTGTTTTTTTGCGAAGTGCCTACTTGTAGATTTTGGCCTCTAGCTCAGCCGGCACCTTGGGAAACCTACCAAACCTGAGCATTTCTTAAAACTAGAGACCTAGGGGAATCCAAGATGGGGTGACTTGCGGGTCTCGGACCAGGTTCTGTTACCCAGAATCCTTTGCAAACCTCAAAATATGGCTAAAAAAAACACATGTTCCTCACATTTCTGTGGCAGAAAGTTCTGGAATCTGAGAGGAGCCACAAATTTCCTTCCACCCAGCGTTCCCCCAAGTCTCCCGATAAAAATGATACCTCACTTGTGTGGGTAGGCCTAGCGCCCGCGACAGGAAACGCCCCAAAGCGTAACGTCGACACATCCAAATTTTTTAAAGAAAACAGAGGTGATTTTTGAGAAGTGCCTACCTGTAGATTTTGGCCTCTAGCTCAGCCAGCACCTAGGGAAACCTACCAAACCTGTGCATTTCTGAAAACTAGAGATCTATGGGAATCCAAGGAGGGGTGACTTGCGGGGCTCGGACCAGGTTCTGTTACCCAGAATCATTTCAAACCTCAAAATATGGCTAAAAAAACACATGTTCCTCACATTTCTGTGACAGAAAGTTCTGGAATCTGAGAGAAGCCACAAATTTCCTTCCACCCAGCGTTCCCCCAAGTCTCCTGATATAAATGATACCTCACTTGTGTGGGTAGGCCTAGCGCCCGCGACAGGAATCGCCCCAAAGCGCAACGTGGACACATCCAAATTTTTGAAAGAAAACAGAGGTGTTTTTTGTGAAGTGCCTACCTGTAGATTTTGGCCTCTAGCTCAGCCGGAACCTAGGGAAACCTACCAAACCTGTGCATTTTTGAAAACTAGAGACCTAGGGGAATCCAAGGAGGGGTGACGTGCGGAGCTCGGACCAGGTTCTGTTACCCAGAATCCTTTGCAAACCTCAAAATTTGGCTAAAAAAACACATGTTCCTCACATTTCTGTGGCAGAAAGTTCTGGAATCTGAGAGGAGCCACAAATTTCCTTCCAACCAGCGTTCCCCTAAGTCTCCTGATAAAACTGATACCTCACTTGTGTGGGTAGGCCTAGCGCCCGCGACAGGAAACGCCCCAAAGCGCAAAGTGGACACATCCAAATTTTTGAAAGAAAACAGAGGTGTTTTTTTGCGAAGTGCCTACTTGTAGATTTTGGCCTCTAGCTCAGCCGGCACCTTGGGAAACCTACCAAACCTGAGCATTTCTTAAAACTAGAGACCTAGGGGAATCCAAGATGGGGTGACTTGCGGGTCTCGGACCAGGTTCTGTTACCCAGAATCCTTTGCAAACCTCAAAATATGGCTAAAAAAAACACATGTTCCTCACATTTCTGTGGCAGAAAGTTCTGGAATCTGAGAGGAGCCACAAATTTCCTTCCACCCAGCGTTCCCCCAAGTCTCCCGATAAAAATGATACCTCACTTGTGTGGGTAGGCCTAGCGCCCGCGACAGGAAACGCCCCAAAGCGTAACGTCGACACATCCAAATTTTTTAAAGAAAACAGAGGTGATTTTTGAGAAGTGCCTACCTGTAGATTTTGGCCTCTAGCTCAGCCAGCACCTAGGGAAACCTACCAAACCTGTGCATTTCTGAAAACTAGAGATCTATGGGAATCCAAGGAGGGGTGACTTGCGGGGCTCGGACCAGGTTCTGTTACCCCGAATCCTTTGCAAACCTCAAAATTTGGCTAAAAAAACACATGTTCCTCACATTTCTGTGGCAGAAAGTTCTAGAATCTGAGAGGAGCCACAAATTTCCTTCCACCCAGCGTTCTCCCAAGTCTCCCAATAAAAATGATACCTCACTTGTGTGGGTAGGCCTAGCGCCCGCGACAGGAAACGCCCCAAAGCGCAACGTGGACACATCCAATTTTTTGAAAGAAAACAGAGATGTTTTTTGCGAAGTGCCTACCTGTAGATTTTGGCCTCTAGCTCAGCCGGCACCCAGGGAAACCTACCAAACCTGTGCATTTCTGAAAACTAGAGACCTAGGGGAATCCAAGGAGGGGTGACTTGCGGGGCTCGGGCCAGGTTCTGTTACCCAGAATCCTTTGCAAACCTCAAAATATGGCTAAAAAAACACATGTTCCTCACATTTCTGTGGCAGAAAGTTCTGGAATCTCAGAGGAGCCACAAATTTCCTTCCACCCAGTGTTCCCCAAGTCTCCCGATAAAAATGATACCTCACTTGTATGGGTAGGCCTAGCGCCCGCGACAGGAAACGCCCCAAAGCGCAACGTGGACACATCCAACTTTTTGAAAGAAAACAGAGGGTTTTTTTTTTGCGAAGTGCCTACCTGTAGATTTTGGGCTCTAGCTCAGCCGGCACCTAGGGAAACCTACAAAACCTGTGCATTTCTGAAAACTAGAGACCTAGGGGAATCCAAGGAGGGGTGACTTGCGGGGCTCGGACCAGGTTCTGTTACCCAGAATCCTTTGCAAACCTTAAAATTTGGCTAAAAAAACACATGTTCCTCACATTTCTGTGGCAGAAAGTTCTGGAATCTGAGAGGAGCCACAAATTTCCTTCCACCCAGCGTCCCCCCAAGTCTCCCGATAAAAACGACACCTCACTTGTGTGGGTAGGCCTAGGGCCCGCGACAGGAAACGCCCCAAAGCGCAACGTGGACACATCCAAATTTTTGAAAGAAAACAGAGGTGTCTTTTTGCGAAGTGCCTACCTGTAGATTTTGGCTTGTAGCTCAGCCGGCACCTAGGGAAACCTACCAAACCTGTGCATTTCTGAAAACTAGAGACCTAGGGGAATCCAAGATGGGATGACTTGCGGGGCTCGGACCAGGTTCTGTTACCCAGAATCCTTTGCAAACCTCAAAATATGGCTAAAAAAAACACATGTTCCTCACATTTCTGTGGCAGAAAGTTCTGGAATCTGAGAGGAGCCACAAATTTCCTTCCACCCAGCGTCCCCCCAAGTCTCCCGATAAAAACGACACCTCACTTGTGTGGGTAGGCCTAGCGCCCGCGACAGGAAACGCCCCAAAGCGCAACGTGGACACATCCAAATTTTTGAAAGAAAACAGAGGTGTCTTTTTGCGATGTGCCTACCTGTAGATTTTGGCCTCTAGCTCAGCCGGCACCTAGGGAAACCTACCAAACCTGTGCATTTCTCAAAACTAGAGATCGATGGGAATCCAAGGAGGGGTGACTTGCGGGGCTCAGACCAGGTTCTGTTACCCAGAATCCTTTGCAAACCTCAAAATTTGGCTAAAAAAACACATGTTCCTCACATTTCTGTGGCAGAAAGTTCTGGAATCTGAGAGGAGCCACAAATTTCCTTCCACCCAGCGTTCCCCCAAGTCTCCCGATAAAAATGATACCTCACTTGTGTGGGTAGGCCTAGCGCCCGCGACAGGAAACGCCCCAAAGCGCAACGTGGACACATCCAAATTTCTTAAAGATAACAGAGGTGTTTTTTGCAAAGTGCATACCTGTAGATTTTGGCCTGTAGCTCAGCCGGCACCTAGGGAAACCTACCAAACCTGTGC
This sequence comes from Pleurodeles waltl, assembly GCF_031143425.1. Taxonomy (NCBI): domain Eukaryota; kingdom Metazoa; phylum Chordata; class Amphibia; order Caudata; family Salamandridae; genus Pleurodeles; species Pleurodeles waltl. The sequence goes on from NC_090437.1 coordinate 204,499,769, forward strand.
ATTTCTGAAAACTAGAGACACAGGGGAATCCAAGATGGGATGACTTGCGGGGCTCGGACCAGGTTCTGTTACCCAGAATCCTTTGCAAACCTCAAAATATGGCTAAAAAAAACACATGTTCCTCACATTTCTGTGGCAGAAAGTTCTGGAATCTGAGAGGAGCCACAAATTTGCCTTCCACCCAGCGTCCCCCCAAGTCTCCCGATAAAAACGACACCTCACTTGTGTGGGTAGGCCTAGCGCCCGCGACAGGAAACGCCCCAAAGCGCAACGTGGACACATCCAAATTTTTGAAAGAAAACAGAGGTGTCTTTTTGCGAAGTGCCTACCTGTAGATTTTGGCCTCTAGCTCAGCCGGCACCTAGGGAAACCTACCAAACCTGTGCATTTCTGAAAACTAGAGATCGATGGGAATCCAAGGAGGGGTGACTTGCGGGGCTCAGACCAGGTTCTGTTACCCAGAATCCTTTGCAAACCTCAAAAGTTGGCTAAAAAAACACATGTTCCTCAAATTTCTGTGGCAGAAAGTTCTGGAATCTGAGAGGAGCCACAGATTTTCTTCCACCCAGCGTTCCCACAAGTCTCTCGATAAAAACAATACCTCACTTGTGTGGGTAGGCCTAGCGCCCGCGACAGGAAACGCCCCAAAGCGCAACGTGGACACATCCACATTTTTGAAAGAAAACAGAGGTGTTTTTTGCGAAGTGCCTACCTGTAGATTTTGGCCTCTAGCTCAGCCGGCACCTAGGGAAACCTACCAAACCTGAGCATTTCTGAAAACTAGAGACCTAGGGGAATCCAAGGTGGGTGACTTGCGGGGCTCGGACCAGGATCTGTTACCCAGAATCCTTTGCAAATCTCAAAATTTGGCTAAAAAAACACATGTTCCTCAAATGTCTGTTGCAGAAAGTTCTGGAATCTGAGAGGAGCCAAAAATTTCCTTCCACCCAGCGTTCCCCCAAGTCTCCTGATAAAAATGATACCTCACTTGTGTGGGTAGGCCTAGCGCCCGCGTCAGGAAACGCCCCAAAGCGCAACGTGGACACATCCAAATTTTTGAAAGAAAACAGAGGTGTTTTTTGCGAAGTGCCTACCTGTAGATTTTGGCCTCTAGCTCAGCCGGCACCTAGGGAAACCTACCAAACCTGTGCATTTCTGAAAACTAGAGACCTAGGGGAATCCAAGGAGGGGTGACTTGCGGGGCTCGGGCCAGGTTCTGTTACCCAGAATCCTTTGCAAACCTCAAAAGTTGGCTTAAAAAATACATGTTCCTCAAATTTCTGTGGCAGAAAGTTCTGGAATCTGAGAGGAGCCACAGATTTTCTTCCACCCAGCGTTCCCCCAAGTCTCCAGATAAAAACGATACCTCACTTGTGTGGGTAGGCCTTGCGCCCGCGACAGGAAACGCCCCAAAGCGCAACATGGACACATCCAACTTTTTGAAAGAAAACAGAGGTGTTTTTTGCGAAGTGCCTACCTGTAGATTTTGGGCTCTAGCTCAGCCGGCACCTAGGGAAACCTACCAAACCTGTGCATTTTTGAAAACTAGAGACCTAGGGGAATCCAAGGAGGGGTGACGTGCGGAGCTCGGACCAGGTTCTGTTACCCAGAATCCTTTGCAAACCTCAAAATATGGCTAAAAAAACACATGTTCCTCACATTTCTGTGGCAGAAAGTTCTGGAATCTGAGAGGAGCCACAAATTTCCTTCCACCCAGTGTTCCCCAAGTCTCCCGATAAAAATGATACCTCACTTGTGTGGGTAGGCCTAGCGCCCGCGACAGGAAACGCCCCAAAGCGCAACGTGGACACATCCAAATTTTTGAAAGAAAACAGAGGTGTTTTTTGCGAAGTGCCTACCTGTAGATTTTAGGCTCTAGCTCAGCCGGCACCTAGGGAAACCCACCAAACCTGTGCATTTCTGAAAACTAGAGACCTAGGGGAATCCAAGGAGGGGTGACTTGCGGGGCTCAGACCAGGTTCTGTTACCCAGAATCCTTTGCAAACCTCAAAAGTTGGCTAAAAAAACACATGTTCCTCAAATTTCTGTGGCAGAAAGTTCTGGAATCTGAGAGGAGCCACAAATTTTCTTCCACCCAGCGTTCCCACAAGTCTCTCGATAAAAACGATACCTCACTTGTGTGGGTAGGCCTAGCGCCCGCGACAGGAAACGCCTCAAAGCGCAACGTGGACACATCCACATTTTTGAAAGAAAACAGAGGTGTTTTTTGCGAAGTGCCTACCTGTAGATTTTGGCCTCTAGCTCAGTCGGCACCGAGGGAAACCTACCAAACCTGAGCATTTCTGAAAACTAGAGACCTAGGGGAATCCAAGGTGGGTGACTTGCGGGGCTCGGACCGGGATCTGTTACCCAGAATCCTTTGCAAATCTCAAAATTTGGCTAAAAAAACACATGTTCCTCAAATGTCTGTGGCAGAAAGGTCTGGAATCTGAGAGGAGCCACAAATTTCCTTCCACCCAGTGTTCCCCCAAGTCTCCCGATAAAAATGATACCTCACTTGTGTGGGTAGGCCTAGCGCCCGCGACAGGAAACGCCCCAAAGCGCAACGTGGACACATCCAAATTTTTGAAGAAAACAGAGGTGTTTTTTGTGAAGTGCCTACCTGTAGATTTTGGCCTCTAGTTCAGCCGGCACCTAGGGAAACCTACCAAACCTGTGCATTTCTGAAAACTAGAGATCTATGGGAATCCAAGGAGGGGTGACTTGCGGGGCTCGGACCAGGTTCTGTTACCCCGAATCCTTTGCAAACCTCAAAATTTGGCTAAAAAAACACATGTTCCTCACATTTCTGTGGCAGAAAGTTCTGGAATCTGAGAGGAGCCACAAATTTCCTTCCACCCAGCGTTCCCCCAAGTCTCCTGATAAAAATTATACCTCACTTGTGTGGGTAGGCATAGCGCCCGCGACAGGAAACGCCCCAAAGCGCAAAGTGGATGCATCCAAATTTTTGAAAGAAAACAGAGGAGTTTTTTTGTGAAGTGCCTACCTGTAGATTTTGGCCTCTAGCTCAGCCGGCACCTCGGGAAACCTACCAAACCTGTGCATTTCTGAAAACTAGAGACCTAGGGGAATCCAAGATGGGGTGACTTGCGGGGCTCGGACCAGGTTCTGTTACCCAGAATCCTTTGCAAACCTCAAAATATGGCTAAAAAAACACATGTTCCTCACATTTCTGTGGCAGAAAGTTCTGGAATCTGAGAGGAGCCACAAATTGCCTTCCACCCAGTGTTCCCCAAGTCTCCCGATAAAAATGATACCTCACTTGTATGGGTAGGCCTAGCGCCCGCAACAGGAAACGCCCCAAAGCGCAACATGGACACATCCAACTTTTTGAAAGAAAACAGAGGTGTTTTTTGCGAAGTGCCTACCTGTAGATTTTGGGCTCTAGCTCAGCCGGCACCTAGGGAAACCTACCAAACCTGTGCATTTTTGAAAACTAGAGACCTAGGGGAATCCAAGGAGGGGTGACGTGCGGAGCTCGGACCAGGTTCTGTTACCCAGAATCCTTTGCAAACCTCAAAATATGGCTATAAAAACACATGTTCCTCACATTTCTGTGGCAGAAAGTTCTGGAATCTGAGAGGAGCCACAAATTTCCTTCCACCCAGTGTTCCCCAAGTCTCCCGATAAAAATGATACCTCACTTGTGTGGGTAGGCCTAGCGCCCGCGACAGGAAACGCCCCAAAGCGCAACGTGGACACATCCAAATTTTTGAAAGAAAACAGAGGTGTTTTTTGCGAAGTTCCTACCTGTAGATTTTAGGCTCTAGCTCAGCCGGCACCTAGGGAAACCCACCAAACCTGTGCATTTCTGAAAACTAGAGACCTAGGGGAATCCAAGGAGGGGTGACTTGCGGGGCTCGGACCAGGTTCTGTTACCCAGAATCCTTTTCAAACCTCAAAATTTGGCTAAAAAAACACATGTTCCTCACATTTCTGTGGCAGAAAGGTCTGGAATCTGAGAGGAGCCACAAATTTCCTTCCACCCAGCGTTCCCCCAAGTCTCCCGATAAAAATGATACCTCACTTGTGTGGGTAGGCCTAGCGCCCGCGACAGGAAACGCCCCAAAGCGCAACGTGGACACATCCAAATTTTTGAAAGAAAACAGAGTTGTTTTTGCAAAGTGCCTACCTGTAGATTTTGGCCTCTAGCTCAGCCGGCACCTAGGGAAACCTACCAAACCTGTGCATTTCTGAAAACTAGAGACCAAGGGGAATCCAAGATGGGGTGACTTGCGGGTCTCGGACCAGGTTCTGTTACCCAGAATCCTTTGCAAACCTCAAAATATGGCTAAAAAAACACATGTTCCTCACATTTCTGTGGCAGAAAGTTCTGGAATCTCAGAGGAGCCACACATTTCCTTCCACCCAGCGTTCCCCCAAGTCTCCCAATAAAAATGATACCTCACTTGTGTGGGTAGGCCTAGCGCCCGCGACAGGAAACGCCCCAAAGCGCAACGTGGACACATCAAAATTTTTGAAAAAAAACAGTAGGTGTTTTTTGTGAAGAGCCTACCTGTAGATTTTGGCCTCTAGCTCAGCCGGAACCTAGGGAAACCTACCAAACTTGTGCATTTTTGATAGCTAGAGACCTAGGAGAATCCAAGGAGGGGTGACTTGCGGGGCTCGGACCAGGTTCTGTTACCCAGAATCCTTTGCAAACCTCAAAATTTGGCTAAAAAAACACATGTTCCTCACATTTCTGTGGCAGAAATTTCTGGAATCTGAGAGGAGCCACAAATTTCTTTCCACCCAGCGTTCCCCCAAGTCTCCAGATAAAAACGATACCTCACTTGTGTGGGTAGGCCTAGCGCCCGCGACAGGAAACGCCCCAAAGCGCAACGTGGACACATCAACATTTTTGAAAGAAAACAGAGATGTTTTTTGCGAAGTGCCTACGTGTAGATTTCGGCTTTTAGCTCAGCCGGCACCTAGGGAAACCTACCAAACCTGTGCATTTCTGAAAACTAGAGACCCATGGGAATGAAAGATGGGGTGACTTGCGGGGCTCGGACCAGGTTCTGTTACCCAGAATCCTTTGCAAACCTCAAAATATGGCTAAAAAAACACATGTTCCTCATATTTCTGTGGCAGAAAGTTCTGGAATCTCAGAGGAGCCACAAATTTCCTTCCACCCAGCGTTCCCCCAAGTCTCCCAATAAAAATGATACCTCACTTGTGTGGGAAGGCCTAGCGCCCGCAACAGGAAACGCCCAAAGAGCAACGTGGACACATCCAAATTTTTTAAAGAAAACAGGAGGTGTTTTTTGCGAAGTGCCTACCTGTAGATTTTGGCCTCTAGCTCAGCCGGCACCTAGGGAAACCTACCAAACCTGTGCATTTCTGAAAACTAGAGACCTATGGGAATCCAAGGAGGGGTGACTTGCGGGGCTCGGACCAGGTTCTGTTACCCCGAATCCTTTGTAAACCTCAAAATTAGGCTAAAAAAACACATGTTCCTCACATTTCTGTGGCAGAAAGTTCTGGAATCTGAGAGGAGCCACAAATTTCTTTCCACCCAGCGTTCCCCCAAGTCTCCCAATAAAAATGATACCTCACTTGTGTGGGTAGGCCTAGCGCCCGCGACAGGAAACGCCCCAAAGCGCAACGTGGACACATCCTAATTTTTGAAAGAAAACAGAGGTGTTTTTTGCGAAGTGCCTACCTGTAGATTTTGGCGTCTAGCTCAGCCGGCACCTAGGGAAACCTACCAAACCTGTGCATTTCGGAAAACTAGAGACCTAGGGGAATCCAAGATGGGGTGACTTGCGGGGCTCGGACCAGGTTCTGTTACCCAGAATCCTTTGCAAACATCAAAATATGGCTAAAAAAACACATGTTCCTCACATTTCTGTGGCAGAAAGTTCTGGAATCTTAGAGGAGCCACAAATTTCCTTCCACACATCGTTCCCCCAAGTCTCCCGATAAAAATGATACCTCACTTGTGTGGGTAGGCCTAGCGCCCGCGTCAGGAAACGCCCCAAAGATTAACGTGGACACATCCAAATTTTTTAAAGAAAACAGGAGGTGTTTTTTGCGAAGTGCCTACCTGTAGATTTTGGCCTCTAGCTCAGCCGGCACCTAGGAAAACCTACCAAACCTGTGCATTTATGAAAACTAGAGACCTAGGGGAATCCAAGGAGGGGTGACTTGCGGGGCTCGGACCAGGTTCTGTTACCCCGAATCCTTTGCAAACCTCAAAATTTGGCTGAAAAAACACATGTTCCTCAAATTTCTGTGGCAGAAAGTTCTGGAATCTGAGAGGAGAAACAAATTTCCTTCCACCCAGCGTTCCCCCAAGTCTCCCAATAAAAATGATACCTCACTTGTGTGGGTAGGCCTTGCGCCCGCGACAGGAAACGCCCCAAAACGCAACGTGGACACATCCACATTTTTGAAAGAAAACAGAGGTGTTTTTTGCGAAGTGCCTACCTGTAGATTTTGGCCTCTAGCTCAGCCGGCACCTAGGGAAACCTACCAAACCTGTGCATTTCTGAAAACTAGAGACCTAGTGGAATCCAAGGAGGGGTGACTTGCCGGGCTCGGACCAGGATCTGTTACCCAGAATCCTTTGCAAACCTCAAAAGTTGGCTAAAAAAACACATGTTCCTCAAATTTCTGTGTCAGAAAGTTCTGGAATCTGAGAGGAGCCACAAATTTCCTTCCACCCAGCGTTCCCCCAAGTCTCCTGATAAAAATGATACCTCACTTGTGTGGGTAGGCCTAGCGCCCGTGACAGGAAACGCCCCAAAGCGCAACGTGGACACATCCAAATTTTTGAAAGAAAACAGAGGTGTTTTACGCGAAGTGCCTACCTGTAGATTTTGGCCTCTAGCTCAGCCGGAACCTAGGGAAACCTTCCAAACCTGTGCATTTTTGAAAACTAGAGACCTTGGGGAATCCAAGGAGGGGTGACGTGCGGAGCTCGGACCAGGTTCTGTTACCCAGAATCCTTTGCAAACCTCAAAATTTGGCTAAAAAAACACATGTTCCTCACATTTCTGTGGCAGAAAGTTCTGGAATCTGAGAGGAGCCACAAATTTCCTTCCACCCAGCGTTCCCCCAAGTCTCCTGATAAAAATGATACCTCACTTGTGTGGGTAGGCCTAGCGCCCGCGACAGGAAACGCCCCAAAGCGCAAAGTGGATGCATCCAAATTTTTGAAAGAAAACAGAGGAGTTTTTTTGTGAAGTGCCTACCTGTAGATTTTGGCCTCTAGCTCAGCCGGCACCTCGGGAAACCTACCAAACCTGTGCATTTCTGAAAACTAGAGACCTAGGGGAATCCAAGATGGGGTGACTTGCGGGGCTCGGACCAGGTTCTGTTACCCAGAATCCTTTGCAAACCTCAAAATATGGCTAAAAAAACACATGTTCCTCACATTTCTGTGGCAGAAAGTTCTGGAATCTGAGAGGAGCCACAAATTGCCTTCCACCCAGTGTTCCCCAAGTCTCCCGATAAAAATGATACCTCACTTGTATGGGTAGGCCTAGCGCCCGCGACAGGAAACGCCCCAAAGCGCAACATGGACACATCCAACTTTTTGAAAGAAAACAGAGGTGTTTTTTGCGAAGTGCCTACCTGTAGATTTTGGGCTCTAGCTCAGCCGGCACCTAGGGAAACCTACCAAACCTGTGCATTTCTGAAAACTAGAGACCTAGGGGAATCCAAGGAGGGGTGACGTGCGGAGCTCGGACCAGGTTCTGTTACCCAGAATCCTTTGCAAACCTCAAAATATGGCTAAAAAAACACATGTTCCTCATATTTCTGTGGCAGAAAGTTCTGGAATCTGAGAGGAGCCACAAATTTCCTTCCACCCAGCGTTCCCCCAAGTCTCCCGATAAAAATGATACCTCACTTGTGTGGGTAGGCCTAGCGCCCGCGACAGGAAACGCCCCAAAGCGCAACGTGGACACATCCAAATTTTTGAAAGAAAACAGAGGTGTTTTTTGCGAAGTGCCTACCTGTAGATTTTGGCCTCTAGCTCAGCCGGCACCTAGGGAAACCTACCAAACCTGTGCATTTCTGAAAACTAGAGACCTAGGGGAATCCAAGATGGGGTGACTTGCGGGGCTCGGACCAGGTTCTGTTACCCAGAATCCTTTGCAAACCTCAAAATATGGCTAAAAAAACACATGTTCCTCACATTTCTGTGGCAGAAAGTTCTGGAATCTGAGAGGAGCCACAAATTTCCTTCCACCCAGTGTTCCCCAAGTCTCCCGATAAAAATGATACCTCACTTGTGTGGGTAGGCCTAGCGCCCGCGACAGGAAACGCCCCAAAGCGCAACGTGGACACATCCAAATTTTTGAAAGAAAACAGAGGTGTTTTTTGCGAAGTGCCTACCTGTAGATTTTAGGCTCTAGCTCAGCCGGCACCTAGGGAAACCCACCAAACCTGTGCATTTCTGAAAACTAGAGACCTAGGGGAATCCAAGGAGGGGTGACTTGCGGGGCTCGGACCAGGTTCTGTTACCCAGAATCCTTTGCAAACCTCAACATTTGGCTAAAAAAACACATGTTCCTCACATTTCTGTGGCAGAAAGGTCTGGAATCTGAGAGGAGCCACAAATTTCCTTCCACCCAGCGTTCCCCCAAGTCTCCCGATAAAAATGATACCTCACTTGTGTGGGTAGGCCTAGCGCCCGCGACAGGAAACGCCCCAAAGCGCAACGTGGACACATCCAAATTTTTGAAAGAAAACAGAGGTGTTTTTGCGAAGTGCCTACCTGTAGATTTTGGCCTCTAGCTCAGCCGGCACCTCGGGAAACCTACCAAACCTGTGCATTTCTGAAAACTAGAGACCTAGGGGAATCCAAGATAGGGTGACTTGCGGGTCTCGGACCAGGTTCTGTTACCCAGAATCCTTTGCAAACCTCAAAATATGGCTAAATAAAACACATGTTCCTCACATTTCTGTGGCAGAAAGTTCTGGAATCTGAGAGGAGCCACAAATTTCCTTCCACCCAGCGTTCCCCCAAGTCTCCCAATAAAAATGATACCTCACTTGTGTGGGTAGGCCTAGCGCCCGCGACAGGAAACGCCCCAAAGCGCAACGTGGACACATCCAAATTTTTGAAAGAAAACAGAGGTGTTTTTTGCGAAGTGCCTACCTGTAGATTTTGGCCTCTATCTCAGCCGGCACCTAGGGAAACCTACCAAACCTGTGCATTTCTGAAAACTAGAGATCTATAGGAATCCAAGGAGGGGTGACTTGCGGGGCTCGGACCAGGTTCTGTTACCCCGAATCCTTTGCAAACCTCAAAATTTGGCTAAAAAAACACATGTTCCTCACATTTCTATGACAGAAAGTTCTGGAATCTGAGAAGAGCCACAAATTTCCTTCCACCGAGCGTTCCCCCAAGTCTCCCGATAAAAATGATACCTCACTTGTGTGGGTAGGCCTAGCGCCCGCGACAGGAAATGCCCCAAAGCACAACGTGGACACATCCAAATTTTTGAAAGAAAACAGAGGTCTTTTTTTGCGAAGTGCCTACCTGTAGATTTTGGCCTCTAGCTCAGCCGGCACCTAGGGAAACCTACCAAACCTGTTCATTTCTGAAAACTAGAGATCTATGGGAATCCAAGGAGGGGTGACTTGCGAGGCTCGGACCAGGTTCTGTTACCCCGAATCCTTTGCAAACCTCAAAATTAGGCTAAAAAAACACATGTTCCTCACATTTCTGTGGCAGAAAGTTCTGGAATCTGAGAGGAGCCACAAATTTCCTTCCACCCAGCGTTCCCCCAAGTCTCCCAATAAAAATGATACCTCACTTGTGTGGGGAGGCCTAGCGCCCGCGACAGGAAACGCCCCAAAGCGCAACGTGGACACATCCAAATTTTTGAAAGAAAACAGAGGTGTTTTTTGCGAAGTGCCTTCCTGTAGATTTTGGCGTCTAGCTCAGCCGGCACCTAGGGAAACCTACCAAACCTGTGCATTTCTGAAAACTAGAGACCTAGGGGAATCCAAGATGGGGTGACTTGCGGGGCTCGGACCAGGTTCTGTTACCCAGAATCCTTTGCAAACATCAAAATATGGCTAAATAAAACACATGTTCCTCACATTTCTGTGGCAGAAAGTTCTGGAATCTGAGAGGAGCCACAAATTTCCTTCCACCCAGCGTTCCCCCAAGTCTCCTGATAAAAATGATACCTCACTTGTGTGGGTAGGCCTAGCGCCCGCGACAGGAAACGCCCCAAAGCGCAAAGTGGATGCATCCAAATTTTTGAAAGAAAACAGAGGAGTTTTTTTGTGAAGTGCCTACCTGTAGATTTTGGCCTCTAGCTCAGCCGGCACCTCGGGAAACCTACCAAACCTGTGCATTTCTGAAAACTAGAGACCTAGGGGAATCCAAGATGGGGTGACTTGCGGGGCTCGGACCAGGTTCTGTTACCCAGAATCCTTTGCAAACCTCAAAATATGGCTAAAAAAACACATGTTCCTCACATTTCTGTGGCAGAAAGTTCTGGAATCTGAGAGGAGCCACAAATTGCCTTCCACCCAGTGTTCCCCAAGTCTCCCGATAAAAATGATACCTCACTTGTATGGGTAGGCCTAGCGCCCGCGACAGGAAACGCCCCAGAGCGCAACATGGACACATCCAACTTTTTGAAAGAAAACAGAGGTGTTTTTTGCGAAGTGCCTACCTGTAGATTTTGGGCTCTAGCTCAGCCGGCACCTAGGGAAACCTACCAAACCTGTGCATTTCTGAAAACTAGAGACCTAGGGGAATCCAAGGAGGGGTGACGTGCGGAGCTCGGACCAGGTTCTGTTACCCAGAATCCTTTGCAAACCTCAAAATATGGCTAAAAAAACACATGTTCCTCATATTTCTGTGGCAGAAAGTTCTGGAATCTGAGAGGAGCCACAAATTTCCTTCCACCCAGCGTTCCCCCAAGTCTCCCGATAAAAATGATACCTCACTTGTGTGGGTAGGCCTAGCGCCCGCGACACGAAACGCCCCAGAGCGCAACGTGGACACATCCAAATTTTTGAAAGAAAACAGAGGTGTTTTTTGCGAAGTGCCTACCTGTAGATTTTGGCCTCTAGCTCAGCCGGCACCTAGGGAAACCTACCAAACCTGTGCATTTCTGAAAACTAGAGACCTAGGGGAATCCAAGATGCGGTGACTTGCGGGGCTCGGACCAGGTTCTGTTACCCAGAATCCTTTGCAAACCTCAAAATATGGCTAAAAAAACACATGTTCCTCACATTTCTGTGGCAGAAAGTTCTGGAATCTGAGAGGAGCCACAAATTTCCTTCCACCCAGTGTTCCCCAAGTCTCCCGATAAAAATGATACCTCACTTGTGTGGGTAGGCCTAGCGCCCGCGACAGGAAACGCCCCAAAGCGCAACGTGGACACATCCAAATTTTTGAAAGAAAACAGAGGTGTTTTTTGCGAAGTGCCTACCTGTAGATTTTAGGCTCTAGCTCAGCCGGCACCTAGGGAAACCCACCAAACCTGTGCATTTCTGAAAACTAGAGACCTAGGGGAATCCAAGGAGGGGTGACTTGCGGGGCTCGGGCCAGGTTCTGTTACCCAGAATCCTTTGCAAACCTCAACATTTGGCTAAAAAAACACATGTTCCTCACATTTCGGTGGCAGAAAGGTGTGGAATCTGAGAGGAGCCACAAATTTCCTTCCACCCAGCGTTCCCCCAAGTCTCCCGATAAAAATGATACCTCACTTGTGTGGGTAGGCCTAGCGCCCGCGACAGGAAACGCCCCAAAGCGCAACGTGGATGCATCCAAATTTTTGAAAGAAAACAGAGGATTTTTTTTGTGAAGTGCCTACCTGTAGATTTTGGCCTCTAGCTCAGCCGGCACCTCGGGAAACCTACCAAACCTGTGCATTTCTGAAAACTAGAGACCTAGGGGAATCCAAGATAGGGTGACTTGCGGGTCTCGGACCAGGTTCTGTTACCCAGAATCCTTTGCAAACCTCAAAATATGGCTAAATAAAACACATGTTCCTCACATTTCTGTGGCAGAAAGTTCTGGAATCTGAGAGGAGCCACAAATTTCCTTCCACCCAGCGTTCCCCCAAGTCTCCCAATAAAAATGATACCTCACTTGTGTGGGTAGGCCTAGCGCCCGCAACAGGAAACGCCCCAAAGCGCAACGTGGACACATCCAAATTTTTGAAAGAAAACAGAGGTGTTTTTTGCGAAGTGCCTACCTGTAGATTTTGGCCTCTATCTCAGCCGGCACCTAGGGAAACCTACCAAACCTGTGCATTTCTGAAAACTAGAGATCTATAGGAATCCAAGGAGGGGTGACTTGCGGGGCTCGGACCAGGTTCTGTTACCCCGAATCCTTTGCAAACCTCAAAATTTGGCTAAAAAAACACATGTTCCTCACATTTCTATGACAGAAAGTTCTGGAATCTGAGAAGAGCCACAAATTTCCTTCCACCGAGCGTTCCCCCAAGTCTCCCGATAAAAATGATACCTCACTTGTGTGGGTAGGCCTAGCGCCCGCGACAGGAAATGCCCCAAAGCACAACGTGGACACATCCAAATTTTTGAAAGAAAACAGAGGTGTTTTTTTGCGAAGTGCCTACCTGTAGATTTTGGCCTCTAGCTCAGCCGGCACCTAGGGAAACCTACCAAACCTGTTCATTTCTGAAAACTAGAGATCTATGGGAATCCAAGGAGGGGTGACTTGCGGGGCTCGGACCAGGTTCTGTTACCCCGAATCCTTTGCAAACCTCAAAATTAGGCTAAAAAAACACATGTTCCTCACATTTCTGTGGCAGAAAGTTCTGGAATCTGAGAGGAGCCACAAATTTCCTTCCACCCAGCGTTCCCCCAAGTCTCCCAATAAAAATGATACCTCACTTGTGTGGGGAGGCCTAGCGCCCGCGACAGGAAACGCCCCAAAGCGCAACGTGGACACATCCAAATTTTTGAAAGAAAACAGAGGTGTTTTTTGCGAAGTGCCTTCCTGTAGATTTTGGCGTCTAGCTCAGCCGGCACCTAGGGAAACCTACCAAACCTGTGCATTTCTGAAAACTAGAGACCTAGGGGAATCCAAGATGGGGTGACTTGCGGGGCTCGGACCAGGTTCTGTTACCCAGAATCCTTTGCAAACATCAAAATATGGCTAAATAAAACACATGTTCCTCACATTTCTGTGGCAGAAAGTTCTGGAATCTGAGAGGAGCCACAAATTTCCTTCCACCCAGCGTTCCCCCAAGTCTCCCGATAAAAATGATACCTCACTTGTGTGGGTAGGCCTAGCGCCCGCGACAGGAAACGCCCCAAAGCGCAACGTGGATGCATCCAAATTTTTGAAAGAAAACAGAGGAGTTTTTTTGTGAAGTGCCTACCTGTAGATTTTGGCCTCTAGCTCAGCCGGCACCTCGGGAAACCTACCAAACCTGTGCATTTCTGAAAACTAGAGACCTAGGGGAATCCAAGATGGGGTGACTTGCGGGGCTCGGACCAGGTTCTGTTACCCAGAATCCTTTGCAAACCTCAAAATATGGCTAAAAAAACACATGTTCCTCACATTTCTGTGGCAGAAAGTTCTGGAATCTGAGAGGAGCCACAAATTGCCTTCCACCCAGTGTTCCCCAAGTCTCCCGATAAAAATGATACCTCACTTGTATGGGTAGGCCTAGCGCCCGCGACAGGAAACGCCCCAAAGCGCAACATGGACACATCCAACTTTTTGAAAGAAAACAGAGGTGTTTTTTGCGAAGTGCCTACCTGTAGATTTTGGGCTCTAGCTCAGCCGGCACCTAGGGAAACCTACCAAACCTGTGCATTTCTGAAAACTAGAGACCTAGGGGAATCCAAGGAGGGGTGACGTGCGGAGCTCGGACCAGGTTCTGTTACCCAGAATCCTTTGCAAACCTCAAAATATGGCTAAAAAAACACATGTTCTTCATATTTCTGTGGCAGAAAGTTCTGGAATCTGAGAGGAGCCACAAATTTCCTTCCACCCAGCGTTCCCCCAAGTCTCCCGATAAAAATGATACCTCACTTGTGTGGGTAGGCCTAGCGCCCGCGACACGAAACGCCCCAAAGCGCAACGTGGACACATCCAAATTTTGGAAAGAAAACAGAGGTGTTTTTTGCGAAGTGCCTACCTGTAGATTTTGGCCTCTAGCTCAGCCGGCACCTAGGGAAACCTACCAAACCTGTGCATTTCTGAAAACTAGAGACCTAGGGGAATCCAAGATGGGGTGACTTGCGGGGCTCGGACCAGGTTCTGTTACCCAGAATCCTTTGTAAACCTCAAAATATGGCTAAAAAAACACATGTTCCTCACATTTCTGTGGCAGAAAGTTCTGGAATCTGAGAGGAGCCACAAATTTCCTTCCACCCAGTGTTCCCCAAGTCTCCCGATAAAAATGATACCTCACTTGTGTGGGTAGGCCTAGCGCCCGCGACAGGAAACGCCCCAAAGCGCAACGTGGACACATCCAAATTTTTGAAAGAAAACAGAGGTGTTTTTTGCGAAGTGCCTACCTGTAGATTTTAGGCTCTAGCTCAGCCGGCACCTAGGGAAACCCACCAAACCTGTGCATTTCTGAAAACTAGAGACCTAGGGGAATCCAAGGAGGGGTGACTTGCGGGGCTCGGGCCAGGTTCTGTTACCCAGAATCCTTTGCAAACCTCAACATTTGGCTAAAAAAACACATGTTCCTCACATTTCTGTTGCAGAAAGGTGTGGAATCTGAGAGGAGCCACAAATTTCCTTCCACCCAGCGTTCCCCCAAGTCTCCCGATAAAAATGATACCTCACTTGTGTGGGTAGGCCTAGCGCCCGCGACAGGAAACGCCCCAAAGCGCAACGTGGATGCATCCAAATTTTTGAAAGAAAACAGAGGAGTTTTTTTGTGAAGTGCCTACCTGTAGATTTTGGCCTCTAGCTCAGCCGGCACCTCGGGAAACCTACCAAACCTGTGCATTTCTGAAAACTAGAGACCTAGGGGAATCCAAGATGGGGTGACTTGCGGGGCTCGGACCAGGTTCTGTTACCCAGAATCCTTTGCAAACCTCAAAATATTGCTAAAAAAACACATTTTCCTCACATTTCTGTGGCAGAAAGTTCTGGAATCTGAGAGGAGCCACAAATTGCCTTCCACCCAGTGTTCCCCAAGTCTCCCGATAAAAATGATACCTCACTTGTATGGGTAGGCCTAGCGCCCGCGACAGGAAACGCCCCAAAGCGCAACATGGACACATCCAACTTTTTGAAAGAAAACAGAGGTGTTTTTTGCGAAGTGCCTACCTGTAGATTTTGGGCTCTAGCTCAGCCGGCACCTAGGGAAACCTACCAAACCTGTGCATTTCTGAAAACTAGAGACCTAGGGGAATCCAAGGAGGGGTGACGTGCGGAGCTAGGACCAGGTTCTGTTACCCAGAATCCTTTGCAAACCTCAAAATATGGCTAAAAAAACACATGTTCCTCATATTTCTGTGGCAGAAAGTTCTGGAATCTGAGAGGAGCCACAAATTTCCTTCCACCCAGCGTTCCCCCAAGTCTCCCGATAAAAATGATACCTCACTTGTGTGGGTAGGCCTAGCGCCCGCGACACGAAACGCCCCAAAGCGCAACGTGGACACATCCAAATTTTTGAAAGAAAACAGAGGTGTTTTTTGCGAAGTGCCTACCTGTAGATTTTGGCCTCTAGCTCAGCCGGCACCTAGGGAAACTTACCAAACCTGTGCATTTCTGAAAACTAGAGACCTAGGGGAATCCAAGATGGGGTGACTTGCGGGGCTCGGACCAGGTTCTGTTACCCAGAATCCTTTGCAAACCTCAAAATATGGCTAAAAAAACACATGTTCCTCACATTTCTGTGACAGAAAGTTCTGGAATCTGAGAGGAGCCACAAATTTCCTTCCACCCAGTGTTCCCCAAGTCTCCCGATAAAAATGATACCTCACTTGTGTGGGTAGGCCTAGCGCCCGCGACAGGAAACGCCCCAAAGCGCAACGTGGACACATCCAAATTTTTGAAAGAAAACAGAGGTGTTTTTTGCGAAGTGCCTACCTGTAGATTTTAGGCTCTAGCTCAGCCGGCACCTAGGGAAACCCACCAAACCTGTGCATTTCTGAAAACTAGAGACCTAGGGGAATCCAAGGAGGGGTGACTTGCGGGGCTCGGACCAGGTTCTGTTACCCAGAATCCTTTGCAAACCTCAACATTTGGCTAAAAAAACACATGTTCCTCACATTTCTGTGGCAGAAAGGTCTGGAATCTGAGAGGAGCCACAAATTTCCTTCCACCCAGCGTTCCCCCAAGTCTCCCGATAAAAATGATACCTCACTTGTGTGGGTAGGCCTAGCGCCCGTGACAGGAAATGCCCCAAAGCGCAACGTGGACACATCCAAATTTTTGAAAGAAAACAGAGGTGTTTTTTGCGAAGTGCCTACCTGTAGATTTTGGCCTCTAGCTCAGGCGGCACCTAGGGAAACCTACCAAACCTGTGCATTTCTGAAAACTAGAGATCTATAGGAATCCAAGGAGGGGTGACTTGCGGGGCTCGGACCAGGTTCTGTTACCCCGAATCCTTTGCAAACCTCAAAATTTGGCTAAAAAAACACATGTTCCTCACATTTCTATGACAGAAAGTTCTGGAATCTGAGAAGAGCCACAAATTTCCTTCCACCGAGCGTTCCCCCAAGTCTCCCGATAAAAATGATACCTCACTTGTGTGGGTAGGCCTAGCGCCCGCGACAGGAAATGCCCCAAAGCGCAACGTGGACACATCCAAATTTTTGAAAGAAAACAGAGGTGTTTTTTTGCGAAGTGCCTACCTGTAGATTTTGGCCTCTAGCTCAGCCAGCACCTAGGGAAACCTACCAAACCTGTGCATTTCTGAAAACTAGAGATCTATGGGAATCCAAGGAGGGGTGACTTGCGGGGCTCGGACCAGGTTCTGTTACCCCGAATCCTTTGCAAACCTCAAAATTAGGCTAAAAAAACACATGTTCCTCACATTTCTGTGGCAGAAAGTTCTGGAATCTGAGAGGAGCCACAAATTTCCTTCCACCCAGCGTTCCCCCAAGTCTCCCAATAAAAATGATACCTCACTTGTGTGGGGAGGCCTAGCGCCCGCGACAGGAAACGCCCCAAAGCGCAACGTGGACACATCCAAATTTTTGAAAGAAAACAGAGGTGTTTTTTGCGAAGTGCCTTCCTGTAGATTTTGGCGTCTAGCTCAGCCGGCACCTAGGGAAACCTACCAAACCTGTGCATTTCTGAAAACTAGAGACCTAGGGGAATCCAAGATGGGGTGACTTGCGGGGCTCGGACCAGGTTCTGTTACCCAGAATCCTTTGCAAACATCAAAATATGGCTAAATAAAACACATGTACCTCACATTTCTGTGGCAGAAAGTTCTGGAATCTGAGAGGAGCCACAAATTTCCTTCCACCCAGCGTTCCCCCAAGTCTCCAGATAAAAATGATACCTCACTTGTGTGGGTAGGCCTAGCGCCCGCGACAGGAAACGCCCCAAAGCGCAACGTGGACACATCCAAATTTTTGAAAGAAAACAGAGGTGTTTTTTGCGAAGTGCCTACCTGTAGATTTTGGCCTCTATCTCAGCCGGCACCTAGGGAAACCTACTAAACCTGTGCATTTCTGAAAACTAGAGACCTATGGGAATCCAAGGAGGGGTGACTTGCGGGGCTCGGACCAGGTTCTGTTACCAAGAATCCTTTGCAAACCTCAAAATTTGGCTAAAAAAACACATGTTCCTCACATTTCTAAGACAGAAAGTTCTGGAATCTGAGAAGAGCCACAAATTGCCTTCCACCGAGCGTTCCCCCAAGTCTCCCGATAAAAATGATACCTCACTTGTGTGGGTAGGCCTAGCACCCGTGACAGGAAATGCCCCAAAGCGCAACGTGGACACATCCAAATTTTTGAAAGAAGACAGAGGTGTTTTTTGCGAAGTGCCTACCTGTAGATTTTGGCCTCTAGCTCAGCCGGCACCTAGGGAAACCTACCAAACCTGTGCATTTCTGAAAACTAGAGATCTATGGGAATCCAAGGAGGGGTGACTTGCGGGGCTCGGACCAGGTTCTGTTACCCCGAATCCTTTGCACACCTCAAAATTTGGCTAAAAAAACACATGTTCCTCACATTTCTATGACAGAAAGTTCTGGAATCTGAGAAGAGCCACAAATTTCCTTCCACCGAGCGTTCCCCCAAGTCTCCCGATAAAAATGATACCTCACTTGTGTGGGTAGGCCTAGCGCCCGCGACAGGAAATGCCCCAAAGCGCAACGTGGACACATCCAAATTTTTGAAAGAATACAGAGGTGTTTTTTTGCGAAGTGCCTACCTGTAGATTTTGGCCTCTAGCTCAGCCGGCACCTAGGGAAACCTACCAAACCTGTGCATTTCTGAAAACTAGAGATCTATGGGAATCCAAGGAGGGATGACTTGCGGGGCTCGGACCAGGTTCTGTTACCCCGAATCCTTTGCAAACCTCAAAATTAGGCTAAAAAAACACATGTTCCTCACATTTCTGTGGCAGAAAGTACTGGAATCTGAGAGGAGCCACAAATTTCCTTCCACCCAGCGTTCCCCCAAGTCTCCCAATAAAAATGATACCTCACTTGTGTGGGTAGGCCTAGCGCCCGCGACAGGAAACGCCCCAAAGCGCAACGTGGACACATCCAAATTTTTGAAAGAAAACAGAGGTGTTTTTTGCGAAGTGCCTTCCTGTAGATTTTGGCGTCTAGCTCAGCCGGCACCTAGGGAAACCTACCAAACCTGTGCATTTCTGAAAACTAGAGACCTAGGGGAATCCAAGATGGGGTGACTTGCGGGGCTCGGACCAGGTTCTGTTACCCAGAATCCTTTGCAAACCTCAAAATATGGCTAAAAAAACACATGTTCCTCACATTTCTGTGGCAGAAAGTTCTGGAATCTGAGAGGAGCCACAAATTGCCTTCCACCCAGTGTTCCCCAAGTCTCCCGATAAAAATGATACCTCACTTGTATGGGTAGGCCTAGCGCCCGCGACAGGAAACGCCCCAAAGCGCAACATGGACACATCCAACTTTTTGAAAGAAAACAGAGGTGTTTTTTGCGAAGTGCCTACCTGTAGATTTTGGGCTCTAGCTCAGCCGGCACCTAGGGAAACCTACCAAACCTGTGCATTTCTGAAAACTAGAGACCTAGGGGAATCCAAGGAGGGGTGACGTGCGGAGCTCGGACCAGGTTCTGTTACCCAGAATCCTTTGCAAACCTCAAAATATGGCTAAAAAAACACATGTTCCTCATATTTCTGTGGCAGAAAGTTCTGGAATCTGAGAGGAGCCACAAATTTCCTTCCACCCAGCGTTCCCCCAAGTCTCCCGATAAAAATGATACCTCACTTGTGTGGGTAGGCCTAGCGCCCGCGACAGGAAACGCCCCAAAGCGCAACGTGGACACATCCAAATTTTTTAAAGAAAACAGAGGTGTTTTTTGCGAAGTGCCTACCTGTAGATTTTGGCCTCTAGCTCAGCCGGCACCTAGGGAAACCTACCAAACCTGTGCATTTCTGAAAACTAGAGACCTAGGGGAATCCAAGATGGGGTGACTTGCGGGGCTCGGACCAGGTTCTGTTACCCAGAATCCTTTGCAAACCTCAAAATATGGCTAAAAAAACACATGTTCCTCACATTTCTGTGGCAGAAAGTTCTGGAATCTGAGAGGAGCCACAAATTTCCTTCCACCCAGTGTTCCCCAAGTCTCCTGATAAAAATGATACCTCACTTGTGTGGGTAGGCCTAGCGCCCGCGACAGGAAACGCCCCAAAGCGCAACGTGGACACATCCAAATTTTTGAAAGAAAACAGAGGTGTTTTTTGCGAAGTGCCTACCAGTAGATTTTAGGCTCTAGCTCAGCCGGCACCTAGGGAAACCCACCAAACCTGTGCATTTCTGAAAACTAGAGACCTAGGGGAATCTAAGGAGGGGTGACTTGCAGGGCTCGGACCAGGTTCTGTTACCCAGAATCCTTTGCAAACCTCAACATTTGGCTAAAAAAACACATGTTCCTCACATTTCTGTGGCAGAAAGGTCTGGGATCTGAGAGGAGCCACAAATTTCCTTCCACCCAGCATTCCCCCAAGTCTCCCGATAAAAATGATACCTCACTTGTGTGGGTAGGCCTAGCGCACGCGACAGGAAACGCCCCAAAGCGCAACGTGGACACATCCAAATTTTTGAAAGAAAACAGAGGTGTTTTTGCGAAGTGCCTACCTGTAGATTTTGGCCTCTAGCTCAGCCGGCACCTAGGGAAACCTACCAAACCTGTGCATTTCTGAAAACTAGAGACCTAGGGGAATCCAAGATAGGGTGACTTGCGGGTCTCGGACCAGGTTCTGTTACCCAGAATCCTTTGCAAACCTCAAAATATGGCTAAATAAAACACATGTTCCTCACATTTCTGTGGCAGAAAGTTCTGGAATCTGACAGGAGCCACAAATTTCCTTCCACCCAGCGTTCCCCCAAGTCTCCCGATAAAAATGATACCTCACTTGTGTGGGTAGGCCTAGCGCCCGCGACAGGAAACGCCCCAAAGCGCAACGTGGACACATCCAAATTTTTGAAAGAAAACAGAGGTGTTTTTTGCGAAGTGCCTACCTGTAGATTTTGGCCTCTATCTCAGCCGGCACCTAGGGAAACCTACTAAACCTGTGCATTTCTGAAAACTAGAGACCTATGGGAATCCAAGGAGGGGTGACTTGCGGGGCTCGGACCAGGTTCTGTTACCAAGAATCCTTTGCAAACCTCAAAATTTGGCTAAAAAAACACATGTTCCTCACATTTCTATGACAGAAAGTTCTGGAATCTGAGAAGAGCCACAAATTTCCTTCCACCGAGCGTTCCCCCAAGTCTCCCGATAAAAATGATACCTCACTTGTGTGGGTAGGCCTAGCGCCCGTGACAGGAAATGCCCCAAAGCGCAACGTGGACACATCCAAATTTTTGAAAGAAAACAGAGGTGTTTTTTGCGAAGTACCTACCTGTAGATTTTGGCCTCTAGCTCAGCCGGCACCTAGGGAAACCTACCAAACCTGTGCATTTCTGAAAACTAGAGATCTATAGGAATCCAAGGAGGGGTGACTTGCGGGGCTCGGACCAGGTTCTGTTACCCCGAATCCTTTGCAAACCTCAAAATTTGGCTAAAAAAACACATGTTCCTCACATTTCTATGACAGAAAGTTCTGGAATCTGAGAAGAGCCACAAATTTCCTTCCACCGAGCGTTCCCCCAAGTCTCCCGTTAAAAATGATACCTCACTTGTGTGGGTAGGCCTAGCGCCCGCGACAGGAAATGCCCCAAAGCGCAACGTGGACACATCCAAATTTTTGAAAGAAAACAGAGGTGTTTTTTTGCGAAGTGCCTACCTGTAGATTTTGGCCTCTAGCTCAGCCTGCACCTAGGGAAACCTACCAAACCTGTGCATTTCTGAAAACTAGAGATCTATGGGAATCCAAGGAGGGGTGACTTGCGGGGCTCGGACCAGGTTCTGTTACCCCGAATCCTTTGCAAACCTCAAAATTAGGCTAAAAAAACACATGTTCCTCACATTTCTGTGGCAGAAAGTTCTGGAATCTGAGAGGAGCCACAAATTTCCTTCCACCCAGCGTTCCCCCAAGTCTCCCAATAAAAATGATACCTCACTTGTGTGGGGAGGCCTAGCGCCCGCGACAGGAAACGCCCCAAAGCGCAACGTGGACACATCCAAATTTTTGAAAGAAAACAGAGGTGTTTTTTGCGAAGTGCCTTCCTGTAGATTTTGGCGTCTAGCTCAGCCGGCACCTAGGGAAACCTACCAAACCTGTGCATTTCTGAAAACTAGAGACCTAGGGGAATCCAAGATGGGGTGACTTGCGGGGCTCGGACCAGGTTCTGTTACCCAGAATCCTTTGCAAACATCAAAATATGGCTAAATAAAACACATGTTCCTCACATTTCTGTGGCAGAAAGTTCTGGAATCTGAGAGGAGCCACAAATTTCCTTCCACCCAGCGTTCCCCCAAGTCTCCCGATAAAAATGATACCTCACTTGTGTGGGTAGGCCTAGCGCCCGCGACAGAAAACGCCACAAAGCGCAACGTGGACACATCCAAATTTTTGAAAGAAAACAGAGGTGTTTTTTGCGAAGTGCCTACCTGTAGATTTTGGCCTCTATCTCAGCCGGCACCTAGGGAAACCTACTAAACCTGTGCATTTCTGAAAACTAGAGACCTATGGGAATCCAAGGAGGGGTGACTTGCGGGGCTCGGACCAGGTTCTGTTACCCCGAATCCTTTGCACACCTCAAAATTTGGCTAAAAAAACACATGTTCCTCACATTTCTATGACAGAAAGTTCTGGAATCTGAGAAGAGCCACAAATTTCCTTCCACCGAGCGTTCCCCCAAGTCTCCCGATAAAAATGATACCTCACTTGTGTGGGTAGGCCTAGCGCCCGCGACAGGAAATGCCCCAAAGCGCAACGTGGACACATCCAAATTTTTGAAAGAAAACAGAGGTGTTTTTTTGCGAAGTGCCTACCTGTAGATTTTGGCCTCTAGCTCAGCCGGCACCTAGGGAAACCTACCAAACCTGTGCATTTCTGAAAACTAGAGATCTATGGGAATCCAAGGAGGGATGACTTGCGGGGCTCAGACCAGGTTCTGTTACCCCGAATCCTTTGCAAACCTCAAAATTAGGCTAAAAAAACACATGTTCCTCACATTTCTGTGGCAGAAAGTTCTGGAATCTGAGAGGAGCCACAAATTTCCTTCCACCCAGCGTTCCCCCAAGTCTCCCAATAAAAATGATACCTCACTTGTGTGGGTAGGCCTAGCGCCCGCGACAGGAAACGCCCCAAAGCGCAACGTGGACACATCCAAATTTTTGAAAGAAAACAGAGGTGTTTTTTGCGAAGTGCCTTCCTGTAGATTTTGGCGTCTAGCTCAGCCGGCACCTAGGGAAACCTACCAAACCTGTGCATTTCTGAAAACTAGAGACCTAGGGGAATCCAAGATGGGGTGACTTGCGGGGCTCGGACCAGGTTCTGTTACCCAGAATCCTTTGCAAACCTCAAAATATGGCTAAAAAAACACATGTTCCTCACATTTCTGTGGCAGAAAGTTCTGGAATCTGAGAGGAGCCACAAATTGCCTTCCACCCAGTGTTCCCCAAGTCTCCCGATAAAAATGATACCTCACTTGTATGGGTAGGCCTAGCGCCCGCGACAGGAAACGCCCCAAAGCGCAACATGGACACATCCAACTTTTTGAAAGAAAACAGAGGTGTTTTTTGCGAAGTGCCTACCTGTAGATTTTGGGCTCTAGCTCAGCCGGCACCTAGGGAAACCTACCAAACCTGTGCATTTCTGAAAACTAGAGACCTAG
The DNA here is from genome assembly GCF_031143425.1 of Pleurodeles waltl. NCBI lineage: Eukaryota > Metazoa > Chordata > Amphibia > Caudata > Salamandridae > Pleurodeles > Pleurodeles waltl. The sequence continues at coordinate 204,523,159 of NC_090437.1, forward strand.
GGGAATCCAAGGAGGGGTGACGTGCGGAGCTCGGACCAGGTTCTGTTACCCAGAATCCTTTGCAAACCTCAAAATATGGCTAAAAAAACACATGTTCCTCATATTTCTGTGGCAGAAAGTTCTGGAATCTGAGAGGAGCCACAAATTTCCTTCCACTCAGCGTTCCCCCAAGTCTCCCGATAAAAATGATACCTCACTTGTGTGGGTAGGCCTAGCGCCCGCGACAGGAAACGCCCCAAAGCGCAACATGGACACATCCAAATTTTTGAAAGAAAACAGAGGTGTTTTTTGCGAAGTGCCTACCTGTAGATTTTGGCCTCTAGCTCAGCCGGCACCTAGGGAAACCTACCAAACCTGTGCATTTCTGAAAACTAGAGACCTAGGGGAATCCAAGATGGGGTGACTTGCGGGGCTCGGACCAGGTTCTGTTACCCAGAATCCTTTGCAAACCTCAAAATATGGCTAAAAAAACACATGTTCCTCACATTTCTGTGGCAGAAAGTTCTGGAATCTGAGAGGAGCCACAAATTTCCTTCCACCCAGTGTTCCCCAAGTCTCCCGATAAAAATGATACCTCACTTGTGTGGGTAGGCCTAGCGCCCGCGACAGGAAACGCCCCAAAGCGCAACGTGGACACATCCAAATTTTTGAAAGAAAACAGAGGTGTTTTTTGCGAAGTGCCTACCAGTAGATTTTAGGCTCTAGCTCAGCCGGCACCTAGGGAAACCCACCAAACCTGTGCATTTCTGAAAACTAGAGACCTAGGGGAATCTAAGGAGGGGTGACTTGCAGGGCTCGGACCAGGTTCTGTTACCCAGAATCCTTTGCAAACCTCAACATTTGGCTAAAAATACACATGTTCCTCACATTTCTGTGGCAGAAAGGTCTGGGATCTGAGAGGAGCCACAAATTTCCTTCCACCCAGCATTCCCCCAAGTCTCCCGATAAAAATGATACCTCACTTGTGTGGGTAGGCCTAGCGCCCGCGACAGGAAACGCCCCAAAGCGCAACGTGGACACATCCAAATTTTTTAAAGAAAACAGAGGTGTTTTTGCGAAGTGCCTACCTGTAGATTTTGGCCTCTAGCTCAGCCGGCACCTAGGGAAACCTACCAAACCTGTGCATTTCTGAAAACTAGAGACCTAGGGGAATCCAAGATAGGGTGACTTGCGGGTCTCGGACCAGGTTCTGTTACCCAGAATCCTTTGCAAACCTCAAAATATGGCTAAATAAAACACATGTTCCTCACATTTCTGTGGCAGAAAGTTCTGGAATCTGACAGGAGCCACAAATTTCCTTCCACCCAGCGTTCCCCCAAGTCTCCCGATAAAAATGATACCTCACTTGTGTGGGTAGGCCTAGCGCCCGCGACAGGAAACGCCCCAAAGCGCAACGTGGACACATCCAAATTTTTGAAAGAAAACAGAGGTGTTTTTTGCGAAGTGCCTACCTGTAGATTTTGGCCTCTATCTCAGCCGGCACCTAGGGAAACCTACTAAACCTGTGCATTTCTGAAAACTAGAGACCTATGGGAATCCAAGGAGGGGTGACTTGCGGGGCTCGGACCAGGTTCTGTTACCCAGAATCCTTTGCAAACCTCAAAATTTGGCTAAAAAAACACATGTTCCTCACATTTCTATGACAGAAAGTTCTGGAATCTGAGAAGAGCCACAAATTTCCTTCCACCGAGCGTTCCCCCAAGTCTCCCGATAAAAATGATACCTCACTTGTGTGGGTAGGCCTAGCGCCCGTGACAGGAAATGCCCCAAAGCGCAACGTGGACACATCCAAATTTTTGAAAGAAAACAGAGGTGTTTTTTGCGAAGTACCTACCTGTAGATTTTGGCCTCTAGCTCAGCCGGCACCTAGGGAAACCTACCAAACCTGTGCATTTCTGAAAACTAGAGATCTATAGGAATCCAAGGAGGGGTGACTTGCGGGGCTCGGACCAGGTTCTGTTACCCCGAATCCTTTGCAAACCTCAAAATTTGGCTAAAAAAACACATGTTCCTCACATTTCTATGACAGAAAGTTCTGGAATCTGAGAAGAGCCACAAATTTCCTTCCACCGAGCGTTCCCCCAAGTCTCCCGATAAAAATGATACCTCACTTGTGTGGGTAGGCCTAGCGCCCGCGACAGGAAATGCCCCAAAGCGCAACGTGGACACATCCAAATTTTTGAAAGAAAACAGAGGTGTTTTTTTGCGAAGTGCCTACCTGTAGATTTTGGCCTCTAGCTCAGCCAGCACCTAGGGAAACCTACCAAACCTGTGCATTTCTGAAAACTAGAGATCTATGGGAATCCAAGGAGGGGTGACTTGCGGGGCTCGGACCAGGTTCTGTTACCCCGAATCCTTTGCAAACCTCAAAATTAGGCTAAAAAAACACATGTTCCTCACATTTCTGTGGCAGAAAGTTCTGGAATCTGAGAGGAGCCACAAATTTCCTTCCACCCAGCGTTCCCCCAAGTCTCCCAATAAAAATGATACCTCACTTGTGTGGGGACGCCTAGCGCCCGCGACAGGAAACGCCCCAAAGCGCAACGTGGACACATCCAAATTTTTGAAAGAAAACAGAGGTGTTTTTTGCGAAGTGCCTTCCTGTAGATTTTGGCGTCTAGCTCAGCCGGCACCTAGGGAAACCTACCAAACCTGTGCATTTCTGAAAACTAGAGACCTAGGGGAATCCAAGATGGGGTGACTTGCGGGGCTCGGACCAGGTTCTGTTACCCAGAATCCTTTGCAAACATCAAAATATGGCTAAATAAAACACATGTTCCTCACATTTCTGTGGCAGAAAGTTCTGGAATCTGAGAGGAGCCACAAATTTCCTTCCACCCAGCGTTCCCCCAAGTCTCCCGATAAAAATGATACCTCACTTGTGTGGGTAGGCCTAGCGCCCGCGACAGGAAACGCCACAAAGCGCAACGTGGACACATCCAAATTTTTGAAAGAAAACAGAGGTGTTTTTTGCGAAGTGCCTACCTGTAGATTTTGGCCTCTATCTCAGCCGGCACCTAGGGAAACCTACTAAACCTGTGCATTTCTGAAAACTAGAGACCTATGGGAATCCAAGGAGGGGTGACTTGCGGGGCTCGGACCAGGTTCTGTTACCAAGAATCCTTTGCAAACCTCAAAATTTGGCTAAAAAAACACATGTTCCTCACATTTCTATGACAGAAAGTTCTGGAATCTGAGAATAGCCACAAATTTCCTTCCACCGAGCGTTCCCCCAAGTCTCCCGATAAAAATGATACCTCACTTTTGTGGGTAGGCCTAGCACCCGTGACAGGAAATGCCCCAAAGTGCAACGTGGACACATCCAAATTTTTTAAAGAAGACAGAGGTGTTTTTTGCGAAGTGCCTACCTGTAGATTTTGGCCTCTAGCTCAGCCGGCACCTAGGGAAACCTACCAAACCTGTGCATTTCTGAAAACTAGAGATCTATGGGAATCCAAGGAGGGGTGACTTGCGGGGCTCGGACCAGGTTCTGTTACCCCGAATCCTTTGCACACCTCAAAATTTGGCTAAAAAAACACATGTTCCTCACATTTCTATGACAGAAAGTTCTGGAATCTGAGAAGAGCCACAAATTTCCTTCCACCGAGCGTTCCCCCAAGTCTCCCGATAAAAATGATACCTCACTTGTGTGGGTAGGCCTAGCGCCCGCGACAGGAAATGCCCCAAAGCGCAACGTGGACACATCCAAATTTTTGAAAGAAAACAGAGGTGTTTTTTTGCGAAGTGCCTACCTGTAGATTTTGGGCTCTAGCTCAGCCGGCACCTAGGGAAACCTACCAAACCTGTGCATTTCTGAAAACTAGAGATCTATGGGAATCCAAGGAGGGATGACTTGCGGGGCTCGGACCAGGTTCTGTTACCCCGAATCCTTTGCAAACCTCAAAATTAGGCTAAAAAAACACATGTTCCTCACATTTCTGTGGCAGAAAGTTCTGGAATCTGAGAGGAGCCACAAATTTCCTTCCACCCAGCGTTCCCCCAAGTCTCCCAATAAAAATTATACCTCACTTGTGTGGGTAGGCCTAGCGCCCGCGACAGGAAACGCCCCAAAGCGCAACGTGGACACATCCAAATTTTTGAAAGAAAACAGAGGTGTTTTTTGCGAAGTGCCTTCCTGTAGATTTTGGCGTCTAGCTCAGCCGGCACCTAGGGAAACCTACCAAACCTGTGCATTTCTGAAAACTAGAGACCGAGGGGAATCCAAGATGGGGTGACTTGCGGGGCTCGGACCAGGTTCTGTTACCCAGAATCCTTTGCAAACCTCAAAATATGGCTAAAAAAACACATGTTCCTCACATTTCTGTGGCAGAAAGTTCTAGAATCTGAGAGGAGCCACAAATTGCCTTCCACCCAGTGTTCCCCAAGTCTCCCGATAAAAATGATACCTCACTTGTATGGGTAGGCCTAGCGCCCGCGACAGGAAACGCCCCAAAGCGCAACATGGACACATCCAACTTTTTGAAAGAAAACAGAGGTGTTTTTTGCGAAGTGCCTACCTGTAGATTTTGGGCTCTAGCTCAGCCGGCACCTAGGGAAACCTACCAAACCTGTGCATTTCTGAAAACTAGAGACCTAGGGGAATCCAAGGAGGGGTGACGTGCGGAGCTCGGACCAGGTTCTGTTACCCAGAATCCTTTGCAAACCTCAAAATATGGCTAAAAAAACACATGTTCCTCATATTTCTGTGGCAGAAAGTTCTGGAATCTGAGAGGAGCCACAAATTTCCTTCCACCCAGCGTTCCCCCAAGTCTCCCGATAAAAATGATACCTCACTTGTGTGGGTAGGCCTAGCGCCCGCGACAGGAAACGCCCCAAAGCGCAACGTGGACACATCCAAATTTTTGAAAGAAAACAGAGGTGTTTTTTTGCGAAGTGCCTACCTGTAGATTTTGGCCTCTAGCTCAGCCTGCACCTAGGGAAACCTACCAAACCTGTGCATTTCTGAAAACTAGAGATCTATGGGAATCCAAGGAGGGGTGACTTGCGGGGCTCGGACCAGGTTCTGTTACCCCGAATCCTTTGCAAACCTCAAAATTAGGCTAAAAAAACACATGTTCCTCACATTTCTGTGGCAGAAAGTTCTGGAATCTGAGAGGAGCCACAAATTTCCTTCCACCCAGCGTTCCCCCAAGTCTCCCAATAAAAATGATACCTCACTTGTGTGGGGAGGCCTAGCGCCCGCGACAGGAAACGCCCCAAAGCGCAACGTGGACACATCCAAATTTTTGAAAGAAAACAGAGGTGTTTTTTGCGAAGTGCCTTCCTGTAGATTTTGGCGTCTAGCTCAGCCGGCACCTAGGGAAACCTACCAAACCTGTGCATTTCTGAAAACTAGAGACCTAGGGGAATCCAAGATGGGGTGACTTGCGGGGCTCGGACCAGGTTCTGTTACCCAGAATCCTTTGCAAACATCAAAATATGGCTAAATAAAACACATGTTCCTCACATTTCTGTGGCAGAAAGTTCTGGAATCTGAGAGGAGCCACAAATTTCCTTCCACCCAGCGTTCCCCCAAGTCTCCCGATAAAAATGATACCTCACTTGTGTGGGTAGGCCTAGCGCCCGCGACAGAAAACGCCACAAAGCGCAACGTGGACACATCCAAATTTTTGAAAGAAAACAGAGGTGTTTTTTGCGAAGTGCCTACCTGTAGATTTTGGCCTCTATCTCAGCCGGCACCTAGGGAAACCTACTAAACCTGTGCATTTCTGAAAACTAGAGACCTATGGGAATCCAAGGAGGGGTGACTTGCGGGGCTCGGACCAGGTTCTGTTACCCCGAATCCTTTGCACACCTCAAAATTTGGCTAAAAAAACACATGTTCCTCACATTTCTATGACAGAAAGTTCTGGAATCTGAGAAGAGCCACAAATTTCCTTCCACCGAGCGTTCCCCCAAGTCTCCCGATAAAAATGATACCTCACTTGTGTGGGTAGGCCTAGCGCCCGCGACAGGAAATGCCCCAAAGCGCAACGTGGACACATCCAAATTTTTGAAAGAAAACAGAGGTGTTTTTTTGCGAAGTGCCTACCTGTAGATTTTGGCCTCTAGCTCAGCCGGCACCTAGGGAAACCTACCAAACCTGTGCATTTCTGAAAACTAGAGATCTATGGGAATCCAAGGAGGGATGACTTGCGGGGCTCAGACCAGGTTCTGTTACCCCGAATCCTTTGCAAACCTCAAAATTAGGCTAAAAAAACACATGTTCCTCACATTTCTGTGGCAGAAAGTTCTGGAATCTGAGAGGAGCCACAAATTTCCTTCCACCCAGCGTTCCCCCAAGTCTCCCAATAAAAATGATACCTCACTTGTGTGGGTAGGCCTAGCGCCCGCGACAGGAAACGCCCCAAAGCGCAACGTGGACACATCCAAATTTTTGAAAGAAAACAGAGGTGTTTTTTGCGAAGTGCCTTCCTGTAGATTTTGGCGTCTAGCTCAGCCGGCACCTAGGGAAACCTACCAAACCTGTGCATTTCTGAAAACTAGAGACCTAGGGGAATCCAAGATGGGGTGACTTGCGGGGCTCGGACCAGGTTCTGTTACCCAGAATCCTTTGCAAACCTCAAAATATGGCTAAAAAAACACATGTTCCTCACATTTCTGTGGCAGAAAGTTCTGGAATCTGAGAGGAGCCACAAATTGCCTTCCACCCAGTGTTCCCCAAGTCTCCCGATAAAAATGATACCTCACTTGTATGGGTAGGCCTAGCGCCCGCGACAGGAAACGCCCCAAAGCGCAACATGGACACATCCAACTTTTTGAAAGAAAACAGAGGTGTTTTTTGCGAAGTGCCTACCTGTAGATTTTGGGCTCTAGCTCAGCCGGCACCTAGGGAAACCTACCAAACCTGTGCATTTCTGAAAACTAGAGACCTAGGGGAATCCAAGGAGGGGTGACGTGCGGAGCTCGGACCAGGTTCTGTTACCCAGAATCCTTTGCAAACCTCAAAATATGGCTAAAAAAACACATGTTCCTCATATTTCTGTGGCAGAAAGTTCTGGAATCTGAGAGGAGCCACAAATTTCCTTCCACTCAGCGTTCCCCCAAGTCTCCCGATAAAAATGATACCTCACTTGTGTGGGTAGGCCTAGCGCCCGCGACAGGAAACGCCCCAAAGCGCAACATGGACACATCCAAATTTTTGAAAGAAAACAGAGGTGTTTTTTGCGAAGTGCCTACCTGTAGATTTTGGCCTCTAGCTCAGCCGGCACCTAGGGAAACCTACCAAACCTGTGCATTTCTGAAAACTAGAGACCTAGGGGAATCCAAGATGGGGTGACTTGCGGGGCTCGGACCAGGTTCTGTTACCCAGAATCCTTTGCAAACCTCAAAATATGGCTAAAAAAACACATGTTCCTCACATTTCTGTGGCAGAAAGTTCTGGAATCTGAGAGGAGCCACAAATTTCCTTCCACCCAGTGTTCCCCAAGTCTCCCGATAAAAATGATACCTCACTTGTGTGGGTAGGCCTAGCGCCCGCGACAGGAAACGCCCCAAAGCGCAACGTGGACACATCCAAATTTTTGAAAGAAAACAGAGGTGTTTTTTGCGAAGTGCCTACCAGTAGATTTTAGGCTCTAGCTCAGCCGGCACCTAGGGAAACCCACCAAACCTGTGCATTTCTGAAAACTAGAGACCTAGGGGAATCTAAGGAGGGGTGACTTGCAGGGCTCGGACCAGGTTCTGTTACCCAGAATCCTTTGCAAACCTCAACATTTGGCTAAAAATACACATGTTCCTCACATTTCTGTGGCAGAAAGGTCTGGGATCTGAGAGGAGCCACAAATTTCCTTCCACCCAGCATTCCCCCAAGTCTCCCGATAAAAATGATACCTCACTTGTGTGGGTAGGCCTAGCGCCCGCGACAGGAAACGCCCCAAAGCGCAACGTGGACACATCCAAATTTTTTAAAGAAAACAGAGGTGTTTTTGCGAAGTGCCTACCTGTAGATTTTGGCCTCTAGCTCAGCCGGCACCTAGGGAAACCTACCAAACCTGTGCATTTCTGAAAACTAGAGACCTAGGGGAATCCAAGATAGGGTGACTTGCGGGTCTCGGACCAGGTTCTGTTACCCAGAATCCTTTGCAAACCTCAAAATATGGCTAAATAAAACACATGTTCCTCACATTTCTGTGGCAGAAAGTTCTGGAATCTGACAGGAGCCACAAATTTCCTTCCACCCAGCGTTCCCCCAAGTCTCCCGATAAAAATGATACCTCACTTGTGTGGGTAGGCCTAGCGCCCGCGACAGGAAACGCCCCAAAGCGCAACGTGGACACATCCAAATTTTTGAAAGAAAACAGAGGTGTTTTTTGCGAAGTGCCTACCTGTAGATTTTGGCCTCTATCTCAGCCGGCACCTAGGGAAACCTACTAAACCTGTGCATTTCTGAAAACTAGAGACCTATGGGAATCCAAGGAGGGGTGACTTGCGGGGCTCGGACCAGGTTCTGTTACCCAGAATCCTTTGCAAACCTCAAAATTTGGCTAAAAAAACACATGTTCCTCACATTTCTATGACAGAAAGTTCTGGAATCTGAGAAGAGCCACAAATTTCCTTCCACCGAGCGTTCCCCCAAGTCTCCCGATAAAAATGATACCTCACTTGTGTGGGTAGGCCTAGCGCCCGTGACAGGAAATGCCCCAAAGCGCAACGTGGACACATCCAAATTTTTGAAAGAAAACAGAGGTGTTTTTTGCGAAGTACCTACCTGTAGATTTTGGCCTCTAGCTCAGCCGGCACCTAGGGAAACCTACCAAACCTGTGCATTTCTGAAAACTAGAGATCTATAGGAATCCAAGGAGGGGTGACTTGCGGGGCTCGGACCAGGTTCTGTTACCCCGAATCCTTTGCAAACCTCAAAATTTGGCTAAAAAAACACATGTTCCTCACATTTCTATGACAGAAAGTTCTGGAATCTGAGAAGAGCCACAAATTTCCTTCCACCGAGCGTTCCCCCAAGTCTCCCGATAAAAATGATACCTCACTTGTGTGGGTAGGCCTAGCGCCCGCGACAGGAAATGCCCCAAAGCGCAACGTGGACACATCCAAATTTTTGAAAGAAAACAGAGGTGTTTTTTTGCGAAGTGCCTACCTGTAGATTTTGGCCTCTAGCTCAGCCAGCACCTAGGGAAACCTACCAAACCTGTGCATTTCTGAAAACTAGAGATCTATGGGAATCCAAGGAGGGGTGACTTGCGGGGCTCGGACCAGGTTCTGTTACCCCGAATCCTTTGCAAACCTCAAAATTAGGCTAAAAAAACACATGTTCCTCACATTTCTGTGGCAGAAAGTTCTGGAATCTGAGAGGAGCCACAAATTTCCTTCCACCCAGCGTTCCCCCAAGTCTCCCAATAAAAATGATACCTCACTTGTGTGGGGACGCCTAGCGCCCGCGACAGGAAACGCCCCAAAGCGCAACGTGGACACATCCAAATTTTTGAAAGAAAACAGAGGTGTTTTTTGCGAAGTGCCTTCCTGTAGATTTTGGCGTCTAGCTCAGCCGGCACCTAGGGAAACCTACCAAACCTGTGCATTTCTGAAAACTAGAGACCTAGGGGAATCCAAGATGGGGTGACTTGCGGGGCTCGGACCAGGTTCTGTTACCCAGAATCCTTTGCAAACATCAAAATATGGCTAAATAAAACACATGTTCCTCACATTTCTGTGGCAGAAAGTTCTGGAATCTGAGAGGAGCCACAAATTTCCTTCCACCCAGCGTTCCCCCAAGTCTCCCGATAAAAATGATACCTCACTTGTGTGGGTAGGCCTAGCGCCCGCGACAGGAAACGCCACAAAGCGCAACGTGGACACATCCAAATTTTTGAAAGAAAACAGAGGTGTTTTTTGCGAAGTGCCTACCTGTAGATTTTGGCCTCTATCTCAGCCGGCACCTAGGGAAACCTACTAAACCTGTGCATTTCTGAAAACTAGAGACCTATGGGAATCCAAGGAGGGGTGACTTGCGGGGCTCGGACCAGGTTCTGTTACCAAGAATCCTTTGCAAACCTCAAAATTTGGCTAAAAAAACACATGTTCCTCACATTTCTATGACAGAAAGTTCTGGAATCTGAGAATAGCCACAAATTTCCTTCCACCGAGCGTTCCCCCAAGTCTCCCGATAAAAATGATACCTCACTTTTGTGGGTAGGCCTAGCACCCGTGACAGGAAATGCCCCAAAGTGCAACGTGGACACATCCAAATTTTTTAAAGAAGACAGAGGTGTTTTTTGCGAAGTGCCTACCTGTAGATTTTGGCCTCTAGCTCAGCCGGCACCTAGGGAAACCTACCAAACCTGTGCATTTCTGAAAACTAGAGATCTATGGGAATCCAAGGAGGGGTGACTTGCGGGGCTCGGACCAGGTTCTGTTACCCCGAATCCTTTGCACACCTCAAAATTTGGCTAAAAAAACACATGTTCCTCACATTTCTATGACAGAAAGTTCTGGAATCTGAGAAGAGCCACAAATTTCCTTCCACCGAGCGTTCCCCCAAGTCTCCCGATAAAAATGATACCTCACTTGTGTGGGTAGGCCTAGCGCCCGCGACAGGAAATGCCCCAAAGCGCAACGTGGACACATCCAAATTTTTGAAAGAAAACAGAGGTGTTTTTTTGCGAAGTGCCTACCTGTAGATTTTGGGCTCTAGCTCAGCCGGCACCTAGGGAAACCTACCAAACCTGTGCATTTCTGAAAACTAGAGATCTATGGGAATCCAAGGAGGGATGACTTGCGGGGCTCGGACCAGGTTCTGTTACCCCGAATCCTTTGCAAACCTCAAAATTAGGCTAAAAAAACACATGTTCCTCACATTTCTGTGGCAGAAAGTTCTGGAATCTGAGAGGAGCCACAAATTTCCTTCCACCCAGCGTTCCCCCAAGTCTCCCAATAAAAATTATACCTCACTTGTGTGGGTAGGCCTAGCGCCCGCGACAGGAAACGCCCCAAAGCGCAACGTGGACACATCCAAATTTTTGAAAGAAAACAGAGGTGTTTTTTGCGAAGTGCCTTCCTGTAGATTTTGGCGTCTAGCTCAGCCGGCACCTAGGGAAACCTACCAAACCTGTGCATTTCTGAAAACTAGAGACCGAGGGGAATCCAAGATGGGGTGACTTGCGGGGCTCGGACCAGGTTCTGTTACCCAGAATCCTTTGCAAACCTCAAAATATGGCTAAAAAAACACATGTTCCTCACATTTCTGTGGCAGAAAGTTCTAGAATCTGAGAGGAGCCACAAATTGCCTTCCACCCAGTGTTCCCCAAGTCTCCCGATAAAAATGATACCTCACTTGTATGGGTAGGCCTAGCGCCCGCGACAGGAAACGCCCCAAAGCGCAACATGGACACATCCAACTTTTTGAAAGAAAACAGAGGTGTTTTTTGCGAAGTGCCTACCTGTAGATTTTGGGCTCTAGCTCAGCCGGCACCTAGGGAAACCTACCAAACCTGTGCATTTCTGAAAACTAGAGACCTAGGGGAATCCAAGGAGGGGTGACGTGCGGAGCTCGGACCAGGTTCTGTTACCCAGAATCCTTTGCAAACCTCAAAATATGGCTAAAAAAACACATGTTCCTCATATTTCTGTGGCAGAAAGTTCTGGAATCTGAGAGGAGCCACAAATTTCCTTCCACCCAGCGTTCCCCCAAGTCTCCCGATAAAAATGATACCTCACTTGTGTGGGTAGGCCTAGCGCCCGCGACAGGAAACGCCCCAAAGCGCAACGTGGACACATCCAAATTTTTGAAAGAAAACAGAGGTGTTTTTTGCGAAGTGCCTACCTGTAGATTTTGGCCTCTAGCTCAGCCGGCACCTAGGGAAACCTACCAAACCTGTGCATTTCTGAAAACTAGAGACCTAGGGGAATCCAAGATGGGGTGACTTGCGGGGCTCGGACCAGGTTCTGTTACCCAGAATCCTTTGCAAACCTCAAAATATGGCTAAAAAAACACATGTTCCTCACATTTCTGTGGCAGAAAGTTCTGGAATCTGAGAGGAGCCACAAATTTCCTTCCACCCAGTGTTCCCCAAGTCTCCCGATAAAAATGATACCTCACTTGTGTGGGTAGGCCTAGCGCCCGCGACAGGAAACGCCCCAAAGCGCAACGTGGACACTTCCAAATTTTTGAAAGAAAACAGAGGTGTTTTTTGCGAAGTGCCTACCTGTAGATTTTAGGCTCTAGCTCAGCCGGCACCTAGGGAAACCCACCAAACCTGTGCATTTCTGAAAACTAGAGACCTAGGGGAATCTAAGGAGGGGTGACTTGCGGGGCTCGGACCAGGTTCTGTTACCCAGAATCCTTTGCAAACCTCAACATTTGGCTAAAAAAACACATGTTCCTCACATTTCTGTGGCAGAAAGGTCTGGGATCTGAGAGGAGCCACAAATTTCCTTCCACCCAGCATTCCCCCAAGTCTCCCGATAAAAATGATACCTCACTTGTGTGGGTAGGCCTAGCGCCCGCGACAGGAAACGCCCCAAAGCGCAACGTGGACACACCCAAATTTTTGAAAGAAAACAGAGGTGTTTTTGCGAAGTGCCTACCTGTAGATTTTGGCCTCTAGCTCAGCCGGCACCTAGGGAAACCTACCAAACCTGTGCATTTCTGAAAACTAGAGACCTAGGGGAATCCAAGATAGGGTGATTTGCGGGTCTCGGACCAGGTTCTGTTACCCAGAATCCTTTGCAAACCTCAAAATATGGCTAAGTAAAACACATGTTCCTCACATTTCTGTGGCAGAAAGTTCTGGAATCTGACAGGAGCCACAAATTTCCTTCCACCCAGCGTTCCCCCAAGTCTCCCGATAAAAATGATACCTCACTTGTGTGGGTAGGCCTAGCGCCCGCGACAGGAAACGCCCCAAAGCGCAACGTGGACACATCCAAATTTTTGAAAGAAAACAGAGGTGTTTTTTGCGAAGTGCCTACCTGTAGATTTTGGCCTCTATCTCAGCCGGCACCTAGGGAAACCTACTAAACCTGTGCATTTCTGAAAACTAGAGACCTATGGGAATCCAAGGAGGGGTGACTTGCGGGGCTCGGACCAGGTTCTGTTACCAAGAATCCTTTGCAAACCTCAAAATTTGGCTAAAAAAACACATGTTCCTCACATTTCTATGACAGAAAGTTCTGGAATCTGAGAAGAGCCACAAATTTCCTTCCACCGAGCGTTCCCCCAAGTCTCCCGATAAAAATGATACCTCACTTGTGTGGGTAGGCCTAGCGCCCGTGACAGGAAATGCCCCAAAGCGCAACGTGGACACATCCAAATTTTTGAAAGAAAACAGAGGTGTTTTTTGCGAAGTGCCTACCTGTAGATTTTGGCCTCTAGCTCAGCCGGCACCTAGGGAAACCTACCAAACCTGTGCATTTCTGAAAACTAGAGATCTATAGGAATCCAAGGAGGGGTGACTTGCGGGGCTCGGACCAGGTTCTGTTACCCCGAATCCTTTGCAAACCTCAAAATTTGGCTAAAAAAACACATGTTCCTCACATTTCTATGACAGAAAGTTCTGGAATCTGAGAAGAGCCACAAATTTCCTTCCACCGAGCGTTCCCCCAAGTCTCCCGATAAAAATGATACCTCACTTGTGTGGGTAGGCCTAGCGCCCGCGACAGGAAATGCCCCAAAGCGCAACGTGAACACATCCAAATTTTTGAAAGAAAACAGAGGTGTTTTTTTGCGAAGTGCCTACCTGTAGATTTTGGCCTCTAGCTCAGCCGGCACCTAGGGAAACCTACCAAACCTGTGCATTTCTGAAAACTAGAGATCTATGGGAATCCAAGGAGGGGTGACTTGCGGGGCTCGGACCAGGTTCTGTTACCCCGAATCCTTTGCAAACCTCAAAATTAGGCTAAAAAAACACATGTTCCTCACATTTCTGTGGCAGAAAGTTCTGGAATCTGAGAGGAGCCACAAATTTCCTTCCACCCAGCGTTCCCCCAAGTCTCCCAATAAAAATGATACCTCACTTGTGTGGGGAGGCCTAGCGCCCGCAACAGGAAATGCCCCAAAGCGCAACGTGGACACATCCAAATTTTTGAAAGAAAACAGAGGTGTTTTTTTGCGAAGTGCCTACCTGTAGATTTTGGCCTCTAGCTCAGCCGGCACCTAGGGAAACCTACCAAACCTGTGCATTTCTGAAAACTAGAGATCTATGGGAATCCAAGGAGGGGTGACTTGCGGGGCTCGGACCAGGTTCTGTTACCCCGAATCCTTTGCAAACCTCAAAATTAGGCTAAAAAAACACATGTTCCTCACATTTCTGTGGCAGAAAGTTCTGGAATCTGAGAGGAGCCACAAATTTCCTTCCACCCAGCGTTCCCCCAAGTCTCCCAATAAAAATGATACCTCACTTGTGTGGGGAGGCCTAGCGCCCGCAACAGGAAATGCCCCAAAGCGCAACGTGGACACATCCAAATTTTTGAAAGAAAACAGAGGTGTTTTTTGCGAAGTGCCTTCCTGTAGATTTTGGCGTCTAGCTCAGCCGGCACCTAGGGAAACCTACCAAACCTGTGCATTTCTGAAAACTAGAGACCTAGGGGAATCCAAGATGGGGTGACTTGCGGGGCTCGGACCAGGTTCTGTTACCCAGAATCCTTTGCAAACATCAAAATATGGCTAAATAAAACACATGTTCCTCACATTTCTGTGGCAGAAAGTTCTGGAATCTGAGAGGAGCCACAAATTTCCTTCCACCCAGCGTTCCCCCAAGTCTCCCGATAAAAATGATACCTCACTTGTGTGGGTAGGCCTAGCGCCCGTGACAGGAAACGCCCCAAAGCGCAACGTGGACACATCCAAATTTTTGAAAGAAAACAGAGGTGTTTTTTGCGAAGTGCCTACCTGTAGATTTTGGCCTCTATCTCAGCCGGCACCTAGGGAAACCTACTAAACCTGTGCATTTCTGAAAACTAGAGACCTATGGGAATCCAAGGAGGGGTGACTTGCGGGGCTCGGACCAGGTTCTGTTACCAAGAATCCTTTGCAAACCTCAAAATTTGGCTAAAAAAACACATGTTCCTCACATTTCTATGACAGAAAGTTCTGGAATCTGAGAAGAGCCACAAATTTCCTTCCACCGAGCGTTCCCCCAAGTCTCCCGATAAAAATGATACCTCACTTGTGTGGGTAGGCCTAGCGCCCGTGACAGGAAATGCCCCAAAGCGCAACGTGGACACATCCAAATTTTTGAAAGAAGACAGAGGTGTTTTTTGCGAAGTGCCTACCTGTAGATTTTGGCCTCTAGCTCAGCCGGCACCTAGGGAAACCTACCAAACCTGTGCATTTCTGAAAACTAGAGATCTATGGGAATCCAAGGAGGGGTGACTTGCGGGGCTCGGACCAGGTTCTGTTACCCCGAATCCTTTGCAAACCTCAAAATTTGGCTAAAAAAACACATGTTCCTCACATTTCTATGACAGAAAGTTCTGGAATCTGAGAAGAGCCACAAATTTCCTTCCACCGAGCGTTCCCCCAAGTCTCCCGATAAAAATGATACCTCACTTGTGTGGGTAGGCCTAGCGCCCGCGACAGGAAATGCCCCAAAGCGCAACGTGGACACATCCAAATTTTTGAAAGAAAACAGAGGTGTTTTTTTGCGAAGTGCCTACCTGTAGATTTTGGCCTCTAGCTCAGCCGGCACCTAGGGAAACCTACCAAACCTGTGCATTTCTGAAAACTAGAGATCTATGGGAATCCAAGGAGGGATGACTTGCGGGGCTCGGACCAGGTTCTGTTACCCCGAATCCTTTGCAAACCTCAAAATTAGGCTAAAAAAACACATGTTCCTCACATTTCTGTGGCAGAAAGTTCTGGAATCTGAGAGGAGCCACAAATTTCCTTCCACCCAGCGTTCCCCCAAGTCTCCCAATAAAAATGATACCTCACTTGTGTGGGTAGGCCTAGCGCCCGCGACAGGAAACGCCCCAAAGCGCAACGTGGACACATCCAAATTTTTGAAAGAAAACAGAGGTGTTTTTTGCAAAGTCCCTTCCTGTAGATTTTGGCGTCTAGCTCAGCCGGCACCTAGGGAAACCTACCAAACCTGTGCATTTCTGAAAACTAGAGACCTAGGGGAATCGAAGATGGGGTGACTTGCGGGGCTCGGACCAGGTTCTGTTACCCAGAATCCTTTGCAAACATCAAAATATGGCTAAAAAAACACATGTTCCTCACATTTCTGTGGCAGAAAGTTCTGGAATCTGAGAGGAGCCACAAATTGCCTTCCACCCAGTGTTCCCCAAGTCTCCCGATAAAAATGATACCTCACTTGTATGGGTAGGCCTAGCGCCCGCGACAGGAAACGCCCCAAAGCGCAACATGGACACATCCAACTTTTTGAAAGAAAACAGAGGTGTTTTTTGCGAAGTGCCTACCTGTAAATTTTGGGCTCTAGCTCAGCCGGCACCTAGGGAAACCTACCAAACCTGTGCATTTCTGAAAACTAGAGACCTAGGGGAATCCAAGGAGGGGTGACGTGCGGAGCTCGGACCAGGTTCTGTTACCCAGAATCCTTTGCAAACCTCAAAATATGGCTAAAAAAACACATGTTCCTCATATTTCTGTGTCAGAAAGTTCTGGAATCTGAGAGGAGCCACAAATTTCCTTCCACCCAGCGTTCCCCCAAGTCTTCCGATAAAAATGATACCTCACTTGTGTGGGTAGGCCTAGCGCCCGCGACAGGAAACGCCCCAAAGCGCAACGTGGACACATCCAAATTTTTGAAAGAAAACAGAGGTGTTTTTTGCGAAGTGCCTACCTGTAGATTTTGGCCTCTAGCTCAGCCGGCACCTAGGGAAACCTACCAAACCTGTGCATTTCTGAAAACTAGAGACCTAGGGGAATCCAAGATGGGGTGACTTGCGGGGCTCGGACCAGGTTCTGTTACCCAGAATCCTTTGCAAACCTCAAAATATGGCTAAAAAAACACATGTTCCTCACATTTCTGTGGCAGAAAGTTCTGGAATCTGAGAGGAGCCACAAATTTCCTTCCACCCAGTGTTCCCCAAGTCTCCCGATAAAAATGATACCTCACTTGTGTGGGTAGGCCTAGCGCCCGCGACAGGAAACGCCCCAAAGCGCAACGTGGACACATCCAAATTTTTTAAAGAAAACAGAGGTGTTTTTTGCGAAGTGCCTACCTGTAGATTTTAGGCTCTAGCTCAGCCGGCACCTAGGGAAACCCACCAAACCTGTGCATTTCTGAAAACTAGAGACCTAGGGGAATCCAAGGAGGGGTGACTTGCGGGGCTCGGACCAGGTTCTGTTACCCAGAATCCTTTGCAAACCTCAACATTTGGCTAAAAAAACACATGTTCCTCACATTTCTGTGGCAGAAAGGTCTGGAATCTGAGAGGAGCCACAAATTTCCTTCCACCCAGCGTTCCCCCAAGTCTCCCGATAAAAATGATACCTCACTTGTGTGGGTAGGCCTAGCGCCCGCGACAGGAAACGCCCCAAAGCGCAACGTGGACACATCCAAATTTTTGAAAGAAAACAGAGGTGTTTTTGCGAAGTGCCTACCTGTAGATTTTGGCCTCTAGCTCAGCCGGCACCTCGGGAAACCTACCAAACCTGTGCATTTCTGAAAACTAGAGACCTAGGGGAATCCAAGATAGGGTGACTTGCGGGTCTCGGACCAGGTTCTGTTACCCAGAATCCTTTGCAAACCTCAAAATATGGCTAAATAAAACACATGTTCCTCACATTTCTGTGGCAGAAAGTTCTGGAATCTGAGAGGAGCCACAAATTTCCTTCCACCCAGCGTTCCCCCAAGTCTCCCGATAAAAATGATACCTCACTTGTGTGGGTAGGCCTAGCGCCCGCGACAGGAAACGCCCCAAAGCGCAACGTGGACACATCCAAATTTTTGAAAGAAAACAGAGGTGTTTTTTGCGAAGTGCCTACCTGTAGATTTTGGCCTCTATCTTAGCCGGCACCTAGGGAAACCTACTAAACCTGTGCATTTCTGAAAACTAGAGACCTATGGGAATCCAAGGAGGGGAGACTTGCGGGGCTCGGACCAGGTTCTGTTACCAAGAATCCTTTGCAAACCTCAAAATTTGGCTAAAAAAACACATGTTCCTCACATTTCTATGACAGAAAGTTCTGGAATCTGAGAAGAGCCACAAATTTCCTTCCACCGAGCGTTCCCCCAAGTCTCCCGATAAAAATGATACCTCACTTGTGTGGGTAGGCCTAGCGCCCGTGACAGGAAATGCCCCAAAGCGCAACGTGGACACATCCAAATTTTTGAAAGAAAACAGAGGTGTTTTTTGCGAAGTGCCTACCTGTAGATTTTGGCCTCTAGCTCAGCCGGCACCTAGGGAAAACTACCAAACCTGTGCATTTCTGAAAACTAGAGATCTATAGGAATCCAAGGAGGGGTGACTTGCGGGGCTCGGACCAGGTTCTGTTACCCCGAATCCTTTGCAAACCTCAAAATTTGGCTAAAAAAACACATGTTCCTCACATTTCTATGACAGAAAGTTCTGGAATCTGAGAAGAGCCACAAATTTCCTTCCACCGAGCGTTCCCCCAAGTCTCCCGATAAAAATGATACCTCACTTGTTTGGGTAGGCCTAGCGCCCGCGACAGGAAATGCCCCAAAGCGCAACGTGGACACATCCAAATTTTTGAAAGAAAACAGATGTGTTTTTTTGCGAAGTGCCTACCTGTAGATTTTGGCCTCTAGCTCAGCCGGCACCTAGGGAAACCTACCAAACCTGTGCATTTCTGAAAACTAGAGATCTATGGGAATCCAAGGAGGGGTGACTTGCGGGGCTCGGACCAGGTTCTGTTACCAAGAATCCTTTGCAAACCTCAAAATTTGGCTAAAAAAACACATGTTCCTCACATTTCTATGACAGAAAGTTCTGGAATCTGAGAAGAGCCACAAATTTCCTTCCACCGAGCGTTCCCCCAAGTCTCCCGATAAAAATGATACC